>NC_090266.1:1168396050-1168709236 GCF_040414725.1 Anabrus simplex
CTCAGTTGACCTCCCGAGGCTGAGTAGACCCCGTTCCAGCCCTCGTACTATTTGTTTTCAACTTTCATGGCAGAGCCGGGAATCGAAACCGGGCTTCCGGAAGTGGCACACATTAACCACTACACCACAGAAGCGGACTAGTACTATAATGCTACCTATATGTTTATGTTAGTGCTGAAATCCGATTTCTTACTTTACTAATGCTGAAAGCCCGAAAATGTAATGTTATTCTTTAATAGGGGAATCAGTCTAGAAGGAAATGTTGAAAGTGATGTGATTTCTATCCAGGTTCGTTGTTATCCTAATACTATGGGTTACAGTACATTGCACATATATAAAAGACGCCACTTACAAACTTGTTTGTTATCCGCTAATTTCTGCGGCCACAAAAGTCACATTTTTCAAGAATGATGACATCTACACATGGTAGATTGTCTGACTGTGCTGTTTTGAACCTTTCTTCTGTCATTTCGAAGTTATTCGCGATCACGAATAATAAACAATCGGCTTTTAGCAACGGCTGGCTGATGCACAACGGCTGGTAGAGCTCCATGCGGTACTGGATCGTGACGTCACAGCGCGCCGCTTACGTCAGAGGCCGTTTCACTCGCCTTGCGGAAAGGCACTATTAAATATTTTTTTAATGGTAGAAAACAAGGCAACATACCACAATGTAATACGTTTACGTACTATTTCATTGGTGTACTTTTCAAAAAAAATATTTTTGAAAATGATGCATGTTCCCAATTAAGGCCACGGCCGCTTCCTTCCAACTCCTAGGCCTTTCCTATCCCATCGTCGCCATAAGACCTATCTGTGTCGGTGCGACGTAAAAGCCCCTAACCTAGCACTCGATATTATCTCATCGCAAATAGATTCTTACGATTATTCAGACAGTATTAGGACATTAGCTGAAATATAATCATGCCTGTATACCTCTACTACTTGACACCGACGGTATACCGAATTCCACTCCTACCAATGATCGGATCAACACTTCACACAGATACACAGTGACAGACACGTTAGGTTACTCAAGCCGTATTCTTAAAACAATCACCCATTATGATGACAAATCTAACACGAATATAAGCTTCTACAAATAGAATAAGGGAAGACAATGTTTGGGTACTTAACATCCGAAGACTCTGTTGTTCATCCCATCCTTTAGGTTGTGGTAGCTATGGACATCTGTTTTCATGTTATTGTGGCGACTCCAGCAGAAATCGGACCCATCAGGATCCCAGTCTCGACTTAGGCACACATCTCCGCCTTATTTAGATCCTTCATCGTAATAATAACTAGTTTCGTTGTTCTTCCACCCTCAAACTTGTAAAGACCAGATTAGAATAGTGCTAAACAGAGTTTAAAATTCTCAGTTTCGTTTACTAAACTCTCCTTCGTATATTGACGTCGTGTAATTGGTTATTGAGCTCTTTTAAACCTTGCAATATTTTTAAAAAACTCTTATAATCTCCTCAATTCCTTTCAATATGTATCAGAGCTATTCTCGAATCAACCTTCGACGCTGTTTGTTCTTCATACATTGTCATAGAACAAAATCCCATTTTAACAACATCACAATAATACTTGATTCGCATTTTATGATTCACGCTAAAACTGCTATGTCGTAATCTCCGTTACATATGTTTTTGACATTTGAGGATCTTTGCCTAACACAGTCACTCTCTTCATTCACAGAACTGCACAAAGGAACACATTCTGCTATTCATTTATTTCCTCAATGCATACGATCCGTCACTCCGCATACGCCTTCTTGATGGTAGAACTTGCCTTGCTCCAAACTGTTCCATGGCCTCCACCGCGCGACGTTTCTGGACCTGAATGTTACATATGAGATTTCTCCTTCACAGCTGTTGATATGAGATCTTTCATCTACTGGTCTCTATTTGTATCCCAACTCATGTTCTTAATTCAATCCTCCGAATACCACGGGGTTCTGAGCTTATGAATTTCCATATTTAACTCCGTAAAATTCCATTTGATGAGCGAGTTGTCTCGGTTTTCGTACGTAGTTGGACGTATAAACTGGACGTATTCCGGCTGATTGTGTACTTATGAACCGCTTCTGTTGATCTATTTACCTATAACTTGCAATGGCTCCTTCGCTCTTGACCTCGAGACCATTGAAAGGTTATAATATAAGTTGCGGCTTTTCAAGTTTCCTTGCCAATTTATCGTCGTCTTTCTAAGTGTGTGTGTGTGTGTTAAGGCAGGAGGCGGGGCGCCTCTTCCGCCGGCAGCCAGAACATCTACAAGGTAATGTCTACATAAATTCTCTTTTCTGTAGCTATCTCCGCAGCTTTTTCCGAGGGGAAGGTCCGAATCTTTAACTATGTAACAAACTTTTCTAAAATGTAAATCTTCTTTAGGCTAATGTAAAAATTTCATAAAGTCTTTAACTGGAAATCGGGGATAGAGAGTGAGTTACCCTCTCGAGCTCCCCTTCATCTTGATTTGAGGTGACTTCGTTTTGCAACCTTTCGTTCCTGTAATATGTTAAAGTTATTTCCATACGAGCCACCTCAGTAGTTTGTGATTAGGCCCAGTTTCGTCGGCCGAGAGCCCTGTCGGTTTTTTAATTTTTCATTACTTTGGAGCGTTGTGTACGCCTCCATTCAGTTTGTGTTCGGGCCTTTTATTTAACCTGTTCTTTTTCGCAAAGGCCTTGTAGGTTGGTTACTAGATACCACTGTGTAAAAACCAATTCAATTTGTAAATTTTGATGTAATGTTGCCTTGAGTGGGCCGTAAGAAACTGAGAGCCTGTTAGCTCTTTTTCAAAGTTTTGTAAGAGTAACGAATGCCTTTGGAAGGATAGATATTGTATTTTGGGAGCAAGTGCTCTTGAATTAGGGGATTTCTGCCCTTGACTAAATGAATCCTTGTTTTGAATTAAAGTTGTAAACTGGATCCGGTATCTGTGAAATTGTAAAACTAGAGGCTTGAAGCTCAGAATCTGTACAATTCACTGATCTTGGATTTTCCTAGTCTGGTTTCAAGATTGCTTTTGTACCTGACATGTTGTTACGTTCACTAAGTGAAGATTTGTTAAGTTGTTGTTTTTTGAAGAAATATAACCTTCGGTTCAAGTTTTAAATTAATTTTGATATTGCAGATAGACCCATTCACCTCGGCACCTTCTTTAACATCTTTGTTAACTATCCCCTTCTACCGACGTGAATACGGGCTGGATAACATGGAGGTCATACGTCTCATGATCGGTGCATGAGGAACAATTCCAAAGTTCTTCGAAGAATTCCGCTCAAGTTTCAGTCTATCAGAGTCGTTAACAAACACTGTGGACCTCAAAGCCTTGAAAGGTTCATTATCCATTCTAAGGAATCATCTGTATAGTCATAACTGTATATAGTATACTTTGTCTTCACGGGCAACTTCCTTATCAGGGAAGTGTTTATTCTCTCTGAATAAATGTCCAAAAGCTACAGTACTGCCGTATGAATCTTTCTGGTATGCACATTGTCTTCCTGGAACTCCGCAGCTGCTGTGTTCCCACAGTTGCTCAACAAATCCACACCTTAGATAAGTACAAATCTATAAACACTCTTGCTTGCTAGGCCCTCACACACCACGTAAGTTTAATTCCATGTTGTGTAGAAGTTGAGTGAATGGTTTTGGAACATTTCTTCAGAGATTTTCAAAAATTCACGGATGTGGGCAAGAGATGATTTCTACAGCAGGATCCAAATGGTTGACGTCCATAATAAAACACTTTGGGAAATATTCCTGCAGGTAAGAATGACTATTTGTGTTTGGATTATCGGGAGGAGAGCACCTCATCGGAGTCTGATCATAATGGAGAGATTTATCGTTAACGAGAGTATCGTTCAATCGAGAGGAATTTTACATTGAATTAATGGAATTTAAGGCCGGGACCATAATGTTTTATCGTTACACTGTACGGAGATTTCGCTGTATATTACTCACTTCTTACGTATTGCTCATTCTGCTTGTGATTCCTGTTTGTCACACGGTTGGGCAGCTGGCCTGTGTCACCTCCCTCTGCGATGATTTACGATCGATCTCTACGCTGAATAATGGGTAGACCTTCTTGTATAGATGCTGAGTGAATGGTTTTCGAACATTTCTTCAGTGATTCTCAGAAATTCACGAACGACAGATATGCGGAGGAGCTGATTTCTACAGCATGGTCCAAATGGTTGACGTTGAGAATAAAACACTTTGGGAAATATTCCTGCAGGTAAGAGTGACTATTTTCATTACCTATTATATGAGTCGGTTAGCTTCAAAACTCAACATGTACACAAAAGTTAAAAAAAATGAGCTATTGTATATTTCATATTTAATGCGTGATAATGTTTTGTTCCATAACTCTTCTTATTCCTTAGATATTAAACTTTAAAATTTCAGCTCTGTTTCAAAACTGAGTATGTCCACAACATGTTCTGTTCCATAACTTGGCATGTCCAAAGGAACTTGGTAACGGAAAGAAGCTTACTGTTTTAAAAAAAAGGTTTGCTGTTAATAATGCGTTGTTCAGTGCATCGACTTCTTTCATTATTACAGAGAAGCCAGTGTTCACACTTACGTAATTTGTATAACTAGTAAAATGGATTGTAACAAGAGATTAGAGTCTGTGGAAATAGCGTTATAGCTGCCGAGCCAAGACGTAGAAGGAAAAGATCAAGAGATGTCTGTACATGGAAGAAAAATAGAGATAAACGGGCAAGGGGAGCACTGTATCTAAAATATTTCGTTTCAAAACTATCTTAGCATTAGACTAGCCTGAGGTTAAACTGAAATCATGAATTCATGAATAAATAAAAACAAGTAATTTCCTTATGGTATCAAAATTAACGCAATGTGTATTTATTTCACGCATTCATCAAAACCTCTTCCGAAGAAACCAAACTGCACCCACCCATCCAGATTCAGTTTCAGTTGTAATGATCTTGGGATGCAGGATATCAGATATTCCCACCAGTCATTTTATGATTCTCACAATAAAATGTGTCAAGATTTATTCATTCTCCGGTTATGTGACACAAGAATCTCCCCAGAGAAAGAGACCATGAGTAAGTACAAGCAACAAAGGCAAACAAGTGACTTTGAGGTACTATAATAATTCTATTAGCTCAGGTATGTCAAAATGCCTTTGTTTCAATTTTGTGAATTTAAAAGTTTCGTGTTCTGAGACTTGGAAGGAAGCATCTGAAGACAGGTCTCTCGCCAAAGGAATGAATAGGAGGTGATACTCTTTCAAAAAAGTTCGAGGCACGTACTGAAAACGTGAGAAGTTCATTGAAACTTCGATTTCCATTGAGTCACACTACTGTCGCAGTAAATACAGGGCCGATGACCTAGCTGTTAGGCCCCTTTAAACAACAAACATCATCATCAGTAAAAACAGGAGCAAAGCAAAGCAAAGTCACCTCTCCTTATCTAAACTCTAAATACTGAATTTTCGAGCCTGTTTATAACTCTCGGCAGTCAGTGTAGCTAACTTGACCTGCGATGGACGGTTGAGTTGTAAATAGTAGTAAATTATTTGGTCCTCGGAACGATATTATCTCTTAGTATTGTGATGGTCAGAGTGTATTGGTTACTATAATTCGAATATGCATTTCCTCTCTCTCTCTCTCTCTCTCTCTCTGTGTGTGTGTTCATACCATATTAGTGTATTACATTAATTCCTTCGAATTTGAAAACTAAATTGTGTATTATTATTATTATTATTATTATTATTATTATTATTATTATTATTATTATTAATGAATAATAATAATGCTATATGCTTTACGTCCCACTAACTGTTTTTACGGTCTTCGGAGATGCCGAGGTGCCGGAATTTAGTCCCGCGGGAGTTCCTTTACGTGCCAGTAAATCTACCGACACGAGGCTGTCGTATTTGAGCACCTTCAAATACCACCGGACTGAAGGCCAGCGCCTTAACCGTCTGAGCCACTCAACCCGGCAGTTATTATTATTATTATTATTATTATTATTATTATTATTATTATTATTATTGTTGTTGTTGTTGTTATTGTTGTTGTACCGGGCGGTACACCTCCACGCCGCTAATTCAAACATTGCGCCAGTTGAAACTCCTCTACTGGAGAAAGCCTGAACTTTAACAACCACATTAATTCTAGGGTTTCTCAGAAGATGTCTTTACTGTAAATTTTGAAGTGTTCTGAACTATGTCGATTTCGATTTGTTTTTGTTTTCTCTGTAGTAAGAAGTGTGAACATTCTCTTCTAGATGGCACTACTTAAGAACTATAATTGTGCACCCTAGTGCGAAGTGAAGGAACTTTTTTTTAAAGAAATTTGGTATTCATAAGTTTGTTCTTTATTACATTTCTTTCAGTCATTGTTTGGGTTGGCAGTATAACCCTTCTCTTTCCGCCAGTTTTGAATTTGACCAATGAGGAATTTCTGTAATTAATTTTCCACCAATAAGGTGTTTCTTCTTCGTCTGGTGTATTAGTTTTTGCTGTTACCCAATAAAATTTTGTGGGCGGGTTGTAATCATTCATGAAACGTCTCGAATTTTCCACGAGGGTATATAAACTGCTGATTTTTAGGTCTCGGGGCCACTTCAGTAACATCTCTCCTAGTGTGATTATGTAGCAGGGGGCGGGAAGCGCCTCTTTCTTCGGGCAGCAGTTCATTCACAAGGTAATGGCCGTTTAATAACTTTATTTCTTGCTAGCTCAGCAGTTTAACCCTCGGGGCAGGTTCGAAACTTTTCTCATGTAACCTATCCTTAAAATGTAATAGACATTTGGTAAAATTTTGGCTTTTTAACTATAAATTGGGATAGAGAGTGCCTAACCCTCTCGAGCTCCCACTCATATTGTTCTGAGGTGACTACGTTTTCATTTCCTTTTTTCTCCCTTCGTAATGTAAATAAGTTTTCTTATCGTGTCACCTCCGTAGTATGGGATTAGCCCTTGCATAAGCGGCCTAGTGCCAAATAGGTTTTGAAAATGTATTAGGAGTGCTAGTTACCCCTCCATTCAACTCAGAATTTTGGGCCACGTAATTGACCTGTTTCTTTACTGAATAGGCCTCAGTAGGTTGGGTATTATTACCCCTGTTCTTGTGTGCCTGGAGGGCAGATTGAAGGTGGAGTTTGGTGTGGCCTTTGAATAGGCTTGAACTTTGAGAGCGGGTTTGCTCTTTCTTAAAAGTGGATTTTCTGTGTGCCTCGAGGAGGCTTTACTGGGTAATTGGGAGCAAGTGCTCCTTGGCATGATTGGGGTTTTCTGCCCCTTTGTTGTACCTTGTATATAGGTAAAGTTGGGCTTATAGCTCAAGGATTGTGAGTCTGGGGCTCGAAGCCCAAATCCAGTAACAAACTGTAATTGTATTTTCTTAATTTGTTGATCTGCTACTTGGTACCTGTTATATTCTGTTATTTATTTATCTTGAAAAGAAAATATAACCTTTGTTAAAGTTTTAAATTAACTTTAATTTCGTAAGTTGAGACCTATTCCCACCCAGCACCTTCTTTCACCTCTGCTGTTCCACAGATACCTCGGAACAATTATTATTATTATTGCTGTTCATTGTAATAATATACAAACTTGTACTACGAAATAAACGTGTATTTTTCCGTGTCAGGAAACAAGAGGCCCATTTTCAATTATTGCGGGGGGGGGGGGGAGGAGGCGCTTCTTAGCGCCGCTACTGAATACTGTCATAGTAATGCGTATATGAAAATAAAGGCAGAAATGTATTACATTTAAATGAGTTAGGGTGAGAGAGTGTGTTTCTTTCCTTAATTACCGGGCGAGTTGGCCATGCGGTCAGGGGCGCTCAGCTGCCAGCTCGCGTCCGGGAGATAGTGGGTTCGAACCCCACTGTCGGCAGCCCTGAAGAGGGTCTTCCGTGGTTTCCCATTTTCACACCAGGCAAATGCTGATGTTGTACCTTAACTAAGGTCACGGCCACCTCCTTCCCATTCCTAGGCCATTCCAGTCCCTTCGTCGCCATAAGACCTATCTGTGTCGGTGCGACGTAAAGCAAATAGCAAAGAAAAAAATAGCTTTCCTTAATTCCTCAATGAACTTGAAAACCGACTTGATTATGAATATCTCATTTTATTTCATCTTAACTTTTATGATTTACTTGGGGAAGAGAACCTCCGTTATTAATGTTTATATTGGGGTTCAGGGGCGTAGCCAAGGGGGTAGGGGTTTCTGGGGGTTAAAACCCCCTCCATGGAAATTTTATTAAAAAACTGAAATAAACAGAAACTGACAAACTAAACACACATACAGGTACATAATTGTAGAACCAACATATCTATTGAACCTGTTTTCCAAGAAGACTTGGAAGTTGGATTTTAGATTATAAACTAAACAAACCGTTCGCTGTAAAACTGTTGAACTTGATCGTATTGTTCTTGCTCTGTATTTTATTGCAAGATTTTGTAGTGTACTGCAATCAAATATCAATATAACTCACTTGTATCCGTGTCCTCATAATGACAAGAGTCATGCATGAGCGCACAACACACGCACAGGCACCTGCATTGTGTTCTATCATCACGTTGTAGTCCGACTCGTTGGCTGAACGGTCGGCGTACTGGCCTTCGGTTCAGAGAGTCCCGGGTTCGATTCCCGGCCGGGTCGGGGATTTTAACCTTAATTGGTTAATTCCAATGGCACGGGGGTTGGGTGTATATGTTGTCTTCAACATCATTTCATCCTCATCACGACGCGCAGGTCGCCTACGGGATTCAAATAGAAAGACCTGCACCTGGCAACCAGAACCCGTCCTGGGATATCCCGGCACTAAAAGCCCTCCCCTCCCTTCGCCGTGGCCGATCATGGCTACGCTACTGTTGAGGTTACTTTCCTATGGTTATGTGTCTGGTGATTTGAATATGTAACTAGTCAAGTTGGCAGCAGGCACAGTTCTCGCCCTTCAGGGAAGCAACTCAATGTTGAAAACATCCTAGGGATATGAGCTACGAATTTTAGGTAAATAAAATATAAAATATATAAATAAAATATAAAAATAAAATGTATGTTTAGTCCTCAGCCCGAAGGCTGGTTGGATCCTCAACAGTTCCGCCATCAACTGTCATAGATGGCCTAGGCATCACTGAAGAGGCGTACTAGGGAAATGAGGAGTGAGGTAGTTTCCCGTTGCTTTCCTCGCCGAACCAGAAGTTGCTATTACATATCAGTCTGCCAAGCCCACTGAAATGCATGCACCAACTGACCCTATGAGCAATATTTTCACACCATTCATAGCAGGGACTGGCTGCAGAAGGAATGGCATTACTAGCATCACTTATACCTCAGTCACTTTCATTTTGTCAAAGCTAAGGATACAGCTGAGACAGATCAATGAATATATAAATAAAATATAAAATATAAATATTTGGTTAAAAACTACAAGACTGGAAGCTTGTGGCTTAATGAAGTACAGAAGGACTTGGATTCAGCTGGGATTTCAGACATTGATATAGAAGATCGTTCCAAATTTTGTGCTATGGTACAGTCTTGGACCCCATCACCTAGAGTTCCTAGAAGTCGGAAGCCCCTTTCACAGGAGAGAAAGGAGAAATTATCAGCAGGGCTCAAGAGATATTGCTTTTTTTGTTGCTAGGGGCTTTACGTCGCACCGACACAGATAGGTCTTATGGCGACGATGGGATAGGAAAGGCCTAGGAGTTGGAAGGAAGCGGCCGTGGCCTTAATTAAGGTACAGCCCCAGCATTTGCCTGGTGTGAAAATAGCAAACCACGGAAAACCATCTTCAGGGCTGCCGATAGTGGGATTCGAACCTACTACCTCCCGAATGCAAGCTCACAGCCGCGCGCCTCTACGCGCACGGCCAACTCGCCCGGTCAAGAGATATTGGAAACAAAGAAGAGCATCGAGGAAGAACTAGTCATCAGCGCTCCTTAGTGGGCTTAAATCAATAATAATAATAATAATAATTACAATCATTTTCTTAATCATCGTTATCTGATCGATTAGACAAGCAGTTTGCCTTTTTCTACCACTACGAGCACTAATGTGAGTCAACGGAGAGTTTCACTTAAGCACCACTACGAGCGCTAATGTGAGTCAATGGAGAGTTTCACTTAAGGCGACACTCCGGAGATAAAAATATATTTTTACCTAATGCATGGATTTTCGTCCGCCTCTGTGGTGTAGTGGTTAGCGTGATTAGCTGCCACCCCCGGAGGCCCGGGTTCGATTCCCGGCTCTGCCACGAAATTTGAAAAGTGGTACGAGGGCTGGAACGGGGTCCACTCAGCCTCGGGAGGTCAACTGAGTAGAGGTGGGTTCGATTCCCACCTCAGCCATCCTGGAAGTGGTTTTCCATGGTTTCCCACTTCTCCTCCAGGCGAATGCCGGGATGGTACCTAACTTAAGGCCACGGCCGCTTCCTTTACTCTTCCTTGCCTATCCCTTCCAATCTTCCCATCCCTCCACAAGGCCCCTGTTCAGCATAGCAGGTGAGGCCGCCTGGGCGAGTTACTGGTCATACTCCCCAGTTGTATCCCACGACCAAGAGTCTGAAGCTCCAGGACACTGCCCTTGAGGCGGTAGAGGTGGGATCCCTCGCTAAGTCCGAGGGAAAAACCGAACCTGGAGGGTAAACAGATGATGATGATGATGATGATGCATGGATTTTCACGAAACTTTGTGGGAATGTCACCTACATAAAAGAGATATCACGAACACTTCTTTCATATACAATTAATAGTTTTTCCGAAATATTTTTCTGAAACTTTTTAATCCATTTTTTCATGAAAATTAACATGTTAATGTGAATTCGTAATTAGGTACCTACTACTTCTTTTAAAGCACTACGTATCGATTCTTATGTACATAATTTATATAAGGAGATATATCGTACTAAAGTTTGTGTAATTTTTACGTTCTAAAATTTTGGACTTAAAATCCCTACTACTTAAAAAATTCTTCAATCAAGAATTCCACACGTAGGTTTCTTAATATAGCTGTGATACATATTAAAAAAAACCAAACCCCATGGCACTACAGCCCTTGAAAGGCCTTGGCCTACCAAGCGACCGCTGCTCATCCCGAAGTCCTGCAGATTACGAGGTGTCGTGTGGTCAGCACGGCGAATCCGGTCGGCCGTTATTCTTGGCTCTCTAGACCGGGGCCGCTATCTCACCGTCAGATAGCTCCTCACTTCTAACCACGTAGGCTGAGTGGACCTCGAATCAGATCTCAGGTCGAGAGAAAAATCCCTGACCTGGCCGGGAATCGAACCCGGGGCCTCCCGGTAACGTGTCGTCTCAAAACTCACGAGTTTCAAAACTCACGAGTCTCAAAACTCACGAATTCCAGGAAGAGGATTAGTAAGAACAAGTTTCTCTACCTGGGCCAGTCTCAAAACTCACGAATTCCTGGAAGAGGATTAGAAAGAGTTTCTCTACCTGCGCCGGTCTCAAAACTCATGAGCAAGGCCAGTCCTTCTTTAAATGGATAAATGCCCACCCTATTAGTGATAGGATAATCGAATACTTTCTTTTTCCTGTTTGTTTTACGTCGCACCGACACAGGTAAGTCTTATGGCGACGATGGGATAGGAAAAGCCCAGGAATGAGAAGGAAGCTGCCGTGGTCTTAGTTAAGGTACAGCCCCAGCATTTGCCTGGTGTGAAAATGGAAAACCACGGAAAAGCATCTTCAGGGCTGCCGACAGTGGGGTTCGAACCCACTATCTCCCGGATGCAAGCTCACAGCTGCACGCTCCTAGCCGAACGCCCAACTCGCCCAGTTCGAATACCTTTAATAATCAAATAACTTCCGTCGGATTATTTAAATAGTCGAATGAATAATCAAATCAAATACCCGAATGAGTTTCAAATATCACTCAGTTATATCGCGCGGAATAATAGGATGCGTCATGCATATATTTTTTCCGGTTTAAATGTGTCTGGTAGATTGAAATAAAGGAATAGATGAACACTTACGAAAATTAGAAATACGCCTTTTTCCAAATGAACCTCTAAATGTTGAAACTAAATGAGTGAATTAACTGCCTTGATCTCTAATATCTCTAAATAAAATTCCTTATTAAAGTAAATGCCGCCTTCTGGCCGCATTATGGAACTAAGCCCCAGTACTAACAACTAACAGTTTCTTTTAACTAGCAGCGGGCAATATACCTACCGGTACTTTAGTTTTATGTCATGCAGCTGCTTGCATAAATTGTCAGCATGCTGGCCTTTGGTCCAAGGGGTCCAGGGTTCCCGGGTTCGATTTCCGGTTGGGTGGGAGATTTTAACTTTCATTAGTTAATTTCTATGGCTCGGGGACTGGGTGTTCGTGTCATCTTCAACATTAGACTTCATCTTAGGTAGGGCCTCATCCTCACAGACGTGCAGGTCGCCTATACGGTGTCAAGTCTAAAGACCTGCACCAGACCTCCCCGGAGGCCATACGTCATTGTTTCAAATTTATGTGAAAGGGAAAAATGCATTATATTAACTTTAAGACAACAGCAAAATATTTTTAAAATAATGATAATAATAATACACCCCGCTCCCTTTCATTCATTAACCATTATTTTTCCACCATCGGTTGGGGTGGCAGAATAACATTCAAAGTATCCCCAGCCTGTCGTAAAAAGCGACTAAAAAGGGTTCGTAAATTATTTAAGAAAATAGATAAATAACTTATAGGCAATCTGCTATCTGGGTGACTGCCCTAAGTCGGTGGAAAAACATGGTTTGAAGGGAAACGTGAGTCACCTCATCCCTCCTGCAGTTATCGCAAGCACCTGCTGTCCGGATTCGTGAATTTTGAGACTCATTAGATTGTTTACTTTAGCTACCAGTTTGTAGTCGTGAGTTTTGATACTATTTGTTACTAATTATAGCCCGTAAGTTTTGAGACTCGTGAGTTTTGAGACGTAACCCCTGGTAAGAGGTAGGCACGCTACCCCTACACCACGGGGCCGACTGTGATACATATACCATACAAATTTTGTAACATTTAGCAGAATATTATGGCAGAAAGATGGGATTTAAATGTAAATTACAATTAGCAAACAAAGTATTATTACAGTGAAGAAGTGAAGTGAACTCGTATCCTCATCCTGAGGTGGTGCAGCTCTTTTCGGGTACACCCCCCCATTGGAGGTGAGCTGCATGTACCATTTCAATCACGTACCAGCCCTCCTGCCAGTTTTAAATTTCTGGCAGTACCGGGAATCGAACCCGGGCCCCCGACGACGGCAGCTAATAACACTAACCGTTACGCTACGGAGGCGGACATTATTACAGTGATAAATAGCTTGAATTCAGTGGAAATAACTTCGTGACAAGAAAAAATAAACTCAATCCTTTCAATTTGAGTCATTAAAATTTTTTTACCAAAAAAAAAAATGACCAAAATATCAATTGTTATCTCCGGAGTGTCGCCTTAAGCCCTTATAATTACATTCCGTACCGGTATGGATATTTTTCAAAAAACACCTGAGGTTATTGAACCAAGGAACACATTACAGAAAGAATTATGTAAATAAGTTAATCTGGCTAGGTTTCGAATAAAAAAAAAAGAAAACGATTAAAGAAACAAGCGGTTTGGGGCAGTTTGTCCGGAACTGCATTTAGGTCGAAAGTGATTTTCGAAAATTGTTTTCTTAGTTTGATTTTTTTTTTTTTGCTAATGTCTTTACGTCGCACTGACATAGATAGATCTCATGGCGACGATGGGGTAGGAAAAGGCTAGGAGTTGGAAGGAAGCGGCCGTGGCCTTAATGAAGGTATTTGCCTGGTGTGAAAATGGGAAACCGCAGAAAACCATCTTCAGGGCTGCCGACAGTGGATTCGAACCCACTATCTCCCGGATGCAAGCTCACAGCCGCGCGCCCTTAACCGCACGGCCAACTCGCCCAGTTTCTTAGTTTGAAAGAGCTACCCAAGACTCAGAATTTGAAACATTTCCGGGCCCTACTTTCGCCACAATTGAGGAAATTGCTTAATTTTATGTTTTTCGTGGTATGTGGACCGCTATGTTGTCTATTAAGAAATGTGTTCAACATTACAAGAGAATAGAGCGGCGACATTTACCTTTTAGTGACTAACCTTGCGTGCTGAGGACTGTAATTAGGTCATACTCAGTGGTCACGTGCAGCAGACAAGCTGAAGTCGCGTGTACAGCGCAGAACGTAACTACAGTAATTCAACACAGTTGCGACAACGAAGAAAGACCTTGAGCCTCAGTGTGTGACGAATGTTGGCGATAGTTTATTCATCGCTAAACATTCCATTTTCCAGTCACGCTTCACTATTCTGCCATCACAACGGTGCTAGTTGTATGATGTAGCCGCTCAGACAGACGGAATTTGGATCGCGGTGTATACATAGTGAAATCAGTCTTGTCAACAGTGAAATGTGATTACTAGAGCCCGGATTTCCATGCACTATCAAATATGCGTGCACTCATGCGCTTTCATATAGCAAAACATGCACAATAAACTGAAAAGTATGCACTATCAAAATATGCGTGAACTCATGCGCTATCATATAGCAAAACATGCACAATAAACTGAAAAATATGCACTATCAAAATATGCGTGCACTCATGCGCTATCATATAGCAAAACATGCACAATAAACTGAAAAATATGCACTATCAAAATATGCGTGCACTCATGCGCTATCATATAGCAAAACATGCACAATAAACTGAAAATATGCACTATCAAAATTCAGTTCCTTTTGAAACATTGTACAACAACTACCGTAATTTCCACAAACTGTCCCTATTTAAGCTCATCTGTTCATATGTCAGCATATTCTTAAACACAGAAAATGATCACAAGAAGTGAGAGGTGCATACTTAAATGAAGACATTTGGGACAAAGTGAGGCCAAATTGTGTCTTTTGCATTTTCACCATAATGCGTCTTACATAAGTTTGACGAATTCAAAGTCAGTATTTGAAAGAATCATTTTGTTAGACTTATCTCTAGCTGCCGCAGCTACTTCTGCGTGCGATGGTTGCAGATGCTTTTGAATGTCCTCAATAACTGCTAACGATTGCCTGCTGCGATTACAAAGACATGTGACGAGTGAGAGTTCCGGTTAGAAAATTCCAGGATAACAACGGAAGAGGGTTCAGTGCAAAACCAAGGTTTGTTAAGCTGCCTAACATAGACAAAGAAATGAGCCGTCAATTAGTAATGCACAATTTAAGATTCAATTCATAGCAAAAGTATAACTAGGACCCCGCCCCCCCCATGGCACTACAGCCCTTGAAGGGCCTTGGCTTTCCAAGCGACCGCTGCTCAGCCCGAAGGCCTGCAGATTACGAAGTGTCGTGTGGTCAGCACGACGAATCCTCTCGGCCGTTATTCTTGGCTTCCTAGACCGGGGCCGCCATCTCACCGTCAGATAGCTCCTCAATTCTAATCACGTAGGCTGAGTGGACCTCGAACCAGCCCTCGGGTCCAGGTAAAAATCCCTGACCTGGCCGGGAATCGAACCCGGCGCCTCCGGGTAAGAGGCAGGCACGCTACCCCTACATCACGGGGCCGGCATAACTACCACACGTTATTCCTAAAAATTACAGAGATCGACGAAGGGACTTCGGCTTACGTCAATGTTTACTCAAGCAACAGATATGAAATTGCTTGGTTGATTGGTTTATGTCCGCCTCTGTGGTGTAGTGGTTAGCGTGATTAGCTGCCACCCCCGGAGGTCCGGGTTCGATTCCCGGCTCTGCCACGAAATTTGAAAAGTGGTACGAGGGCTGGAACGGGGTCCACTCAGCCTCAGGAGGTCAACTGAGTAGAGGTGGGTTCGATTCCCACCTCAGCCATCCTCGAAGTGGTTTTCCGTGGTTTCCCACTTCTCCTCCAGGCGAATGCCGGGATGGTACCTAACTTAAGGCCACGGCCGCTTCCTTCCCTCTTCCTTGCCTATCCCATCCGATCTTCCCATCCCTTCACAAGGCCCCTGTTCAGCATAGCAGGTGAGGCCGCCTGGGCGAGGTACTGGTCATTCTCCCCAGTTGTATCCCACGACCAAGAGTCTGAAGCTCCAGGACACCGCCCTTGAGGCGGTAGCGGTGGGATCCCTCGCTGAGTCCGAGGGAAAAACCGAACCTGGAGGGTAAACAGATGATGATGATGATGATGATGATGATGATGATGATGATGATGATGATTGGTTTATAGGACCACTCCCGTGTGTACTACTGTAACTCAGTAATAGACATACTGTACAAAGCGGAAAAATGGTCATAAATTCTGCAAACCAACATTCATAAATGGCACTGTCACGCAAGTTAACATTATATATGCGCCAAAGTCAGGAGAAAACTCATATTATGCAATATTAAACGTACAAACATTCGCTATTAAATCCAAAAGCTTCAAAATATGCATTATGCGTGAATTTTCTCTTAAAAAGGCCAAAACATGCAAACATTCAGGGAAAAAGAACGGTTATTTGGAATCGTTAAGCCATAAAACGAATATTTGCAAAGTTTGAGAACATGCATTTACATGGAAATCCGGGCTCTACTGATTACTCACTAGGCTCCTGCTTGAAAATCACCAGAAACCACTAGCCCCCCCCACCCTTCTCCACTTCGGTTATGTTGAGTAACGAAAATACTATATCGACACGAAAATTACATTTATCCGTGTAGTTGAAAATGGAAATCCTCAACCTGTTTCCAGTCATTCGACTGGGTCAGGAATGGAGTGACTGAAGCCCCCACCTAGCGGCGAGGTTAGGGATTGTGCCGGCTGCCGAAGCCTGTCGCACTCCTCTGGAGCAATGATTAATGACTGACAGATCAAATTATATTGGAGAGTGTTGCTGGAATTAAAGATGACATGGAAAACCGCAGTACCCGGAGAAAAACCTGTCCCGCTTCCGTTTTTTCCGAACCGCGGAAACCAGCAGTGAGAGTCCGGCATCTGCGCCGTGGAGGCTGCTATCCGTGTAGTTCAAAAGTTAAAATTATTCGAAGTGAGTTTGTTTACCAGTCAAGTCAGAATTTAAATAGTCCAGGATCATGGATGTCTTCAAACACTTCGACAGAAGGCGCAGATAGAGAGGCGGGAGTACAAACAAACGCCTGAAGTTTCCGCAGTCCCTATTTGTTGTAATACTTCCTTTGGTAGTATGTGGCAGCATGGTTTTTTCTTATCAGTCCTGCACGAATTGATAACAGCGAAGGTATTATTTGGCCGTGTGGTTAGGGGCGCGCGGCTGTGAGCTTGCATCCGGGAAATAGTGGGTTCGAGCCCCACTGTCGGCAGCCCTGAAGATGGTTTTCCGTGGTTTCCCATGTTCACACCAGGCAAATGCTGGGGCTGTTCCTTAATTAAGGACACGGCCGCTTCCTTCCCACTCCTAGCCCTTTCCTAACCCATTGTCGCCATAAGACCTATCTGTGTCGGTGCGACGTAAAGCAAATAGCAAAATGTATTTAAAATGGCCTCCCGAAAATAATCCTACGAGTGGCCACGGTTGGTCCGTGATCTGACCGCTCTGCACTCCGACCAACTAACGGAGCAGAGGACGGGTGGCCACGGCTCTACCGTGGCTCTACACCTCTGTATTCGGGAGACGGAGAGGAGCTGGTCCACGCCGTCGGCTGTCCTGAGAATAGTTTTCCATGTTTTTCCATATTCCTGCACTAAGGCGAATGCCGGGACAGTTCCTAGTATAGGCCACGGCCGACAACACACACACACACACACACACACACACACACACACACACACACACACACACACACACACACACACACACACACACACACACACACACACACACACACACTTTGACAGCTACAAATCTCCCGGCTTGTGAAACGGCGTAACCGTCTAAGAGGCCCGCCTCCCCCTTCACGGGAGGAATGAAAACAATTTAGTACAATTTAGTAGTAGTAAGCAATGTGTACTTATTCAGCTGAGTGATCCTGGGTATAGACCCAGCTATTTCTACATAAGCCGTTCTCAAGAAACTCAACGAGGAAGGCTTTCTACTTAAAGGACAGCTCTAGGTTCACTTACATGACCAGGATAATCCTTCCCACTTGCAAGGACCTTGACTGAGGTCTCTCGAGTCGGGTTGCAATTCGCCTCTGCCACCGCAAGGTGGAAGCTTCTCATGACCCCCACCACAACCCATTCGCTGTGAGCGCTGTTTGTCTTACAATAGACATACCTCATCTCACCATCTCAGTGCAATGCTGAACACCTTGTCTGTGATCACTGCATCCATCACCACCACATCTCAAAATGTCCTAACGTATCACTCCCCACCCCCACCCCACTCCCCCACCTCATCCCGAACCATACCAAGGAGCAACCCCAGAACTGAATTTCGCACGCATTCTGTGAATTAAAGATACTTCACAGGGTGCGAACCGTCAGTCTTCAGCGGGGACAGACCCGGTTTTTCTCTGCGTGCAGACAAAGGCAGCGGAGGTTGAGAGAGAAAGGCGGTATGAACGAGAAAGAAAAGGAAACATGTTACGAGATGATAAACCAATAGTAGATGAGTCAAGAAATGTGTGAGAAATTTACTCCGACGAGCAAAATAACGTACAGTTAAAAACAAGTCATATGTATTACACACAAATACTGATGTACGTAACTGGCTTGAGAAAAAAAGATCCATAATTTTTATGTATACAGCAAAGCACAACAGTTGACAATACCTATTTATCAGGACAATAAGTATGTCGAGGAATGTCTCACCAAAATGACAAAGTTCTATTTCAATAATTACTTGCCAAAAATTAGCGGTATTCATAATAATAATTAAGTATTTATTTGTCAATTCTTGCTTGCTTGTTGAACATTGAACAGATCAAATTATAAAGAAAGAATATAGCAAACAAACTGATGGCAGAACAATTCTCAAACTATTCTTTAATTATTGGAGGTTGCAATTTCTTTAACACGCAACACACACGATGTCATCCACGTGTGGAAAAAGTTCTGTTGGCAATTTCTGTAATATATTGTATATTTTGATTCTTTGAATACACCTTTCCACGTGAATGCTAACACTTTTTTTTTTTTTTTTTTTTGCTAGGGGCTTTACGTCGCACCGACACAGATAGGTCTTATGGCGACGATGGGATAGGAAAGGCCTAGGAGTTGGAAGGAAGCGGCCGTGGCCTTAATTAAGGTACAGCCCCAGCATTTGCCTGGTGTGAAAATGGGAAACCACGGAAAACCATTTTCAGGGCTGCCGATAGTGGGATTCGAACCTACTATCTCCCGGATGCAAGCTCACAGCCGCGCGCCTCTACGCGCACGGCCAACTCGCCCGGTAATGCTAACACTCGCAATATTGTAAGTACTCTCAATCTCAACTTCCTCAGCTGTTAATCTCCCGTCATGTAAGAACGGTGGTGTCACGATTACGACACCGCGGCCAGATAAGTTAGTTTTGATGCCAGGAAATACTTTATCAGCCATGACCTCATCGCCAGGTTGAAGGAAAGTTAATAAATCACTGTTGGTTGTTATGAATGAGTCTCTAGCTCTTCCACCATAACATTTAGATTTAAAGGCGATCATACCACTAGGCGTGATTGCAATTATAATTTTGCAGTGTAGCAACCCTTGTATTGAAAATAGAAATACACTCTCTGATCTACTTTGGGAGGCTGTTCAACCCTAAATTCCGTGCAGTCAATAATGACTCGACAATTACCGTAATTTCTCTTAAATGCTGGAGGCATTGTTTCTTGAACACTTTCCTTACTAGGCCAGAATATGAAATGTTTCGTACGCAGTGTCATTTGAATAAACACGGTCGTAAAAATACGTGAAATTGTTGTCCTGTGAACAGCGAACAGCACTCTCAAAGCAGAATAGGACAGTCCGGTTTTCATTTTCACTAGGAAAATCAGCAATCTGGTTTCTTTACATAATTTCGAAACGTTACAGTTTGGTAATAACGCAAGCAGCAAGGCAAAGACATTGAAGTTCACACCTGAAAAATCACGCATTTGTGTATTGTTCCTTATGGAACTGTAGTCTTGGAAACCTGGACCCTTGATGTCTGAACGATCGTCTTCCGTTCCACACATTTTTTCATGTTTCGTAATGTCCCCTCCCAGACCGAAATTAAGTGGAATGCATGCTTGTGTATTTACGTCGTTTTCATTTATTGAACAAGAAAACATGAAGTCTCAACAATGAAAATCAGATGCATCTGTTCCCACGGATCCTTGGTTGTGTTACTTGGGCAAACTGTACTTGAAAATATTCCGTCTGATTCTTCCTTTTTCAATCGCTTGAGTTGTCTGAGAAAGCGCTGTAAGCTGGGCCCCAGCGACACATTCCTCTTCTTGTATTCATCTAGAAATATTGTCGGAACATAGGCTGGACTTAGTGGGTGTCCAGATCTTCTGTTTCCGATGAAATCTGCACTACATATTCTTGAGTAAGTCGTAGGTTGCCAAAGTGATCCATCAGTGCTAAAAATTAAAACCAAAATTAAATTAAATCGGATCAATTGAACTTATTGCAAACATGTGCAGTACGTACACGTGTAGGCCTACTTACTTCGTTTGGTTAACTGCTTGTATCCATCGCCTCCTTCGGTCCACTTCTATCGCTCGTTTTGGAAAACAATAAAATTGTACTTCAATTCCCGTATTGCGTAAGTATTGGAACATCCGACAACACAACAATTGCGTTTATTTGATCTCCTTTTCTCTGTCATTATCATCGGAGTAACTACTCGCTCAGTCATAACAGAATAGCTACTGCGAGTCTGGAGTCTGCCTCACGTGTTATTCCCCGCCCGGCCTCTAGAGCGACACGCACGGGGCCCACTCAGCCTCTGGAGGTCAACTGAGTAGAGGTGGGTCCGATTCCCACCTCAGCCATTCTGGAAGTGGTTTTCCGTGGTTTCCCACTTCTCCTCCAGGCAAATGCCGGATGGTACCTAACTTAAGGCCACGGCAGCTTCCTTCCCTCTTCCTTGCCTATCATTTCCAATCTTCCCATCGCCCACCAAGGCCCCTGTTCAGCATAGCAGGTGAGGCCACCTGGGCGAGGAAAAAAAAACAACAATATTAAGTTTCAACAGTGAATAAATAACAATAACAATGTGACAACGATAGCAAACAGCGTTGCCAACTGTACGATAATTCGATGCTGTGTACTATCGTACGATCCAGCCTGCGAATCGTACGCCTGTTGTACAACCTATGATGTATCGTAAATGTTGTCTTGTTTTCTTTTTAAAATGCGTAGATTTCTGTTCCTTCTTTTATTCGTGCTAGTTATGCTCTGTCATAGATGACAAGTTGGAAAGAGAAGGAGAGGGTTTTCGAACAATGACATTCCCAAAGGGAATTTACCATGACTGGGCTCTTTCCTTTCTGAGTTACTTCACGGTCTCGCGCCTGTAGATCATAGCATTCGTCTTCAGCCGATTGACGATGACTGGAGGAAATTACCCTCTGTCAACAGCAACGATGATATTAAAGCCTGCTCTGAAGTAAATGACTTTTGTGCTAAGTTACAGGAGATGGAAAACACGTTTGGTGAATGTGAGTTTCCCGCACTTCCAAAATGTTCTCTCTCTGTTTTGTCACCGGTCACTCGAATGCCGATTGTGAAAGAGTATTCATCAAAATTAATTCCACTGAAGTGAAAATAGGACTAGGCGAATTATTTTTTTCAATGCTATTTATTCGGGGCTTCGACCCATGTGGATCTTTTGCCCCTACTGGCACTATATTGTACGAACCTGCGTGTAATCGGAATGGAGGTAGTGTGGAACGTTGTGTGTGAGGAAAGGAAGTTTAAGGACGTCACAAACACCCAGTCCCCAGGCCAGGAACGTTAGAATTAAAAGCCCCTGACCCTACCGGGAATCGAGCCCGTGGCCGCCGGGTGATAGGCGGACGCGTTGCCCCCTACACCGCGGGGCCGGACAATAGGCGAATTACTTCTACAGTGAATGGATGCTTGCTGGCCAGTCAGTGTGTTCGAGTCAGTGATACGTGTAAAGATTGTATACCGTCGGAGAACGTGCTTAGAAGAATGACTAAAGCACAGTGGTAAAATCAACCAGCAAGCTCAAGTACCGGTACTTCAGAACCTTCTGCTGAGAATGTGGCTCGATGTTCCATAGAAGAAGATGATGATGACGATTTCCAGCTATGAAATGACTTTATAAAATGCCATGTTCACTACTTCTTTACAAAGTATCCTATGCTTGAGTAATCTAAATAAATTGTATTGATACTAATAATTTCATGTGACTATTCCTAGCCGGGTGCAGCCCTTGTAAGGAGACCCTCCGATGAGGGTGGGTGGCATCTGCCATGTGTAGGTAACTGCGTGTTATTGTGGTGGAGGATAGTGTTATGTGTGATGTGTGAGTTGCAAGGATGTTGGGGACAGCACAAACATCCAGTCCCCGAGCCAAGGGAATTAACCATTTAAGGTTGAAATCTCCAACCCGGCCGGGAACCGAACCCGGGACCCCTATGGCCAAACGCCAGCACGCTAACCATTTAGCCATGGAGTCGGACGTATCCTTGATACTGAATCTTATGCATTAACACAATGACGTATGTTTATTTTCCATCCTAACCTGTTTAAATGTGGAGTTGCGGCAGTGGGACACGTAGCTGTCGTGTTAATACGTAATCCACGGAACGTGGACTTTTACGCGCGGCTCGAACCAGAGGTACCGGTACTCGACTTTTCGGAAATCTCATATTATTAATCAAGTATTGTCCGAGTCAGATTTTTGGGAAGCAAGCTGCTGCGTAAGTGAGCTATTGCAACTGTAAAGAGACTTATAGCGAATATTTATTTGTTATTTTAAGTTGTACGATTCTCAGTAAAACTTTAAGATCTTTTTGGTGTTATTGTAGGATCTTAGCCATCTCAGAGATTGGCAACGCTGATGGCAACGATAACTTAACTGTCAAAGGTCAGTTATAAAGTTAGCAAGAAAGAAGGCCATGGGTTGGAAGGGCGGAGGAAAATGGAAACCTGGAATGGACTTCAAAGGAATCTTTTGATTTTGTGTTTGAAGAATGCGCAAGGTAAATAATAATACTTTCGTGTGGCTATTTCTAACCGAGTGCAGCCCTTGTAAGGCAGACCCTCCGATGAGGGTGAGCGGCATCTGCCGTGTGTAGGTAACTGCGTATTATTGTGGTGGATGATAGTATTATGTGTGCTGTGTGAGTTGTAGGGATGTTGGGGACAGCAATGCAAAAGGTGTGACTAGGTCAATATCGGGTAGTGAGTTACCAAGATAGAGCGCCTGGCGCGGATGGAACACAAGATGAATATGCCGGTTGTGTGTTGGCCGGGAGGGGCGTGTATAGGGAAGTAGGCAGAAAGAGTTATTGCTCTTGGTATAGCCACTGATTATTTTATGAAGGTAACATAGATCGGAGAACTGTAAACGGCTTCTCAAGTCAAGTATACTCAAGTAGTTCAAGATGTTAGATTTTGTTTTGTTTTAATTTTTTTCTTTTTTTTTTGCTAATTGCTTAACGTCGCACCGACACAGATAGGTCTTATGGCAACGATGGGATCGAGAAGGCCTAGGAGTGGGAAGGAAGCGGCCGTGGCCTGAATGTGGCCTGGTGTGAAAATGGGAAACCACGGAAAAACATCTTCAGGGCTGCCGACAGTGGGATTCGAACCCACTATCTCCCGGATGCAAGCTCACATCCGCGCGACTCTAACCACATGGCCAACTCGCCAGGTTTTGCTTTAATTAGTGTTAATAGAGGATGGCTGCCCAGTTGTACTTCCTCTTAAAACAATAATCATCACCACTATCTCGACCACGTAGTACACGATTATCTAAATCTGAACCAATAACCACGACAACCTGCGTGTAAGTGAACGATTGCGTGTCCTATCCTGGAATTATAACCTTGTTGCGACGCCTTGATGCTAAGTTCTCTTTGCGATGTACATCGATTATAATTGTATTTTCAGAAGTAAAATACGAGAAAAAATACATTTTGTCGATAGTAACCATTACGAGTAAAAGTTACTAAGGAAGTAATCATTACAAGTAATTCAATTACTTCCCAACTCTGATTATCGAACCATAAAATGTGTCAATCAAAAGGGTCAGAGTAATGTGTGAGCTATTTGAAGGACCAGGGAAATAGCTAGCTGGCTGCACAGTGGAAACTGTTTCGTATCTTGAGGTTTTCTCCGAGGCTGGAGGAGTGAGGTAAGTATTTATAAGCCCGAGGAAGCACGCGTCCCTGATCTTATCCGTGAAGAAGTTGCGGGGTGTACTTACAGCTCTCCATCTTCAAAAAAAGAGGGATCAATAGCTACTCAAACAATAATTAGTAGAACATCTATACATAGTGGAAGCAGTAAAATAAATGGCGTATGGCTTTTAGTGCCGGGAGTGTCCGATGACAAGTTCGGCTCGCCAGATGCATGTCTTTTGATCTGACGTCCGTAGGCGACCTGAGCGTCGTGATGAGGATGAAATGATGATGAAGACGACACGTACACCCAGCCCCCGTGTCAGCGAAATTAACCAATGATGGTTGAAATTCCCGACCCTGCCGGGAATCGAACACGAGACCCTTGTGACGAAAGGCCAGCACGCTAACCATTTAGCCATGGAGCCGGACAGTGGAAGCAGTGAAACGAAGAAAGATAATTGGAAGAAGGAAATTCATTTCAGTAGGCTATTTTGGTGTAGTGACGGGACAAATTAGGGTTCCTTCAGTAGGGATGGACAATACTCTGGCTGACGTGACGTAAATGCGGGCAGGACGGTGAGGACACTGCCCTTGAGACGGTAGATGTGGAATCCCTCGCAGAGTCCGAAGGAAAAACTAACCCTGGAGGGTAAAGGGTTGAGAAAGAAGAAACAAAGATTATTTGGTTTTTGATTAAATCTTCGCATGTCGTGTAAATTGGACTGCACGAGTGTGTGTAATTTGGGCAGTTGAAACAACTGTAATGATTACGTTTCTTCATAGTTTTACTGGTGATTCTATAAGAACTTGTTTTATGATTTTAGGCCGGTCCCATGGTATAGGGGTAGCGTTCCTCCTCCTTAACCGGAGGCCCTGGGTTCGATTCCCTCCCAGGACAGGGATTTTTACCTGGATCTGAGGGCTGGTTCGAGGACCAGTCAGCCTACGTGATTGCAATGGAGGAGTATCTGACGGCATTCGTGACAAGTATTATGATGACGATTGGATTCTGTGCAATAGTTGCAAAAAGTGGGCTCATGAAAACTGCACCAAAATTCAGGATGAATTGTTTTATCATTGTCCTACATGCCAAAAGTGACGACCTCAATTCACAGTGACGTATTATATTGCTTAGTATTTCATAATACATTCATGAAATAACTTATACGCGTTTATATTTGTCAGTCCAAATTACACGATACCAAATATTACTTTTAAACAAATCTTAAAGATAATATTAACATTTATTTTCACCAAATCATTTGATACGTTGTACTTATTCATCATCATCATTAGTCGTTGTGCTCATTACTGAGCGTCGTGACCTCATAACTCCATCATTTCCTTGTTGCAACCTTGACAAGATGTCTCAATCCCGAGCGGTTTTCACATTTCGTTAATATGACCTGAAGTGGTAGCCCAGTGATCTTCTTCGCCTGATCTATCCATCTGCTTGCTGTTCTTCCTCGTGGTCTACTGCCTTCAATTTTGCCTTGTATTATCATGTATAAAATTTGAGAAATTTTCATTAAGTTATGGACGTTTAAATTTAAGTGGTCCAAATTACACGTACTTCCCCTACTCCACGTGTACTCTCACTGACAAAACAAGTATGTTATTGGTCAAGAGCCATCTGCTATTGGTCACTGTATACAGTCATAAATCTGGTTATGTCGGGGGGGGGGGGGGGAGGGGGGAACAACTTAACGTTTGAGTCTCCGATCGTTAGCGAGGAAATTGAGAAAACTGTACTATAGTAACTAGGCGGCTTGTCATGCTAAGGGAGTGTTATTACAAGAACAGTGTAGCAGTAGCGGCGCTAAGAAGCTCGGGACCCCCAGCAATAATTAAAAATGGACCCTTCATTTCCTGATAAGGAAAGTTACAAGTTTATTTCGTAGTACAAGGTTGTATATTATTACAATGAACAGTAACGACAATGATAATAATAATAATAATAATAATAATAATAATAATAATAATAACAACAAGAAGAAAAAGAAGAAGTTACACAATATAGTTTTCAAATCCGAAGGAATTAAAATGATACACTTACATGGTTATCACACACACAAAAGAAATGCATATTCCAATTGCAGTAACCAAAACACGCTAACCGTCACAATATTAAGAACTAATCTCGTTCCTAGGACCAAATAATTTACTACTATATACAACTCAACTGTCAGTCTTAAGCTTACTTACCTACACTGTCTGTGAAGTGTTATAAACAGGCTCGAAACTTCAGTATTTAGAGTTTAGATAAGGAGGATGCCTTGTTATCGCATCTTCGCTGACTACTGGGTTATCACAACTGGCTAATTACTTCAAAAGCCTTGTTGATTGTTGTGAGTGGCAGCAAGGGATGGTTATTATTGGAACAGGTTAGAAAACCCACATTCTTTCAGAAATAACTGCCGTACTCCTATTGACGAAAGAAGCTCTGCACTATGACGGCCCAAGTTTGGAATAACCCTCTGTCATACAAACAATTTTGCGTTGTGTGCTGTAGCTTTATCAATATGTAAAATCACTCTTCAGCTACTGAAATAAGAAACATTCATGGGCTCCTCACAAGTCCTGTCCTTATCGCCGTCACTGCAATGTAGTAAGCATTCAAGCCAGATGAATGACTTGGCTTTGCATAACCAGGCGGCTTTCTTTGTAAAGAGTAGATAAACTGGACAGTTCTGCGGCCGCCTCCTCCTCCTCCTCCCGGGGGTCCTTCCCAGGGGCCTCTTCCACCTCCCGCGGGAGATTTGAATTTTGGCGCGAGATTTGAATTTGTAAACAGAGCCACGTGCTTTTTTGACAGCTGTCATCGACAACAACGTATCGCTAACCTCACTGCTGCCATCTTGATGGGCCTAAACCTCAGTGCTGCCAACTAAACCTTACTAGCGCGAGATTTGAATGGTAAACAACACCACGTGCTTTTCTTGACAGCCACGTGCTTTTGACAGCTGTCATCGACAACAACGCAACGCTAACCTCAGTGCTGCTATCTTGACGGGCCTAAACCTCAGTGGTGCCAACTTAACCTTACTAGCGCGAGATTTGAATCAGTAAACAAAGCCACGTGTTTTATTATTTTTTTTTTGACAGCTGGCATCAGCCATCTTGCATCGCTAACCTTAGTGCTGCTCTCTTTACGGTACTGCTCGTAATTTAAATAATTGTGTCAGCTGTCATCCGCCATCTTGCATCGCAAACCTCAGTGCTGCACTCTTTAGCTACTTACCTTTGA
The DNA here is from genome assembly GCF_040414725.1 of Anabrus simplex. Lineage (NCBI taxonomy): Eukaryota > Metazoa > Arthropoda > Insecta > Orthoptera > Tettigoniidae > Anabrus > Anabrus simplex. The sequence goes on from NC_090266.1 coordinate 1,168,423,509, forward strand.
ATTGTGGTAGCGGATAATTTTAGAAAATCTACAGCAGCCATCTTTAATCAACAGAGCACCATGCTGCCCTCTTTAGCTACATACCTTTGAAATGTTGTGGTGGGTATTTTAAATTCCATGTGCTTTTTTGACAGATGTCATCCGCCATCTTGCATCGCAAACCTTAGTGCTGCACTATTTACGACACTGCTGGTAATTTAAAAAAATTGTGTCAGCTGTCATCCACCATCCTGTATCGCAAACCTCAGTGCTGCACTCTTTAGCTTTGAAAGTGGTGGCGGTAATTTCCACGTGCTTTTTTGACAGCAGCCATCTTTAATCAAGAGAGCATCGTGCTGCCCTCTTTAGCTACTTACCTTTAAAATGTGGTGGCGGAAAATCGTAGTAGTGGGCAATTTCTACGTAACAGCTGTCATCCGCCATATTGCATTGCTAACCTTAGTGCTGTCCTCTTTAGCTACTTACCTTTAAAATATGCCTTTGCTGGCGAGAAGTAGTATTTACATTGCACTATGTCTTCTGGTGCAACCCGACAAAGATAAAAACAGGAATGATAATAAAACCCCATAAATATAACCAAATGTGCACAAGAAGCAAAATACTTACCATCGAGCAGGAGCAGTATTAACAAAACCAGCGTGGAGGGCACAGAACATAAGGGAATGGACAGGATCGAGCTAACTACTTGAGGGGTTGCCAGGTCAAGATTGCTAAATGAAAGCAAGATTAATGTTTAAATAACTTGAGCTTTACTTAAAATTAGGAAAAATTTAAACAGAATTTAGGAATGAAAACTGCAGAGCAAAAAAATAAATCTGTAAATAATGTCTTTAAATTATAGATAAAAATCAATTTTCAAAGCAAAATATACTATGAGTGCGCACTCGGATAACAACGTAAAATAATTTTTATGTAGTAATAAATAAGTAAATAGAAGAAAGATAAAAATTGTAATAATTTAACTCATTAAATTAGGAGACAAATGTCTATTTTTTAGGATAAATAAAATCGTGAAAACACACTCAGATTACAAGCTACACTTTGCCTTAGAATAAATGAATGACAAATGTTAAAACGGATCCGTGCATTAAATGTTAATTACATAACTGGCCAGCTTTTCTTGGTGAGTAAGTATACTACAATTAATCACAATAAACTGGAATTTGCTTCCGGAACCAGTACACAAGGATTTCAATCACCCCGAAACACGGAAACACACTCAATATATAAGGCAACGATAGCAGACCCAAAAAAAAATTCCACACGAAAATAATTGAAAGGACACAAGAGAAAATCGCACGAACCCCAATAAAAATATGTCTCAAATAAACTACAAATTAGGAAGGGAAACACATAAAATTTCACAGACAACAAAACAATGGTACACACGAAGCATACAGCTTCCCAAAACCGAAGCCAACATCCAACTAAAGAGACAATAGGCAAAGCCCACACAAAATTAGCGTACCGGAGATAAGATAAAAACATGGCACGCAATAATGAAAGAAGAAGGAAAGAAAAAACGAACGCGAATAATCTGAGGAGGGTAAAAGTATCATCAAGAAATAGGAAACAAATTCCAGTTTATTATAACCAGAATATTACAATAATTATGTATAGTCTTTTAAATTTAACATTTCTTCCAACCAAAATATTAATAAAGGATTTAAATGCCGGTTACACAATTTTAATTTTAGGAGGCCTTGGAAAACGGTAATGGCCGAATAAGACCAGAAACAAACCATCCCATTTAGTAATTAAACAATGAGCCATTACGAAAACAATACTAGTACATAACGTCTTTCCAAAACGTTGTCAACAGTCCATCGGATGCCACAAATATGAACCAAGAAATGTAAAAAGTAATCCACCAACAAAATTAATAATGATAATAATAATAACTTTAAGAAACAGAAAAAGGCAGTACAACGATAATCTCAGTTAAATTAAAGTAATGGAATAATAGGTCTCTCACCCGCGCATATACCATGTTCCAGAATTACTTCATAAGAATAATTTGGATATAGAACATTACCAAAATCACGTTAAGTTACATTTTAATATTTAGCAGATACAATTTATATCATTAAAATGTCCGATGAAGAAGAAAGTCCAGCAGAATTTAATGAATAAACGGTGGTCGCCAGGTCCATAAACTATAGGCCTAATTTCAATTACAGTAGCGGAGTAGAGACGAAGTAATATTAACAGCGTTGCCAAAACATTTCTTCTAATATAATAGTTGTCGCAGATAGCTTGATACACACGTTCTTCTCCAAATAATCCGGCAGCAGAACAGTTTCGAAACAATTAAGTAGATACTTGTACTTACATTTTTGGGTGTCCAATTTAATATACTGTAATCCAATAGCTTACATTCTAGCTCATTTTGTAATGAAGAACCCTCCTTCAGATAGTTCGGTCACACTAATTTAAAAAAAACAGTAAATATGAAACACACAACATTATTTCGCTATAATTCAGGCAATGCCTTAATTAACGAGGCTATTAGCCTGGTTTATCAAACTCCACTCCAACAACTTTTAATCGCATTTTGTACACAACTTCTCCAAACGCGTCCATCTTGGCGAGCTGCTGGTAACAGACTGGCGTGCAGGCCGGACAAGCCGCGCGTCGCACAGTTGAAGCTCGACACTGCGCACACTCAAGTCTAAAATTTGGTTATTGAGCCAATCAGAATTTCGAAGCAACCGACGTAACAATGGCAAGAAAATACATTTTAAATCGCCACAGTTTCAGGCACATAATTTAACGGCAACGCAAACAATGGCCGAGAATTGCAGATTAAAGTCCCCACACACAAATGTATATGTCCAACAATGAGGGTATCGTAAATTATTGTCTCAGTTCTCCCCTCCGAAAGCCAAAACACGGGGAGGCGAAGTGTCAAGATGTTGGGATACAAAATTATATGATACAATTTCAATGTCCAAAATAAATCTTCACACGTTGATACAGAGATGATAGTCCAACATATTAAGTACAGTAACATGGAAAGGTCTTATTTGGTTGAGGGGTAGCAGAACTTCACCAAATACCAGCAGACAAACACGTTGAGTGTGACCGAAGAGATACAACGGGGCCAGCGTCACATCACACACCACACAAGTTGACAGTACACAACATAGTTTAATCACACCAGCACACGGCGTAGTAAGCAACCATAGATATTTCATACACTAGTTCTCCGTTCAGCAGATGCATGGGTGTAACGCCGCGCGATTAAAACTGAAACACCACACACACGAACAAAAGCGAGGGACCAAGTGCATATTTACAGACCACACTGAACCAAAATGGTTCAACCACACATGTTAGAACAAACAAAATTTTTCCAACTAGGTTTCCAGGACACCTTGGTAATATTTCATTATGCTTCGAGGAGTTACACAAGTTCCACATGTCCAAATTTACCAGCGATAATAGTTCAAATTTTGCACCCGAGTTAAACATATAAGTAACCGTTAACATCATTACACCAGACCATTAGTTTGTATTGGCATTAGAGAAATTACCAAAATAACGAGGTTATTTTACATTCTTTTGTTGACTAGTAAGCAAACATACACAAGTTTTTGAATTACCAATTCATGAGTTATAGTATTACCCATCCAACCTTTGAATAAGATTTACATATTAAGAAAAGGGAGAAAATAACTGAAATATCCCAAGACTTTAATATACTAGTATCGAGACTGATCACAAGAGATCAGAAATGTAATTTTGAATATTTAAGGTGGCTCATGGAATCCAGTGGCAAGTTACAGCGGTTTTAGTCCCAGCAAGTTAAGTAAAATTCAATAGACCCAACAAATTGATAGGTCGAAGACCATTATAGTTTTCACATTCATTTACATGAAATACTAGCATTCTTCCACACATTACATAATTCCACAAGACAGTACATATACCAGAAGGATCCTCAAGACCAAGAACAGGAAGGAGAAATGACCAGGGGGTACAGGGAGGTAACCCAGCAAAAACATTACTAGATGGAGGCAGCAGAGCACATACTGACAAACCATGTACAGAAAACAGGTACCCAGAACATGAAGATTAGGAAAACAGGAAACGACGAGGCAGAAAATTTTACAATAAACACAACCATCCGCAACCGTAACGTAGCAATCACATGGATAACCGACCAAGAATAAGAAGCAACGATGGCAATAACTGGAGACTTCGCATGCATAATAACAGATGGTGGGGAGATCTCAAAGTGTGTCCGCAAGAGATCACCATGCAACCATTACCAAGGTCAACAACTACATGACAGCCAACAATTACAGGTAGAACGATAGGGAACAACTGACAAGACATGAAAATTACATTACATGAAACAGAACCAGCTAAACGCAGCATAACAAGGGCCAAAATTCAGGGAAAGTTACCTCTCCAAATAAATAATCTTTGAATATACTGAGCACAGGTGTATTATCACAACCATCAAGTGTTCAGAAGAACCTCTGGATAACCCAGGACTAATAATATGGTGGCAAAACAACAGTCCACCCTGTGTGATTAGGCCAATCACCACAGACACCCCACCAGCCAGTCGGAATACACGGGATATAATAAAATATAAACGATGAAGAAGTGATAGGTTACACGATGACAAAGCGCATAAGCTGATGGAGAAGCACCTTCAGTCAATCAGTTGGGTCCCATACCCCAACGACGGACAAGGAATATTAGCGACAGTTCCGGATTTACCCCAAATGATCCCATACTCACTGGAATAGAACCCAGAACAGCCAGATGACAACCAGGCAACAATATAGAGTTGCAAAAACATGCAGGGTAGAGCCAGAAGCAACTGAGTTACAAGGGGTTACCTTACTAAACCAGATGAGGAACTACGGAAGGCACCAACAAAGGAATACCTTATGTAAATAAGATAAAACGGAAGACGTTACACAGTGACAAGCACCAGATGCAAGGAAAATTTCTCGTACACAAATTTTTCACAATAACAGCAGATCACATACAGCATCTGATCCACGGATACAAATCAAAAGCGACATAAGCTCTCATACCACTAGACATCAAATGAAGACATGATCAGGACAGTGTACATTCACAAAATGACAAGATTTACCAATTACACTCCCATAACCCATAGAAAATAAACAGGAAGGAAGATTTACTACAGAAGGTTAATTTCAGAACAGATTCCACCATAATTAGATAAAGAACGCCACCAGTAACAACACAACAATTGCGAAACTCACAACCAAAATCCCAACATGAAGACACAGTAAAAGCGAAGGGTCGTTTAAGCGATAAGCCAGCTGTACTCCACACCAGAACTCAGAAATGAACCCACACAACTGCCATGAAGTACCAGTAACAACACATGGGTAAAGCGACGAGAGATAAGGATGATCAAGAATCAACACATGGAGCAACCAACCAGGACTAGCAATGAAAAATCAGGAAGAATGAAAATTCACTCAAGCACACGGCCAAAACTGAAATCATTAACCAGCACCAGAAGATCACACACATGCGTGACACTAGTCACACATAATGAGCAGCAGAGAATGAAACCCAGAGCAAGAGTTTAGTACACAGACACCTGACAGAAAATATGCAAGGGGAAGAAGCTAATACACAATGACTACAATTAACCAGGTCAAATAAACCACAGATTCACAAAGAAATTAAGACCACACCTCATTACAAGACCACATGAGTGAAGTACATGCACACAGCAGGAAAGGTGAATGAAAGGTGATGAGTAGTTCCAAAAGGACTAAGACATGAATAACATCAGGTACTGAAATTAATCACTCCACAACAGAACTGACAGAGCTACCTGACATGGACACATCAAATTAAAAAGATAATACCATCTCAGATGAACCATACAGACGTAGCCTATCACCGTTCAACCAGGAAAAGCTTTTCAGAGTTTATGACAATAAGAAGACTGCCCAAGGTTACACAAATAGCATTAAACACAACAGTTCCAAGTGAGATTCCCATCAATACACCATAATCACATGACATAATCATCCACGAGTTCAATACAGACCTACAACAACACCATATCAAGAACGGGAACATGCACAAGACCACATAAGGTAAAATAGGAAGAAATCCCACAGCACATGACCCAGATATGAAAAAATATAGGCCTACATAAGCAAGAATCACCAACACATGAGAACTCACCACATTAAATAAACTCAGAATAATAACACATGACACATAGTAACCTGGACAAGGCAGAACAGTAAAAATAAAAGTGGAAGGAGAGAGTCACCATGGGTCAAGATTGTAAATCAATATCACATGTTCAGGCCAAAGAGCGAGGTGGGTACACAGTCACTGCAAGAGAAAATTTTATTACAATACAATTTCATATCACACACTCTGGACCATGGATGAAACTGGAATAAAAACATCACTTAGAATTTAAATCAGGGTCACAACAACAGTTCCAAAACCCAACACAAATTAATCCAAGTAAATCCCACCAAGGACAGGCACTGCAATTCCAGCAAGGACTAGTATACCAAGAAGCTGCAGATAACAAGGCCAAAGAACATCACATCATTAAGGTAAAATGTGGAAGAAACTTTCAATTATTACAATCAGAAAGCAGATTAAGTAAATATTTCAAATTAATTATTAATAAAGGTGAGAATGGTCTTCAACTTACCCCTACATGGCAGGTATAGAATAAGCAGACCCCAAAACCAACAGGATTCCATGACCACGGAACATGGTAAATAAAACAAGCAGCAAGTGCACAAATACAGAGCCACGCCATACTCCAAGTACAAGAGGGCAGCAACAAGCAAGTCTCGATCAAACATGAAACATACATAGGAAGGAATTACTTTGGTCCATTTCAGTTTTACAATTTTTAAGTTTAAAAGGTTGGTCACTTTTAGCAGCCAGCAACATTGACCCGGGCAACTTATCAAGTTGTTAGAACAACAACAACAACAACCACGCTCTGCTACCACAACACTACTGCAACCCGACAAAGATAAAAACAGGAATGATAATAAAACCCCATAAATATAACCAAATGTGCACAAGAAGCAAAATACTTACCATCGAGCAGGAGCAGTATTAACAAAACCAGCGTGGAGGGCACAGAACATAAGGGAATGGACAGGATCGAGCTAACTACTTGAAGGGTTGCCAGGTCAAGATTGCTAAATGAAAGCAAGATTAATGTTTAAATAACTTGAGCTTTACTTAAAATTAGGAAAAATTTAAACAGAATTTAGGAATGAAAACTGCAGAGCAAAAAAATAAATCTGTAAATAATGTCTTTAAATTATAGATAAAAATCAATTTTCAAAGCAAAATATACTATGAGTGCGCACTCGGATAACAACGTAAAATAATTTTTATGTAGTAATAAATAAGTAAATAGAAGAAAGATAAAAATTGTAATAATTTAACTCATTAAATTAGGAGACAAATGTCTATTTTTTAGGATAAATAAAATCGTGAAAACACACTCAGATTACAAGCTACACTTTGCCTTAGAATAAATGAATGACAAATGTTAAAACGGATCCGTGCATTAAATGTTAATTACATAACTGGCCAGCTTTTCTTGGTGAGTAAGTATACTACAATTAATCACAATAAACTGGAATTTGCTTCCGGAACCAGTACACAAGGATTTCAATCACCCCGAAACACGGAAACACACTCAATATATAAGGCAACGATAGCAGACCCAAAAAAAAATTCCACACGAAAATAATTGAAAGGACACAAGAGAAAATCGCACGAACCCCAATAAAAATATGTCTCAAATAAACTACAAATTAGGAAGGGAAACACATAAAATTTCACAGACAACAAAACAATGGTACACACGAAGCATACAGCTTCCCAAAACCGAAGCCAACATCCAACTAAAGAGACAATAGGCAAAGCCCACACAAAATTAGCGTACCGGAGATAAGATAAAAACATGGCACGCAATAATGAAAGAAGAAGGAAAGAAAAAACGAATGCGAATAATCTGAGGAGGGTAAAAGTGTCATCAAGAAATAGGGAACAAATTCCAGTTTATTATAACCAGAATATTACAATAATTATGTATAGTCTTTTAAATTTAACATTTCTTCCAACCAAAATATTAATAAAGGATTTAAATGCCGGTTACACAATTTTAATTTTAGGAGGCCTTGGAAAACGGTAATGGCCGAATAAGACCAGAAACAAACCGTCCCATTTAGTAATTAAACAATGAGCCATTACGAAAACAATACTAGTACATAACGTCTTTCCAAAACGTTGTCAACAGTCCATCGGATGCCACAAATATGAACCAAGAAATGTAAAAAGTAATCCACCAACAAAATTAATAATGATAATAATAATAACTTTAAGAAACAGAAAAAGGCAGTACAACGATAATCTCAGTTAAATTAAAGTAATGGAATAATAGGTCTCTCACCCGCGCATATACCATGTTCCAGAATTACTTCATAAGAATAATTTGGATATAGAACATTACCAAAATCACGTTAAGTTACATTTTAATATTTAGCAGATACAATTTATATCATTAAAATGTCCGATGAAGAAGAAAGTCCAGCAGAATTTAATGAATAAACGGTGGTCGCCAGGTCCATAAACTATAGGCCTAATTTCAATTACAGTAGCGGAGTAGAGACGAAGTAATATTAACAGCGTTGCCAAAACATTTCTTCTAATATAATAGTTGTCGCAGATAGCTTGATACACACGTTCTTCTCCAAATAATCCGGCAGCAGAACAGTTTCGAAACAATTAAGTAGATACTTGTACTTACATTTTTGGGTGTCCAATTTAATATACTGTAATCCAATAGCTTACATTCTAGCTCATTTTGTAATGAAGAACCCTCCTTCAGATAGTTCGGTCACACTAATTTAAAAAAAACAGTAAATATGAAACACACAACATTATTTCGCTATAATTCAGGCAATGCCTTAATTAACGAGGCTATTAGCCTGGTTTATCAAACTCCACTCCAACAACTTTTAATCGCATTTTGTACACAACTTCTCCAAACGCGTCCATCTTGCGAGCTGCTGGTAACAGACTGGCGTGCAGGCCGGACAAGCCGCGCGTCGCACAGTTGAAGCTCGACACTGCGCACACTCAAGTCTAAAATTTGGTTATTGAGCCAATCAGAATTTCGAAGCAACCGACGTAACAATGGCAAGAAAATACATTTTAAATCGCCACAGTTTCAGGCACATAATTTAACGGCAACGCAAACAATGGCCGAGAATTGCAGATTAAAGTCCCCACACACAAATGTATATGTCCAACAATGAGGGTATCGTAAATTATTGTCTCACTGGTATGGGCTATATCAAATGTGTTACTTTCATTGACCTGTCTCAGTGTCATCCTTGGCTTTGACAATTTGAAAGTGACTGAGGTATGAGTGATGCTAGTAGTACCATGCTTATGCAGCCAGTTTCATTACCCCAGAAATTCTTTGTAAACCATGCTTGTGGTATTACCTTTTGGGACTAAGACGACCATGCGACATAGAACCATACATGTGAGAAACAGTCTTCTCCCGAGTCCAAAAAGGAAATACATGTTTCTGTATTTTTAAAGGAGATTCCAAATACCTATTCCCACATCTGTAACATCTTCAGTTTTCGACATATACATAAGTATCCCCATAAAAAGAATTCAACCCTTTGATCAGCCCTCCCCCAACCCTCACCCCCATTTAAGTGTATTTTCCGAAAACAAAAATGCATGTTTCTTTATTTTAAAAGCAGATTCCAAATACCTATTTTCACGTCTGTAACATCTTCAATTTTTAAGATATAAGTATCCTCATAAAAATCATTCAACTATTTCTCACTTCTTTTCATCATCTGTTAAGTACCTTCTCCGAAAACAAAAAGGTACAGGTTCGTGTTGTGACGTACCCACTTGACCCTCAGATGTATGACAAATTTATAACGTGGCGGGTCACTTTAATATTAAAATAAATAAATGATATGTCATTGTTTCTCCATAAACAGTATCCCAAGGGCGCCAGTCTTCAAGCCTATGGCTTGAAAATAAAAGTAGATAATTAATAATAATAATAATAATACGTAATGAGACTCTAAAAACTCCCAGGGGGGAGGTGAACGGAACACAAATCATTAAGTATACTAACTTGGAATTTAAGGATCATTAATAATCATTTCATAAAATACAAATTAAAACAGCTATTTATTAAGATGAAAAACGTGACGTAACGGCGTTTTAACGACATCTGAACTTACGGAAGCAAAAGAAAAATTGAATGAAATTAATTTTAAAAATGAACTGTTGCGCCAAGACTTGCAGTAACTTATGCCATAAGCTCACCATATGTAGACTCTGTTGTCTTGAAGCTGATGATATGTGGATCTCGTACCGGCTGCCTTCTCTGTTGTTGGATTCCAGTCCTACTTCTACATTTCCTGTCCTTAACACTTCCTACTGTACTCCTTACATAAAGTCGTAATGAGTCCTAATTTTAAGTGCAAAACCACCATGGGTTATGTTCATGGAGAGAATACATTCGTATTCTTCCGTATTACGGAACAGTAACGTAGCTAAATTCATAATAAAAGCTCTCCTCCCCTATACCAGTCAGAACCGGTCTCCCGTTGACTACCTCTCGTCATTGAGATAACAAGTCCCAATGAGAGTAACTTTTGAGTAGAATATACTCAGATGCGAAGTGAACTAAGTTAAAATCTTCTCCGATGTGCAGACGTAGAATCGTAGTAAGAGTATCTTCCAAGAGTGAGAAACAGAATCAGAATGTCCGAATACAAGTGACAATCTGCTCACGAGTAAGAATACGAGTATCAAGGTGAAAACGACTGCTAATGCTAATAAGAATCTGAATGTCTTCTCCAGCTCTTGTCGGTGGTATATATCGGTTCAAAAGTCTCCTTCCATCAGCCATATCACATGGTCCAGTAAGATTCGAGGTCTCATCCCTTCTCCAATGTATAGCTGTGAATCCATCACGTTACTTCATTACGTTCATTCACATAGGCTGAACTTTCCCGCTGAAATAAAGCGTCCCGAAGCGGAGTTTGAAAAGTGGGTGTTAATAATGTATCAACTGTCTCTTCATGAGGTAGAGAGGGTAAGGTCTCTCATAACCTAGATGACGTACTTTTCCTGGAATTGGGCTGAAATTAGCCTGCTGACTCTGGTCACCTCACAACGGCTATTGGAAAATTTACTGCAAGTTATAAATATGCATGATGTTGAAATACTTTACCCAATAATTTGTTCGTTCAGAATACGTTATAGCCGCGATACAAAGAAATGAAATGATGATTGAAATGGATGATAAAACCCTATATATATATATATATATACATATTAATTTTAAAATGGCCTATCAGTGATTAAATATATACATCTTATCAATTAAATATATAGTTCAATAATTAAAAACATTCAGTGATGTCCCAAACATCACATTCGCCCCTCTGAGCCTGAAACAAGTAGTACTTCGTTGAGGGCTCACACCCACACTTTGCCACTTACGTTTCACTTGTTTTCAAAACCACTGTACATTCATTCATTAATGTATACAACATAACACTATTTTACAAAATTACAACTTAATGATTCCACCTACAACTTAATAACAAATAATATATAACACTTCAAAATTTCCATTAAAACACAATATTACACCTTAGCGAGTTTCTGATGTCTCACTTTCTCAAATGTTCGTCATCTCTTGCTGATTTTATGAACCCAGTGTATGTAATACTTGACAATTCAATTTAGATCTGTACAAAATTCACACAAACAAAATGCATCGTATTGCTCTTTCAAGTGTTTATACGTTCTTGCTGTATGACTATCACTTCACACACGCTAACACATTCCCGTGGTTTTAGCCTAGGGTAAAATTATTGCAAGTCTTTATGATGACTTCTTATAGTCTACGGGGAATCTACAAATTTTAAACTGCAATATTAACGATCCTCGTTATATAAAATCAAATACTAGATTACCCATACATGGCGTTACGTAAAGAGAACAGACGTAACCTTGGTAATGAACTCGTGTCAATCGTATACACACACATCGTATAGCAAGCAAAACAAAACTTGGGAAACTCCACCTACCAAAGAGCAGTCACTCCACGCTGCGACAGGTGTATATTATATGAGATAAGAGTGGCCTGGCTCACTGACCTATATTCCAGCACTATGGAAAATCCACCGGACTCGTAATATATTTACGTAAACTCCGAATGTTGAATGAACCCAATAAAATGCAATCACCGTCAGATAATTTATAAGCACAAGGTCCTAGTTTCTTATGTATACGATAAGGTCCTTGATATAAAACTCCAGCCATATCATCAATAAAAATCGTGGCGAAATCACCTGTATCATCACCTAATGCAATATTTAATGCTCGAATTAAGGCTGCAGAACTAGTCTTCGTCCCGTAGGGAACGCGCTGAAACTGATACAAGCTGTACTTATGACTAAATGCTGTCAGAGGCCTGTCCTCTACTCTCAAAGGAATCTGCCAAAAACTACTTCTTAAATCAACAGATGAAAACCATTTCTTACCCTCAAAGCCCTGAATTAACTCTTCAATAGTCTGTGATTTTAACTGGTCAGTACAAATACGTCTATTCATAACCCTCCCATCAATACAAAGTCTGACGCTCCCATCACTCTTAGGCACAACGATTAAAGAATTTACATACTGGCTATTAGACACTTCAATTATCCCATCAGCTAACATAGCTTGTATCTGATCGTCAACTGCCTTGGCATATTTGTGTGGGATAGCATACCGTGGCCCGCTGAAAGGACTGTCATCCAGCACTGAAAAAGAATGTTCATAAACATGTGTTTTACCGGGTTTCTTAGAAAAAATCTCAGCGTGTTCACATAACACTGCCAACAATTCGTCCCTCTGGACTTCCTCTAATTTACTGTTACTCGCAGCTTCAAATAAGGCATCCTTCTAATCCTCTTTCAACCACAACTGGCATAAATTAAACCCCTCACTGGGTTTCTCCTTATATCTAGAAACCTCAATAACACTCCACATAGCACAAACATTCGTTTTCCTCTGAATTTCATTTTTCAGTTCGAGTTTGACATACTTATTATCCCACTTCAGATTTACTGTAGCATCATCGTAATCTAACTGAGCCGATTTTAAAGTCAGCCAGTCACATCCCAAGATGAGATCAAATACAAGGTGAGGAATAACCAAACATACCTGTACTGAAATAAAACCCTCTATACAAATCGGCACCGCAACCTGCTTGCATATTTGTTTCGACGTTTTACCAGCAGCTGTAATAACGAATGTAGACTTAACAGGCATCTCTTCTATCATAATACCCTGTTTAACTAGAGTGTCATACCATTCTGAACTAATACATGATTTCTGACTTCCAGTATCAATTAACGTGTTAACATACGCCCCCCAAACTTCTAATTGAACCACAGGATTAATCACTTCATCACCCGAATCTAAATAATTATTATCTGGTTCACACATAAGATCTTCCTCAACATCTAGGTCATATGGCAATAGTTTCATAACACAATTCCTAACTACTTTCTGGTAAGGCTGGAATTCTGACCCATCATTACAGCCTGCATTTAGTTTAAAGGTTGCGATCGTGTACCTACACTTGGCTCGTTAGTACCTTGTCCTCTGACTTGTTGGGTATTTCCCGTTCTATTTTCAGGTGCGCCACCCCTACCGTTATGCCTTGGCTGAAACTGATTACGATTCTCGTAGTTTGGCTGTCTCCTATTGTCCCTTGGTTCACTATGAGGAACAAAATTATGTGAGTTTCCTGTTCTTTGCCCAATGTTTCCTAGTGCGTCAAAGCTCCCTAATAACTGCTCCATTTCCTGAATAGTTTTAATACTTTGCATACACGCTGCTTCGCGTACCCTGTCTGGAAAATGTAACAGTAATCTGACTACATCTGAATCAGCCGTGATTCCGTCTAAATTCTGGCAAATCATAACATGTGACAAAAAATACTCAGTCATAGAGACACATTCATTATGTTTGAAATTCCCGAATACTACCCTTTCTCTTTCACGGCTTTGAACGGTTTCGTTCCAGTATTTGTCTGTGAACTTCGTCTTAAATTCCTTCAGACTTTTCATGTTATTTTTATAGACTGAAAACCAGGAACGCGTCTCTCCCACAAAAGCATGATCAATAATGTCGATCGCCTCTTCCCAGTCCATAAACTCTTCCTCAATCCGTTTCCCAAACCGTTTTTCTACTATTTTCAGAAATTCTAGTGGGTTAGTTTGTTTCCCATTGAACTTCGGTAATTCGATTTCCTTACTGTAAATCCCTCTATGACTTTGCCTCTCAGTGTTAACTTGCCTTTCTCTTACTTCTCGTCGTATGCGTGCTTCTGCCATCGCTATGCGGTTCTCTACCTCTTTATCTCTTCTTTCAATTTCATTCACTACAGTGTTCTGTTTTTCTTTCAACGTCTTAATTTCCACTGTATTGCCTTCTACCATCGCAAACTTTTCTCTTTGTTCCCTAGTGTTGTCTTCTATTATACACTTAACCGTATCGATCTTGTTTTGTACCTGATCGTTAAATTCTTTCATTTCTTCCTTTTGGATCTCAACTTTATTATTAATACTTGTCACCTGTGTCTCTAACTCCTTTCTAGTGTTGTTGCTTTCTTTTTCCATTAATCCCAACAACTCACTCCTCTGCTCTACAAATTTCTTTTCTACCTCTTATTTGTTTTGCTTAGTTGTCTCTTTCTGTTCCTCTATCTGCTTGTTAAATCTTTCATTTTGCTTAAATAATTCTTGTAACTGTTTGCTATGTTCGTCCATCCTTTTATTAGCTTCGACCTTGTGTTCATACAATGCCTTACTTAATTCTCGTTTAGTTTGTTCTACTTCATTTTTAATTTCTGATTTAGTTTGTTCTACATCTGTTTTAATTTATTCCAATTCATTTTTTATTTCAGATTTATTTTGTTCCATTTCATATTTTATTTCAGATTTACTATCCTCTATCTTACTTAACATTAACTGCATCATTTCAAGTAACAGATTATTATTACCCTCACTGTTAGGACTAACCTCCGCCTCGCCCCCCATCGTACTATCGTCTGAATCTAACGTAACTTCGTCATTCCTACTCTTATTCCCTTCGCTATCTTCGCTCCTAATATCAGTTTCCTCCTCTACACATTTATCTAACTCTTCCTTAGAATTACTTAAAGTACTACCCTTCAGCACGTGTCCACTACGCAGCGTCATGTCTTTCTCCTCTTGCTCAGCCATGTTACCCCCAAAATCAAACACACAAGAAAAATATACTGTGGATACACAACAGTTACCCCCAAACTACTGATTTTATCCTTCTGTACCAGTACTTAATGATTTACGAGCGCCTCAGTTGTGGCGACAATATGTGACGTACCCACTTGGCCCACAGATGTATGACAAATTTATAACGTGGCGGGTCACTTTAATATTAAAATAAATAAATGATATGTCATTGTTTCTCCATAAACAGTATCTCAAGGGCGCCAGTCTTCAAGCTTATGGCTTGAAAACAAAAGTAGATAATTATTAATAATAATAATAATACGTAATGAGACTCTAAAAACTCCCAGGGGTGAGGTGAACGGAACACAAATCATTAAGTACACTAACTTGGAATTTAAGGATCATTAATAATCATTTCATAAAATACAAATTAAAACAGCTATTTATTAAGATGAAAAACGTGACGTAACGGCGTTTTAACGACATCTGAACTTACGGAAGCAAAAGAAAAATTGAATGAAATTAATTTTAAAAATGAACTGTTGCGCGAAGACTTGCAGTAACTTATGCCATAAGCTCACCATATGTAGACTCTGTTGTCTTGAAGCTGATGATATGTGGATCTCGTACCGGCTGCCTTCTCTGTTGTTGGATTCCAGTCCTACTTCTACATTTCCTGTCCTTAACACTTCCTACTGTACTCCTTACATAAAGTCGTAATGAGTCCTAATTTTAAGTGCAAAACCACCATGGGTTATGTTCATGGAGAGAATACATTCGTATTCTTCCGTATTACGGAACAGTAACGTAGCTAAATTCATAATAAAAGCTCTCCTCCCCTATACCAGTCAGAACCGGTCTCCCGTTGACTACCTCTCGTCATTGAGATAACAAGTCCCAATGAGAGTAACTTTTGAGTAGAATATACTCAGATGCGAAGTGAACTAAGTTAAAATCTTCTCCGATGTGCAGACGTAGAATCGTAGTAAGAGTATCTTCCAAGAGTGAGAAACAGAATCAGAATGTCCGAATACAAGTGACAGTCTGCTCACGAGTAAGAATACGAGTATCAAGGTGAAAACGACTGCTAATGCTAATAAGAATCTGAATGTCTTCTCCAGCTCTTGTCGGTGGTATATATCGGTTCAAAAGTCTCCTTCCATCAGCCATATCACATGGTCCAGTAAGATTCGAGGTCTCATCCCTTCTCCAATGTATAGCTGTGAATCCATCACGTTACTTCATTACGTTCATTCACATAGGCTGAACTTTCCCGCTGAAATAACGCGTCCCGAAGCGGAGTTTGAAAAGTGGGTGTTAATAATGTATCAACTGTCTCTTCATGAGGTAGAGAGGGTAAGGTCTCTCGTAACCTAGATGACGTACTTTTCCTGGAATTGGGCTGAAATTAGCCTGCTGACTCTGGTCACCTCACAACGGCTATTGGAAAATTTACTGCAAGTTATAAATATGCATGATGTTGAAATACTTTACCCAATAATTTGTTCGTTCAGAATACGTTATAGCCGCGATACAAAGAAATGAAATGATGATTGAAATGGATGATAAAAACCCTATATATATATACATATTAATTTTAAAATGGCCTATCAGTGATTAAATATATACATCTTATCAATTAAATATATAGTTCAATAATTAAAAACATTCAGTGATGTCCCAAACATCACAGTGTTATTTTAGAAGACATTCCAAATACCAAGTTTCTTGTCTCTAACATGTTAAGTTTTTTTTACATATAATGTGGATATACCGGTACTCGTTTTAAAAATTCACCCGCTTTTCCAATTCTTTTCAGCCCTTTAACTGAATTTTCCGAAAACAAAAATACGTGTTTCATTATTTTTAGAGGAGATTCCAAATACCAGTCTTCATGCCTGTACGTCTGTAACACCTTCAGTTTTTGAGATAAATGTATACTCGTAATTCAACTGCTTCTTCACTTCTTTTCACCCCTCTCCCGCCTTAAGTGGACTTTCCGAAAAAAATGTGTGTTCCTTTATTTTGAAAGGAAATTCAAAATACCAACTTTTATGTCTGTAACGGCTTCGGTTTTTAAGATAAAGTATCCTCATAAACGTATTCAACTCCTTATATACTTATTTTCAACCCCACACCGCTTACGTCGTTTTTCCGAAAAAACAACAAATGTGTGTTTCTTCATTTTTAAAGGAAATTCCAAATACTAATTTTCACGTCTGTAACATCTTCAGTTCTTGAGGTATAAGTTTCTTTTTCTTGCTATTTGTTCGCGGCGTCGACATAGGAAGAACTTTTGCCGCTACTTGCACCATATGTGAGGAACCTGCGTTTATTATGTAAATGGCGGAAGTATAACGTGTTGAATGTGAGGAAAGGAGCATTAAGGACGACAGAAACACCCAGTCCCCAGGCTAGGGATGACAATCATTTATAATTAAACACCCCTTCCCGGCCTAGAATCGAACGCGGGGCCGCCGGTTGACAGGCGGACGCGTTGCCCCCTATACCGCGCGGCCGGACTCATAAAAGTAATTCAACTCCTTTTTCACTCCCCTTCTTACCCGTTAAGTTGATTTCCCCTCCCCAAAAATGCGTGTTTATTTTTAAAGAAGATTCCAAATACCAATTTTCACGTCTTTAACATTTTTAATTTTTGAGATATAAGTATCTTCACACAAAGATTTCAACTAATTTTTCAATTCATTCACCCCCCTTAAGTGGACTTTCCGAACACAAAAGAATACGTGTTTCTTTAATTTGAAAGAAGCTTCCAAATACAAATGTTCATGCCTCTAACATCTTCAGTTTTTGTGACATAAGTATCTTCATAAAAAGAATTCCACTCCTTTTACACCCCAGCCCGTTAAGTTGATTCCCCCTCCAAAAATACGTGTTTCTTTTTTTTAAGATGATTACAAATACAAATTTTCACGTGGGTAACCTTATATTTTTTAGATATAAGATTCTCCATAAAAAGAATTACATTTTTCACATCCTTTCACCCTCCCCTTAAGTGAACTTTCCGAAAACCAAAAAACTTTGTTTATTTTTAAAGGAGCTCCCAAATTCCAATTATCACGACTGTAACATCTTCAGTTTTGAGATATAGGTATCCTCATAAAAAGGAATTAAGCTCCTTCTTCACCGCCCCCGCCCCCAAGTTGACCCGTTTACCCCCCCCCCCCCAATGCCTGTTTCTTTATTTTTAAAGGCTATTCCAAATACTAATTTTCACGCCTGTAACATATTTAGTTTTTGAGATATAAGTATCCTCATACAAATAATTCAACTAATTTTTCAATTAATTCACCCCCTTTAAGATGATTTTCCAAAGACAAAAGATTACGTGTTTCTTTACTTTGAAAGAAAATTCCAAATACAAATTTTCATGTCTGTAATATCTTCAGCTTTTGAGATATAAGTATCCTCATGAAAATAATTCAACTCCTTTTTCACCCCCCCCCCCCCCGCCCGTTAAGTTGGTTTCCCCCACCCAAAAACTGCGTGTTTCTTTATTTTAAAGGAGATTCCAATTACCAATTTCCACATATGTAAACCCCAGTTTTGAGATATAAGTTTCTCCATAAAAGGAATTCAATTTTTTTACTTCCTTTCACACTCGCCACTCATGTGAATTTTCCAAAAACAAACAGTACCCGTTTCTTTAAAAGAGCTTCCAAATACCAATTATCACGACTGTAACATCTTCAGTTTATGAGATATATATGTGTTCTCCCAGGATGGTAATATAGATAATATAGTGAGATTGAATCAAGGTGTAGTAAAACTAATGCAGTGAGCTCGCAGTTGCGATCAACAGTATCCTATAAGAAGGAAGTCAGCTCCCAGACGAAACTATCTTTACGTCGGTCTGTTTTCAGACCAACTTTGCTTTATGGGAGCGAAAGCTGGGTGGACTCAGGATATCTTATTCATAAGTTAGAAGTAACAGACATGAAAGTAGCAAGAATGATTGCTGGTACAAACAGTTGGGAACAATGACAGGAGGGTACTCTGAATGAGGAGATAAAGGCTAATTTAGGAATGAACTCGATGGATGAAGCTGTACTCATAAACCGGCTTCGGAGGTGGGGTCATGTGAGGCGAATGGAGGAGGATAGGTTACCTAGGAGAATAATGGACTCTGCTATGGAGGGTAAGAGAAGTAGAGAGAGACCAAGACGACGATGGTTAGATTCGGTTTCTAACGATTTAAAGATAAGAGGTATAGAACTAAATGACGCCACAACACTAGTTGCAAATCGAGGATTGTGGCGACGTTTAGGAAATTCACAGAGGCTTGCAGACTGAACGCTGAAAGGCATAACAGTCTATAATGATAATGTATGTATGTATCCTCGTAAAAGGAATTCATCTCCTTTTTTATCCCCCCCCCCCACTCCTACCAAGCTGATTCCCCCACAAATGCGTGTTTCTTTATTTTTAAAGGAGATTCCCAATACCAGTTTTCACGTTTGTAACATCTTTAGATTTTCTGGTATATATATATACACACACACATTCTCATACAAATAGTTCAACTAATTTTTCAATTCTTTCACCCCCCCCCCCAAACCCGGTAATGTTTTTTTCCGAAAACCAAAGAATACGTGTCTCCTTATTTTTAAAGGAGATTCCAAATACCAATTTTCACGTCTGCAACATATTAAGTTTTTGAGATATACTGTAGACAATCTAATGTTAATAATTTACCCCCTTTTTCAGTTCCCCTTAAGTGGATTTTCCGAAAAAAGATATTTACGTTTCTTTATTTTTACAGGAAATTACGAATACCAGTTTTCAAATCTGTAATATATTACGTGTCTGAGATAATTTGCAGATATAGTCTCTTTAAAAATTCACCCCGTTTGCCACTCCTGTTCACCCCTTATCCATCGGATTATCCAAAAACACAAAAATACCTGTTTATTTCTTTTCAAAGGAGACTCCAAATTTCAATTTTCATGCCTGTAACATCTTCAGTTTTTGAGATATAAGTTTCCTCGTAAAAGTTGTTCAACCCCTTTTCCCCCCCTTTATCATCCCCCACAATGGGATTTTTCGAAAACACAAAAAATACGTGTTTCTTTATTTTTAAAGGAGGTTCCAAATACCAATTTTTACGTCTGTAAACTTTTAAGTTTTTGAGATATAGATATCCTCATTTTAATAATTCACCCCCTTTTCACCCCCTTAGAGACGGAATGTCCAAAAATCCTACCTTAGCGGAAACCCGCATGTTAATATTAATGTATCCCCAAAATTGCATTTCTGTATGTCTAGTAGTTTTGACTCGGCGATGATGAATCAGTCAGTCAGTCAGTCACTCAGGACAAGCTATTTTATATACAGTATATAGATATATAGATATAGACTAAATAGTCATCGAGGAATTGTGAAATAACAACATACTTTTAGAATAAAAAAATAGCAGTATAATTCACTGTTATGTAGATTTAATAAGAGAAATAAATAGACTTTCGTACAAGTCACCTTAAATAATATTCTTGTAAATGAGTTTAATCCGCCTGTCCTTCATTTAAGCAAATATATCTATTACATCTTGAAGTCAGGCGTCTTCCCAAGTTAGACATTCTCTGGTTGGTCATTGAATTCCTTAAATGGGTTTTAATTCGTTTTAAAGCGCTCATAGCGCGTTTACTAGAAACTGACCTTAACGAAATAGACAGCATCAAGTTAAACAATTTCATTGTTTCCGTATATACACTTTGGAGTTCATTATTTATTTTTTTTAGTTGCTTTACGTCGCACCGATACAGATAGGTCTTATGGCGACGAGGAGTTCATTATTACTAATGAAAACCATTAGTTGTTGGGGTTATAATACCGTAACTAATATTGGCGTGCAAGAAAATGCGTGTACTTGAAGGGTTTTGATGCTATAAATAATTAATTTATTAGGTGCAAGTTTGCTGTAGTTCGTATTTGAATATTTTTATTTTACTTTTAGACGTGTCTTATAATAAAGTAAATTCAAATTAATTACTTTCAAAACATGCCTGAGATGTTAGCCTGTAAGAGCACTTTTATAACTAAGATCCAAATACTAGTCAATGAGAGCAAGAAGAGACGCTAGCAAGTCTGTCTACTGGGCGGAGAAATCCCGCTATAGGAAAGTCGTAGTTCCACATTCAGCACCTACAGATAACGTTAGTTTTGCTCTATCTGAAAGCTTTGAAAATCAAAGGGAACACACACAGAATGGACAGCGTCTACTTTCGCCTGCATGCTTCGTGTAACTGACGCGACCGGGCGAGTTGGCCGTGCGGTTAGAGTCGTGCAGTTGTGAGCTTGCATTCGGGAGATAGTGGGTTCGAATCCCACTGTCAGCAGCCCTGAGGATGGTTTTCCGTGGTTTCCCATTTTCACACCAGGCAAATGCTGGGACTGTACCTTAATTAAGGACACGGCCGCTTCCTTCCCACTCCTTGGTCTTCCCTATCCCATCGTCACCATAAGACCTATCTGTGTCGGTGCGACGTAAAGCACATAGCAAAAAATAACTGACTCGAGACCGAGCATTGACGAAGTGAGACGAAAATAAGTGAAGTGGGAATACAATAATGTCATGTATGTGGAAATAATTGACGTTTTAAAAAATAATTGAATGAACTAGGCAATATTTCGTACACAAAATGTTAAGGGTACACGCTGTCTACCCTGACGCTTCGCCCCTGGTTCAAAGTAACCTGGTACGAGAACGAACCGGCTCCATGGCTAAATGGTTAGCGTGCTGGCCTTTGGCCACAGGGGTCCCGGGTTCGATTCCGGCAGGGTCGGGAATTTTAACCATCATTGGTTAATTTCGCTGGCACGGGGGCTGGGTGTATGTGTCGTCTTAATCATCATTTCATCCTCATCGCGATGCGCAGATCGCCTACGGGAGTCAAATCAAAAGACCTGGCGAGCCGAACATGTCCTTGGACTCTCCCGGCACTAAAAGCCATACTTTCGTCGCCATAAGACCTATCTGTGTCGGTGCGACGTAAAGCCCCTAGCAAAAAAAAAAAAAAAAAAAAGCCATACGCCATTTCATTTCACCAGAACGAAACTTACTGTTGTAAGAGAAGTTTGCTGTTAATTATGCGTGGTTCAATGTATCAACAGTGACCTTCTGCAGATAAGCCAGTTTGCACACTCACGTAGCTTTTATAACTAGTGAAATGGATGGTGTACAAGAGATTAGAGTCTATGAAAACAGCATTAGACAGCAGTTGCCGAGCCAGGAGATGGTAAGAAAATATCAAGAGATATCTGTACATCAGCGTAGATATCGAGTGCAAACGAGATCAAATTATGATGGCTTGAAAAGTGACGCTCCAAATCTACTATTTTTTTTTTTTGCTAGTGGCTTTACGTCGCAGCGACACAGATAGGTCTTATGGCGACGATTGGATAGGAAAGGGCTAGGAGTTGGAAGGAAGCGGCCGTGGCCTTAATTAAGGTACAACCCCAGCATTTGCCTGGTGTGAAAATGGGAAGCCAAGGAAAACCATCTTCAGGGCTGGC
The DNA here is from genome assembly GCF_040414725.1 of Anabrus simplex. Lineage (NCBI taxonomy): Eukaryota > Metazoa > Arthropoda > Insecta > Orthoptera > Tettigoniidae > Anabrus > Anabrus simplex. Next base: position 1,168,446,368 of record NC_090266.1, read on the forward strand.
GACAGTGGGATTCGAACCCACTATCTCCCGAATGCAAGTTCACAGCTGCGCGCCCCTAACCGCACGGCTAACACTCCCGGTTCGCTCCAAATCACATGAAAACAGTACTTGTAGTTTTTCCGGTACAAGGACATTCTTTTATAGCCCAGAGTTTTTTGTTGCATTGAAATATTAATCCGAAGAAGGGAAATCAATGATTGACAGTGCTTTCTGGAAGGGTTCTACGACATTTCGTACGACGGACATTTCGTACCACTTGAACGGCTGATTTTCTGCGAAGTGTCAGCTAATGACTTTAAAATATTTAAGAGGGAACATTCCGTACCACTTCAAAGAGTGAGAAGTATTGCTTATTAAAAACGATATCCTCATGGATGTATTCACTTGTATATCCATTGTCCACTACTGGTGCAGAAGCCTCCGCACCGTGTGACCGCTACTGATCTGACAGGCACATGTGTTCATTCTTACCTGGTATTCGTCATTCGCTGGGAACATAGCTACTTCCATCATTCATTAGTTTCCTGTTTTTCGCGTGACCTTCAAGCCCATACCGGCCAATTCATCAGAATATTTTATTTTACTTAGCTGATAGTGAAATGTCCGCCTCTGTGGTGTAGTGGTTAGCGTGATTAGCTGCCACCCCCGGAGGTCTGGGTTCGATTCCCGGCTCTGCCACGAAAATTTGAAAAGTGGTACGAGGGCTGGAACGAGGTCCACTCAGCCTCGAGAGGTCAACTGAGTAGAGGTGGGTTCGATTCCCACCTCAGCCATCCTGGAAGTGGTTTTCCGTGGTTTCCCACTTCTCCTCCATGCGAATGCCGGGATGGTACCTAACTTAAGGCCACGGCGCTTCCTTCCCTCTTCCTTGTCTATCCCTTCCAATCTTCCCATCCCCCCACAAGGCCCCTGTTCAGCATAGCAGGTGAGGCCGCCTGGGCGAGGTACTGGCCATTCTCCCCAGTTGTATCCCCCGACCAAAAGTCTGAAGCTCCAAGACACTGCCCTTGAGGCGGTAGAGGTGGGATCCTTCGCTGAGTCCGAGGGACAAGCCGAACCTGGAGGGTAAACAGATGATGATGATGATGATGATGATGATGATGATAGTGAAATAATGCAGTAGTTTAAAGACATTCACAATAATAGTAATATTATCCATCTTTATGCTCGTCAGCCACATTGTTTTGTTTCAGGATTGATATTTCAAGAAATCGACATTCTTATGATAAAATTTACTTGAACATAAGTGATAAGTATAGTTTAAAGGGCAATTATTAAAATAATAGGGATTTTTCTTTAGTAAATGTAAATTATCTTTGTTTCAGACTTCTAAAATGTGTCTGTTGGGCTCATTACGCCAGGGAAATGAAATTCCAATCTGACATCAAGTGGTACGGATTGTCCTGGAGTAAATATTTGGGGATTACGGGAAAACCGTTCGCAGGTAGATAACGACCTAGGTGGTACGAAATGCCCTCAGAAATCAAGTGGTACGAAATGTCCGGACACCATTTGGAAGTGTTCTCCAAGAAGATAACATTACCGGGCGAGTTGGCCGTGTCGTTACGGGCGCGCGGCTGTGAGCTTGCATCCGGGAGATAGTGGGTTCGAATCCTACTGTCGGCAGCCCTGAAGATGGTTTTCCGTGGTTTCCCATTTTCGCACCAGGCAAATGCTAGGGCTATACCTTGATTAAGGCCACGGCCGCTTCCTTCCAACTCCTAGGCCTTTCCTATCACATCGTCGCTATAAAACCTATCTGTGTCGGTGCGACGTAAAGCCAATAGCAAAAAAAAAAAAAGACAACATTAATTTACTCTTAATGGTGAAGTAATCATTGAAGATGAAAAACTTCCCATTATCCCACTGTAAAATATAGCATTGTCATCAAATAAGAGCTGCCTAATACTTAAGGTGAAAATACGAATGTTTAGTTGTATTAAGTCTGCAACTTCCGTCAGAATCTATTCCAAAACGCATTGTGCCCATTGACGTTTGTTCCAATACAAAACATGTCCACTTGTTCTTTCCAAAACTCAACAAGTACAACAGCCTTTCATTGTTATTCAACTATAGTGAAATCCTACATTATTGCCATTGTTGTTATTTCAGTAATAACAATAGCCTTTATCTCGATACACAATCTCATCGGTTTAATCCCGATATTAACATTGATGGACATGTTGAGTTTTGGAAATAACCGAATCAATTGTTAAGTTTATTGTCTCAAATATACATGAGCTAAACAGTATTCGATTCAATCAAGCGTACGGTATATTATACTGGAAAGTAAAACGCATTTTTTTTTGCAAGTTGTTTTACGTTGCACCGACAAAGATAGGTCTTATGGCGACGATGGGACAGGAAAGGGCTAGGAGTGGGAAGGAAGCGGACGTGGCCTTAATTAAGGTACAGTCCCAGCATTTGCCTGGTGTGAAAATGGGAAACCAAGGAAAACCATCTTCAGGGCTGCCGACAGTGGGATTGGAACTCACTATCTCCCGAATACTGGATACTGGCCGCACTTAAGCGACTGCAGCTATCGAGCTCGGTGAAAGTAAAACGATTCTGAGTATCAGTTTGTTACTTGCTAACGTGTTGTATTGGAGGACTTCGCTACAATACTCTGAATAAATTTTTTTCTTTCTGTTTCGAAACTTTGGTTTCTTCTTATTGAAACGCTATCAGAGTACCATAAGGAGAACTTCGACTACGGATAGTAGCAAGTACCTGGAACGTAAAACAACCTATCATCTCTACGACTTCTTATTCTAACGTCTTCTTCGGGCACGAGTAAAGAATCAGGTCCGAACCCAACTAATTTTTTTTTCAGAATTTCATAAAAATTGAGAACGTGTCACATCTGGCTACGCAACAACCACTTCTAAGATGAATGAAATTAGTGTGTTAACCTTTATCTCTGCGCAGTTGAATTATCCGAAGCTTAGTGCTACCCATTCCAGTCCATCCATTGAAAAATCCTTACGAAATCAAGGAAACCAGACGGACATCTACGTAAATCTCAAGACCAGTGCGGCGTGAAAGACATACAGAATGGATTCTAATTGATTGCTGCCTGGGAACAATCTGGCATTTCGTAACAAGTACTGTATGAGTAAGACAGTCTTGCAATGTTTATTTGATCCATGACGTCGTGCACCAAGCAGATGTTGTAAATACGACAACTGAATAGTAATGGATCACTTCTGTTTCTTGTAACTAGAAGATGATTGAAGTGTTATAGTTATTACAGAAAACTTCGCCGACCTCCGTGACGTAGTCGGTTAGTTGCTGTCCTTGTGTTTCCAATAATAATAATAATAATAATCCTAGTTAGTTAAGTATGGATAACATTTGATGGTAATATGTCGGGACAGGCCTATAATAAGCTAAGAGAAAGAAGTATGCAGTTCGGCCTTATGAGTCGTGGTGCTCCCACTGACAAGGCTAGGATTACCCTATTCGTGGCCTCTAAATCGTTAGATAAAATCTGCTAGCAATAATTCTAGGAATCCACTGACTCTTTTACCGAGCAAGTGGATGTGCGGTTTGGGTCTCGAAGCTATCAGCTTGCATTCAGTAGATAGTGGATTCGAACTCCACTGTCGGCAGGCCTGAGGATGGTTTTCCGTGGTTTACCATTTCCACACATGGCAAATGCTGAAGTTGTACCTCAGCTAAGGCCACGATCGCTTCCTTCCCACTCCTAGCGCTTTCCTATCCCACCGTCGCCATAAGACCTGTCTTGTGTCGGTGCGACGTAAAGTAGATTTTTTTTAAAAAGGTTCTTTGAAAGTGAGCTAACATTCGATGAGTGGCGGAAAAGTAGAGCGTAGGTGTCCTGAGTTCAAGTTAGCGGGTTCGATTCCGACTCAGCCCGGTGGTATTTGAAGCTGCTCAAATAAGCCAGCCTCGTGTTGGTATATTTTCCGGCACGTATAAGAACTGTAACTCCGGCAAATCGGTATCTCCGAAAACCGTTACAGTAGTTGGTAGAACGTTAAACTAATAACAATAATCTACAACTTGTTTTTCCAGTCAATGACCGGGTCAGGGATGGAATGAATTAAGCCCCCAACTTGCGGCGAGGATAAGAATAGTGCCGGCTGCCGAGGCCTCTCACACTCCTCTGGGGCAATGATTAATGAATGACAGATTAAATGAAATTATAGTGGGGAGTGTTGCTGGAATGAAAGATGACAGGAAAAAACCCGGAGTACCTGGAGAAAAACCTGTCCCGCCTCCGCTTTGTCCAGCACAAATCTCACATAGAGTGACCGGGATTTGAACCACGGTATCAACGGTGAGAGGCCGGCGCGCTGCCGCTGAGCCACGGAGGCTTTTAATAATAATAATAATAATAATAATAATAATAATAATAATAATAATAATAATAATAATAAAGCCGATCCCGTGCTGTAGGGATAGCGTGCCTGCCTCTTACACGGCGGCCTCCCGTTCGATTCCCCGTTAGGTCAGGGATTTTTACCTTGATCTGAGGGCTGGTTCAAGGATCACTCAACCTACAGTCGCTTCAACACACTATGGCAGTCTGACTAGAAGTCGCGTGGATGCGGGGTAAGGGGTGCGGAGGGTAAGCATGGGTGCTGCGCAAGCGCCAATCTCAAGTCTCAAAGCCTGATAATAAATATCTGTTCCGTCCGCTGTGATTCTTGTGAACTAAGGTGCTGTTGTGAAGATTCACAGTGGTAGTGCGATTGTGCTTTAGTTACACATTTACTGTAAGTGCTGCACAGTGAACAATTTAATAATGAACATGCATCTGTTTCAGTGAGCTCACACTGTCTATAACGACTAATGATTGTACCTTAGGGCCGAATTCATAGACACCACTTATGCATAAGTACCCCTTACAAACAAGGTTTCTTTTCATATGACCTACTTAAGTGTCCCACTTATTGCGCTGAATATGTTGCATTTCATTCACAGAATACTTTCCGTGCTCACAGTGGATATGGAAAATCCTGTCGAAATGTAATGTGACCAACATTTTTTTTTTTTTTTTGATAGGGGCTTTACGTCGCACCGACACAGATAGGTCTTATGGCGACGATCCAACAAGTTAAAGGTTTCATTTTAGTAAAGTGAGAGTTAAGAATATTCTTGTTCCTTTGATTGAGAGAGTGAACATAACCTCTAGAGGACTCACTATCTCACCATTAATGAAGATATTGTTTTTAGATTTTATGTCACTTCTTAATTTCAGGTTGTTATTATTATTATTATTATTATTATTATTATTATTATTATTATTATTATTATTATTATTATTATTATTATTATTATTATCGATATTATAATCACGACCTTCACCATTACCGATATTTCGCTTAATTAATTGGAATCGTGTTACAAGTTGATAAGTTATCAAGCCTGTAGGCTTATGGAATAGTGAAGAACTATACTGAGTTATAAGAAAAATGAACGTGTTGCACTACTTCCATTTATTTTAAGGTTGATTTGTGCTAATTATATCAGGTTAGTCAACCAATTAAAAGCGTTGTAAGGCTAGATATTCTACATTTGGATTAATATTTGTATAGGTTCGAGTACCTGGATAACTATAAACATATTATATTAAGAAGAAAATTAGACTCTGGGCATTTTCGTAGTTTGCATTGTCCACAACAAGTTTCTCCCATGTCATTCATATTCTGATGAGAAACTGCATCGGTCTACTTGTTCTATATTATGTGCATGTACTTCGACACAAGTTCTTGCAGGTGCCGTCTCAGCTCGCTGTTTTGTTATCCATTCTGATAATCAAATACAATATAGACGAACTTTTAACATTAAAAAATTTCGCGCGCGGTCGCGCGATGTCCTTCGATAAACAAAACACCGCGTCTTGTTAATTTCTTTGACTCGGACGGAGACTGTGTGTTTTTGTTCGTCCCAGCACTCTCCTCTTCATAAACACACAACACACCAGCACAGAAACACGCAATGTTGATGCATCCCTCCACATGCGTTTGGCGTCAGGAAGCGTGTCCGTTCGTAAAACTGGGCCAAATCCACATGAGGGACACGGTTCACTCCTGCGGCCCCACCCGAGTGTGAAATAAGCTGCAGAAGAAGAAGAAGATTCTATAGTAATGTTCCGAAACTAATAGGGATTTGCCTAAAAGCGTGTCCTCTCAAAATATCCGAGTCTCAAAACTTCCGAATTCAAGAGGAATGTTTACCAAGCCAGTTTGCTGGCTGGACGACGAGTCTCAAGATATCCGAATTTCCAATGGGGGTACTGTTTATAAAAACTATACCCCTGTTTCATTATACATTCTGGCGTTTATTCAATTTTCTTTTGGTCCAATATGATTTTATTACTTGGCTGAGCCGAACACGGCGTTCGTCCCAGCACTTTGCACCAGTTGTCCATTTCTTTTCCTGGAAAGTCCCAGAAGTTACTATGCTTGTTCTGAAAAGCTCTCGTTTGTGCGCGTCTTCTTGACGTTTACATACCAGGAAATTGTTGTATTTTGGTTTTGAATCAAAATTGTTAAAAATGTGTTTGGTCCATCGAGAGTCGGCCATCCGTCGTATGTGATCGTAGAAGTGATCCCTGCCTCTTCGCATTGTCTGTGATTATTATTATTATTATTATTATTATTATTGTTGTTGTACCGGGCGGTACACCTCCACGCCGCGAATTCAAATATTGCGCCAGTTGAAACCTCTCTACAGGAGAAACTCTGAACTTTAAAATCTGTATTAAATCAAAGGTTTCTCAGAAGATGTCTCTACTGTAAATTATGAAGTGTTCTGAACTATGTCTATTTCGATTTGTATTTGTTTGCTCTGTAGCAAGAAGTGTGGACATTCTCTTCTAGATGGCACTACTTAAGAACTATAATTGTGCACCCTAGTGCGAAGTGAAGGAACTGTTTTTTTTTTTAAAGAAATTAGGTATTCATAAGTTTGTTCTTTGTTAAATTTCTTTTAGTCATTTTTTGGGTTGGCAGTATAACCCTTCTCTTTCCGCCAGTTTTGAATTTAACCAATCAGTAATTTCTGTAATTAATTTTCCTCCAATCATAGCTTTCTTCCTCAGGTTTCCATGTGTAATTCCTTGTCTACCAATAAAGTTGAAGGGGTGTGTCTTTTTCATTCTTGAAAGGTCTCGAATTTTCCACGAGGGTATAAAAACTGCTGATTTTCTGTTCTTGGGGCCACTTCAGTAACATCTTTCGCAGTGTGTGAACATATATAGCGCCTCTTTCTCCTAGCAGCAGTTCATCTACAAGGTAATGGCCTGTTAACATCTTAATTTCTTGCTAGCTCAGCAGTTTAACTCTCGGGGAGGGTTCGAAACCTTTAGTATGTAAACTACCCTTTTAAAATGTAAATTCTTTTCTGTCTATCTATAAATTACAAATCTGTAAAGCGGGGATAGAGAGTGCTTCACCCTCTCGAACTCCCCTTCATTTTGAATTTGAAGTGACTATGTTTTCGTAACCGTTTTTCTCTTCCTTCTTAAAGTCTTAAACTTATTTGCCTACTAGTCACCTCCCTAGTATGGGATTAGCCCCTGTATAACTGGCCGAGTGCCCCCTAGGTTTTAAGAAGTTTCATGTAGGAGTGCAAGCTACGCCTCCAGTCAATTTGGTTTTTTGGGCCATTTAATTAACCCAGAGTTTGTTTTCTTCATGTGAAGGCCCTGTAGGTTGGGTACAAGATACCCCTGTTTCACTGTATGTGTGCCTTAAGGGCAGTTAGGAATGAAGGTTGTTGTAGCCTTTGATAGGCTTGTAAAATTGAGAGCGGGTCTGCTCTTTTCATCTTAACATTGTAATTAGGAGTAAGTGCTCCTCGTACTTAGGGGTTTTCTGCCCTTTAGCTATTGTGGTGGTGAGCTGAGAGCTCAGAAATTAATCTTGGGGCTCGAAGCCCAAATCTTGTAACAATTGTAATTTCTTAAATTGTTTTCCTGCTACTTGGTACCTGTTACTCTGTTGTTGTTATCTGTTGATTTTGAAAAGAAAATATAACCTTTGTTAAAGTTTTAAATTAACTTTAATTTCGTAAGTTGAGACCTATTCCCGCCCGCACCTTCTTTCACCTCTAACTATCACGGAAAACTCCGTAACAATTATTATTATTATTATTATTATTATTATTATTATTATTATTATTATTATTATTATTAATATTATTATTATTATTATTATCGTATCGTAATCTGTTTACCCTCCAGGGTTGCTTTTTCCCTCGGACTCAGCGAGAGATCCCACCTCTACCGCCTCAAGGGCAGTGTCCAGGAGCTTCAGACTATGGGTCGGGGGATACAACTGGGGAGGATGACCAGTACCTCGCCCAGGCGGCCTCACCTGCTATGCTGAACAGGGGCCTTGTGGGGGGATGGGAAGAGTGGAAGGGATAGACAAGGAAGTGGGAAGGAAGCGGCCGTGGCCTTAAGTTAGGTACCATCCAGGCATTTGACTGGAGGAGAAGTGGGAAACCACGGAAAACCACTTCCAGGATGGCTGAGGTGGGAATCGAACCCACCTCTACACAGTTGACCTCCTGAGGCTGAGTGGACCCCGTTCCAGCCCTCGTACCACTTTTCAAATTTCGTGGCAGAGCCGGGAATCGAACCCGGACCTCCGGGGGTGGCTGCTAATCACACTAACCACTACACCACAGAGGCGGACATTATTATTATTATTATTATTATTATTATTATTATTATTATTATTATTATTATCTACTGAGCAAGTTGGTCGTGCGCTTAGGGGCGCGCAGCTGTGAGCTTGCATTTGGGAGATAATGTGTTCGAACCCTACTGTCGGCAGACTTAAAGATGATTTTTCGTGGTTTCCCATTTTCAACCTGTTTCAATGAACGTAAAATGAAGACTGTATATAGGTGGTTTCGCTCTCCCACCTGTATTCTTGAAATGTTTCCTTTTTTATGATTTCGCATTATATTCCCCAAGAAAATACACCATCTGTCCAAAAAGTTCTGAGACTGATTTTATTCCTGGCGTATAAGCGACATCAGCGCAGTAACTACGGTGGCAGCTTGAACTAACAACTGTAAACAACAGATGTGCATTCAACCAGTCGGTTGTAACCAGGCAGTGTTAGTGGAGGAGGGGTCAAAGTCTGTCAACGTTGCTGTGTCACAAAGTGCAATGGAGCACCACTGCCAATTCTCAGTATTATCTGGGTGTCATGGTTCAGTTGCGCAAGAGAATTCAGAGGGTTCGTTCGCACAATGGGAGGTGAGGGATTTCTTCTTGCTGCACGACAATGCGCTCGATCACACGCCTGGAATTGGCATGCAGTTTCTAGTGAAAAAACAAGTGACAGTTCTCAACCACCCTCCGTATTCACTCGATTGGGTGCCGAGTGACCTTTTTTATTCCCAAAAAGACGACATAACCGACATTCAACTCACTGTGACACGCAAGATGTACAACATTCCAGACAAGGACTTTTCTGATAGTTTCACATGATTGTATGAATGTTCTGTGCGTTGTACTCAAGTGGGCGGAGGCTATGTAGGCTATCGTAATCTTAAGTTTTTTCTATTTTTTATTAATCTAGTTTCGACACTTTTTGGACAGACGGTGTAGATCTACTAGCATCTTTCCCAACAACACGACTTTCGCAAATGTCGATGGTGATGATCGTTGTTTAAAGGGACAAAACAACTGTATTATCTATTCCTAGCTCCAATAAAGAACTATACAAACATCAGAACAGACGTAGAGATTATATCAGAGCTGTTGCTTCAGTTTCATGAAATGCTTCGTAGCCAATATTAGTAACGCACATACAGGGTGAACCGAAATTCGCGCATTCGAGCAACTCGTCACATGCCAGCAATAAAAAAATGTCTCTCACAGAAGTTCGTCCTGCGAGTATATCATCATCATCATCATCTGTTTACCCTCCAGGTTCGGTTTTTCCCTCGGACTTAGCGAGGGATCCCACCTCTACCGCCTCAAGGGCAGTGTCCTGGAGCTTCAGACTCTTGGTCGGGGGATACAACTGGGGAGTATGACCAGTACCTCGCCCAGGCGGCCTCACCTGCTATGCTGAACAGGGGCCTTGTGGAGGGATGGGAAGATTGGAAGGGATAGGCAAGGAAGAGGGAAGGAAGCGGCCGTGGCCTTAAGTTAGGTACCATCCCGGCATTCGCCTGGAGGAGAAGTGGGAAACCACGGAAAACCACTTCCAGGATGGCTGAGGTGGGAATCGAACCCACCTCTACTCAGTTGACCTCCCGAGGCTGAGTGGACCCCGTTCCAGCCCTCGTACCACTTTTCAAATTTCGTGGCAGAGCCGGGAATCGAACCCGGACCTCCGGGGGTGGCAGCTAATCACGCTAACCACTACACCACAGAGGCGGCTTCCTGCGAGTATATCCGGCAGAAAAAGGACGTTTAAGAGTGGCAATCTGGCAACACTGTAACCACATGTAGGGTAACTACCTATGTCAGCATTTGTTATTTGTACTGTGAAGTTGGTGCAGTGGATGGAGTTTTAGGGTTGTATGCAGGAGGTCGAGGGGTCGATCCTGGGTTGAGGTGTATGTTTTTTATTTCGTAAATATAGTCCAGGTGGTATGGTATCTGGCATCTTAATCGTCAACAGCGATTGCAGCGGGTCCTCTAGAAACCATTTGCACTTACATACTGCGATCCTAGAAATGGACGAACATTCGTTTTCATTGGTCAGCTTTGAAAGACGCACATTTCACGTCGTGGCCCACACTGCCGGGACAGGGTTTTGGCTTACTGTGTGCCCCTCAGGTAAGATAATCTCCTTTCCTTCTTCTTCCTTGCATTTTCCCTAACTCACTGAGGTCATCACTTGATATGGATCACGGCGGATACCCTTCCTGACGACAACCCCGTGAGGAAAGAGATGTGTTCGGTATTGAGTACTAATCACAGAGACTCGTACTATCCCGTGGTGTTCCTCACATAGTGGGTACAAATCACAGGCAATGCAGACCGACAGTGCCGCTCGTGGTACTAAGACAACGCCCAGACCCGTGGTGTTCCTCACTTAATGGTACAAATCACAGGCAACGTAAGCCCGTGATGTTCTGCATATAGTGGTACTAATCACGGGTACTGGAAACCCACAGTGAACCACCCTCTGCTGCTACTAATCACAAACCTATTGTGTGCCTAACATAGTGGTACTACTCGCAAGTAAAGGCGACCCATGGTGTTCCCCGCGTGATGGTACTAATCTCAAGTAGTTTCATGGTTCTAATTCAATCATCCCTTGGTCGCCCCTTTTAGTCGCCTCTTACGACAGGCAGGGATACCGTGGGTGTATTATTCGTCTGCGTCCCTCACCCACAGTGGGTAAATTTAAAAACTGTTTAAAGCAAAATTCAAGCGATGGTTCAAGTCCTATTTTGCGAAATAACGCGAAAAATATTCCCTTTTCGCGAAATTGAACTTAAATTATTGCGAAAAAGGCATGGCTCTCCACATACTGTATGGTTCAAACATTCACGAAAAGGCAATACAACATACTGCCGACAGTAGGGCTCGAACCCACTATCTCCCGGATGCAAGTTCACAGCTACGCGCCCCTATCCGCACGGCCAACTCGCCCTGTCTGTAAACACGGGTCAAGCCGGTAGGAAGCTGCAAGGTACCTCTTGAATCGTTTTTTTATTTTTTTTTATTTACAATTTGTTTTATGTCGCACAGACACAGATAGGTATTTTGGCAACCATGGGATAGGAAAGGCCTAGGAGTGGGAAGGAAGTGGCCGTGGTCTTAATTAAGTAACAGCCCCAGTATTTGCCTGGTGTGAAAATGGGAAACCACGGAAAACCATCTTCAGGGCTGCCGACAGTAGGGCTCGAACCCACTATCTCCCGGATGCAAGTTCACAGCTACGCGCCCCTAACCGCACGGCCAACTCGCCCGGTACCTCTTAAATCAAACCGAAGATTTAATTAAGGTACAGCTTGGTGTAAAAATGGGAATATATAGAAAACCATCATCAGGGCTGCCGACGATGGGGCTTGAACTCACTATCTCTTGAATGAAAGCCTACAGCTACATGCCACTTACCGCGCGGCCAACTCGCTTGGTAAATAAATAAATAAATAAATAAATAAATAAATAAATAAATAAATAAATAAATAGACATAAACAAATGCATGGAATGCCTGCGATTAGCATAGACCTACGGAAAGACGTGGGTAAGTTTCCTGTTTTCTTCTTTGTTATTTGTTTTACGTCTTGGTGTGCTGTCGTCAGATCCAAGCAAGGTTACCAGATCTTCGGTTTGGGAGCTCCGGATTCGATTCCCGGCCAGACTGGGGATTTTAACTTCGTCTGGTTAATTTCTCTGGCTCGTAGGCTGGGTGTTTGTGTGCGTCTTAAATGTATAAGTTCAATTCAACAAGTCAATTCAGAATGATTAATAAGAAAAATAGAAAATTGCTGCTGGTTGCTTGGCCGATAAGACCGAAAACCAATTTTTTTTAAACTACACTATCATCGAGCTCCACTTTCCACAATATTTTGAAGTAAGTAAACATAGACTATAATATTTAACATAGTGAGCAACGTTTAGGGCAATTTGCAGCGAAAGATATCATGTAAACTCTTTTCAAAAGCAGAGAAATGCGTCCATTTCCTTTCGGTCGTGTTTTTACTCGGGGATTAAGCACTTTCAGTCGATCCCTATTTGTACCAGAAAGTATACAGAAGGTTGACAACCAAACATGTGCTGATTCATCCTAACAGTGCCAACAACAAGAAGCTTATCTTAAATTATTTGTCTTCTTGCAGTGGACTAATATTTACACAGTAGCTTCATGCATTAATGAACTCGCAGTGGTTACTCATGCTGTGATAAGTGCTTTATTTCTTCCCTCTCCACACTTTTAAGAAACCAGGCTTCAGATAGAATAAAGACATTCCTGAGAAGTACAATGACAACACAGAGGTGAAAATGCGCAGGCTATGATCGGGAGATTTTCTATAGCTAGAGTCAGTGGCGGCTCGTGACCAAATTTTCAGGGAGTTGACAACAAAATTTGTGTTCACGTCTCAAATATACCAAAGTAGAATGGAAATACGAACAAAATCACTTACGTAAATCTGAAAGTTCCTTGTACGATTGCTTCTCTACTCTTAATATGGTAGAACCCTTATAACCGAGGATACATTTTTCCGAGACTAATTTGTGAGTATACAAGAAGATTAAAATTACAACTGCCGGCCTGAGTCGCTCAGGCTTTGGCTGAGGTTGAGGCTCTGGCTTTCTGATCCCGTGATTACCAACTCCTGTTCAGAATTACCTACTGGCGAAATCTTCCGGCGATGTAATGCAATATTAACTTACGGGAGCTGTGGCCAACAGTAACAGAGGAGGTGGCGGACCCTTGTGGTCAACTGCAATACTATCTCTGGTTTGAGGGTGGTTGTAGAGGGAAAGGCACATTCCGTACCGTGCTCCTCGCTTATGGAGATATCTGTGCATAAACCATGACGTCACCTCCATGCGCATGAGTATAGTCTTATGGCTCGTAGCAAAATCTCCAGAGTGCTCCCTGGCATTGTCAGCCGAAACGAACAGCTGTCAGTGTAACGGAGCTTCGATATAAGTCGAATGCTTTCGATCGATTGACGAAATCAGGACGAAAAATAAGGGGAAAAAATTGAATTACCGGTATCCATGAATGCGTGTATACATGTTAGAACTGGGTGCTCACGTGCTCATGTGCTCTTGACAGCCCACCGCCACTGGGATCAGTAGCGATGGTGATTGCGGGAGGCCCGCACCCCCACTTTGTGGAGAAAACATTACATTTTTATTCCATTTTAGCCGGCCGAAAGTAGGAATTATAGAATTTATTCTTAAAAAGGCAATTTGCACACGCCCTGATGTCTTATAAGGTTATTCTTTCCTTTATTTTATTTAATTATTAACAAAATCATTAGCGGAAATTCGAAAAAAATATCGATCGTTATGGCTAACCGATTTGTATAACGCCACAGCAAGTAGTGGAGACTTTGCATGCGCTGTGAGGAAGTGTGGCAGGGGTATATTTTTTTGCCAAGATCATGGGCACTAAGGTATGATTCACCTGCTTGCCGCGCGCAATCGTCTGTCTGGCAGTCTCTTTAGTGTCTGTTAGTTTCTTTGTGTGAAGTCAAATACTAAATTATGTTAATTGTATAATCACGCCATACTTTTGTTTAATTGTAATACATGTGTAATATTGTTCCTATGGTGAAAGTTTTATTGTATAGTATTGGATCAAAATATCAAGAACTATAAGTTGCTTTACGTCGCACCGACACAGATAGGTCTTAAGGTGTCGATGGACAGGAAAGGGCTATGAGTGGGAAGGACACGGCCGTGGCCTTAATAAAGGTACAGCCCCAGCATTTGCCTGGTGTGAAAATGGGAAAACATGGAAAACCATCTTCAGGCTGTCGACAGTGGGGTTCGAACCCACTGTCTCCCGCATACTGGATACTGTCTGCACTTAAGCGACTGGTAGGTGTTATGTTATGTTATGTTATGTTATGTTATGTTATGTTATGTTATGTTATGTTATGTTATGTTATGTTATGTTATGTTATGTTATGTTATGTTATGCTGCATAGAGCAGTGACGTGGTTAAGTCACGGGTCGTGAAGGTTGGGCGAAGCAGATATCCATCACACAACACAGATCGACGTCTCTCATGTGGACTTCAAAAATCGTCGCAGAAGACTCTCCTGCTATTTTTTGATCGGCCGGGTGGCTACGCATTTTTACTATAAGCTCCCGCCGACCCCAACAAAGCATATAGGCCGAAACATCGTTGGAAGTTAGTCTCCCTAATACCTTCCCCCACCATGCCTACAACCACCGTCACCACAACCACAGCGTCCTCTTATCACACCTACTCCTGCCATTCTATCACCACTACTACATCGTCCCATCCATCGCTTACTATGTCAACCTTCCTCTCCCCGTCAACCCTCCCCGACCCACCTCGGATCTTCCGCCTGTCTACGCCAACCCCATCTGTATCGTCATCAACTATGTGACCACTATCTTCAATCGCAGCAGCCAGTCAACCTTCGATGCCGCCATCCACAGTGTCATCACCATCTCCAACCGCACCAGCAGCAGCCGCCGACCGCCCAACGCCATCGACATCAACTACACCCGCACTGTTCAGTTGCGTCGTTCGCAGCGTCGACCCCCTCATCTCGACAGCGGAAGTTCACCAACAACTTCGTCGTCATGCCATAGCCATCTGGAGGGCATTTCGCATCTTTAACACCCACGGCCCAACATATCTAATTCGTCTCCAGCTCACCAACGCAGCAGCAGTTGACGACCTTATCTCCCATGGTGTCGTCCTCTACGGCCGTCGCCATACTGTCGAAACTTCCCGTTCCCTTCCCCACGCTAGAAATCCTCATTTCAAATCTCGTCGTCACACCCGGTTCGGTCACCCTCTTTTCAACGTATACACCACGTCCGCCCATCTTAATATTTCTTTCCCCCACCGCCGACGCTTGAACATCTACGATACTTCACAACTGTTCTCTACCACATCGTCTCAACTCTTCACCACCTCATCCTTCCCAACCACGTCCTTACCGCCACTCTTGTGTAAACCTTCACTTTTCCCATCTCCCTTAAAAACTTCACGCCTATGCACATCCTCTTTCATTAACAGCACCGTAGCCTCCTCATTCAATCTGTCAAATCGCTTACCCACATTTTCATTTCTCGCATCTCTCAGTCATCTTCACCTCTCTTGGCCCGAGAGATCGCGTTACGATCTACGGGGCCCGCCCCGCACCTTCCGGCTCGGAATGAAAACTTCAAAAGAAGAAGAAGTTGGACGAAATTCTCCCACTCACTCTCGATCACTGTGGCGATACCCGAGTTTGAAATGGTGGCAGAATATAATGAAAGAAAGAGAGCACAAATCCACGTCATTTTCAATTTACGTTGTAAGAAATAAGTTATTTATGTTCATTGCAGTTTATGTATTTTGACCAGATACAATAAAGAATTAGGCCTACAACCTCAAATATATTTGTAATGTGCGTTATGAATTACAGTTTTCACTATTACATTTTAAGAGGTGCTTTAGAAACACTTATAATTCGGAGTTACGGTAGATACGTTGTGGCTTGTGGTTGCTTGGGATTAAATTACCTGATAAACTCTCCAACAGTCCGCCTCTGTGGTGTAGTGGTTAGTGTGATTAGTTGCCACCCCCGAAGGCCCGGGTTCGATTCCCGGCTCTGCCACGAAATTTGAAAAGTGGTACGAGGGCTGGAACGGGGTTCACTCAGCCTCGGGAGGTCAACTGAGTAGAGGGGGTTCGATTCCCTCCTCAGCCATCCTGGAAGTAGTTTTCCGTGGTTTCGCACTTCTCCTCCAGGCAAATGCCGGGATGGTACCTAACTTAAGACCACGGCCGCTTCCTTCCCTCTTCCTTGTCTAACCCTTCCAAACTTCCCATCCCCCCACAAGGCCCCTGTTCAGCATAGCAGGTGAGGCCGCCTGGGCGAGGTACTGGTCACCCTCTACAGTTGTATCCCCAGACCCAGAGTCTGAAGCTCCAAGACACTGCCCTTGAGGCAGTAGAGGTGGGATCCCTCACTGAGTCCGAGGGAAAAACTGACCCTGGAGGGAAAACAGATCACGAACAAGCGAACTCTCCAACAATCCAATCATGCTTACCGGGAATAAAATCAATGAGGTTATTTATTTGAAGGCATACTGTACATCTATCTGGTAGATGCGTTTACATTGTTGTTGTACTTTAATCTTGGATAATAAATAACTATGTCCTCACTCGTGATGAAACACTCTCACCATTTATAGGCTAGTTATTATCAATGGACCGAGCGAGTTGGTCGTGCGGTTAGAGACGCGTGGCTGTGAGCTTGCATCCGGGAGATAGTGGGTTAGAATCTCACAGTTGACAGCCCTGAAGATGGTTTTCCATGTTTTCCCATGTTCACGCCAGGCAAATGCTGGGGCTGTACCTTAATTAAGGCCACGGCCGCTTTCTTACAACTCCTAGGCCTTTCCTATCTCATCGTCGCCATAAGAACTATCTGTGTCGGTGCGACGTAAAGCCACTAGCAAGAAAAAAATTATCATCGGGCGCCTGATAAGTTTTAAATAATATTTCCAGAAATTCAGTGAACTGGAAGTCACATAACACTATAACACTGTGCAAAATCAAGCAGCAAACTTCTTGAACGTTGTAAATATATTACTATTTGCTTAATGAATAATAGGAATTTTACTTTTTTTAAAAAATTGGAAATTCTGTAATTTCCATCCAAGGAATTGTCAATCGTAGCTTGTACTATTAAATCCTGTACCTTTGTAGAATGTAACACAAAAAATATAACGTATCAGTTTTCCTTGAATATATATACAGGGTGTTAGGTGTATACGTGCAGATATTCCTTGTAGCAATAGAGAACGATGTGACGAACCACTATATATCAAACTTTTAGTAATCCGCGGAAGTTATTTTCGAGAGCAAAGTGATATGATGTTTTTAGAATAGGTAGTATGCCTCGTTCTGCGAATGAATAGCTTTCCGTTGACAACAGGCAAGTCACGCGCCATCCGTACCAAACTGGTTCTACTGTAACAGCTGAACGCTACCTTTGTAATGCCACGAGATGTTACGTAATATACTTGCCAAACTGGTTTTATGTTTACAAGCAACTGAACTACGATAACAGCTGAAGGCTGCTACCGGTGTTCACCATGTTACGTTACATTCTCGCCAGACTGGTTTTGTTGTTAGTATATAGTTTCCGTCAGACAACCCTAGTTATCGGTTTCGGACCCTGGAGCTGTATCGAATTGTCAGCGTTAATACTGGTTCATTTGCTGTTACGTCACTTAGGGGATTGGGATATCTGTGGTCGTCAGCCCCGTGGTCTAGTGAGTATGGAAATGACCTGAAAACCTATGTCTTTACGCCAACGAAAGCAAGCATGGGATTGAATTGAATTAGGCAAGCACAGCCAACGTTTTACTTCAAACGAATAATGGACATGTCATACAAATAAATAAATTAAACGTACCTACATTTCGTGCCTCCTGTCGGGCTGTGTGGCTCAGAAGGTTGAGGTGCTGGCCTTTTGACTCCAACCTCGCAGGTTCGAACTTGGCCCAGTCCGGTAGTTGTTGAATGTGCTCAAATACGTCACACTCGTGCCGGTAGATTTAGTAGCACGTAAATAGAACCCCTGCGGGACTAAATTCCGGCACCTCATCGTCTCCGAAAACCGTAAACGTAACGAAAATACCATTATTATTATTATTATTATTATTATTATTATTATTATTATTATTATTATTATTGACTACTCGCCAATAATGTCTGCCTAGAAAATACTTCTCATCGTTTATAACTATGGATCTCGACAGTTGTATAATGTCCTAATTATGATGATTTTCAAAATTGGCTTTAAGTCGCACCGAGACAGATAGGTCTTATGGCGACGATGGGACAGAAAAGGGGTAGAAGTGAGAAGGAAGCGTTCGTGACCTGAATGAGGTTCAGCTCCAGCATTTTCCTGATGTGAAAATGGGAAACCACGGAGAACCATCTTCAGGGCTGTCGACAGTGGAGTTCGAACCCAGTATCTTCCCAATGAAAGTTCACAATTTCGCGCCCCTAACCGCACGACCAACGTATTCCAAGCTCTAATGCCGGGCTGAGTACCTCGGACGATAGACCGCTGGTATTCTGATCCCATCTTGGCAGGTTCGATGGAGGCTCAATTCGGGGGTATTTGAAGGT
Source organism: Anabrus simplex (assembly GCF_040414725.1). NCBI lineage: Eukaryota > Metazoa > Arthropoda > Insecta > Orthoptera > Tettigoniidae > Anabrus > Anabrus simplex. The sequence goes on from NC_090266.1 coordinate 1,168,465,175, forward strand.
GCTGAAATACGCCAGTTTCGTGTCTGTAGATTTACTTGCATTAAAAAAAGTCCTGCGGTACAACATTCCAGCACCTCGGCATCTCCAAAACCCGCCAAAGTAGTTATTGGGACGTAAAAAATCACATTATTATTCCGTGCTTGCAAACGAAAAGCATATGTGTAATGGTAAAATAAAGCAAAATAAAAGTGGCCAGTCTGACTTGCTCAGACGTTTAAAGCACTGGTTTCTTGTTTCCAACTTGGCAGGCTCGATCTTGGGTCCGTCCGGTGGCATTCGAAGGAGCTCGTCGGCCTCGTGTCGGTAGATTTACTGGCACGTAAAAATAACTCCTGCGGGACTAAATTACAGCGCCTCCAGAAACAGTATGAGTAGTTAGTGGGACGTAAAGCAAATAACATTACCGGTATTATTATTATTATTCAGTCTTATTATTATTGCTACTACTCATATTGAACTTCTTCTTATTACTCTTTTTTCTCGTTTGTTTATTATTATTATTATTATTATTATTATTATTCACCTGTTCATACTTTCGTCGTATTCCTCTTTTTACTCTCCTTTTAAGTCGTATACTTGTTATTCATATTTGATGTTTTGTTATTAATATTATTGTTATTTTTATATTATTATTTTTATTATTTAGTTTAACTTCGTGTGACACAATACTTTTTCCGTCTTTAATTCAACTTTTGTGTCGTGTGCCGGTATACTTCTATGTTTCTGTCCTGTGCTTCAAGACAGTGCTGCAAGATCTGTGTTTGTTTCCCCAGCCCGGGTGTGTTTCGTTTCCCATGTGACAGAGTTACATCTTACGTTCTGTTACATGTTTAAGTTTGGCCTTGTGATAGATCGCCTTTAATCTGCTCTGTAGCCTTTAAAAGTGTAGCATGGTCAATGACCTCAGTGCTTGTTTTGTTCACATATCTGGACTAAGAACTCGTCTCACTCGACACAGCAAGTTCAAGGCCAACTACTTCTATCTGTTTGTTTGTTTATTTATTTACCCAGGTATGTATGTCAACATTGTACTATGTCAACATCGTACCACGAACATTTACTCAATAAACGGGGTGTTTGGGGGGTCTCTGTCCTGGGTGGTGTGTTCTGCGGGCCTACTCTGGGGTCCGTGTTGTTGCTGCGGTTATCTCTCTGTGCGTTCAGGTATTTACTAACATGTTCAATTCAATTTATTGTATGTACAAGACATACGTCCAACTTGAATTATTTCATCCTCACAACTCTACTTCCTTACTCCATGGCCCAAGAGCTACACGTATAGCTGACGGCCCACCCACCCCTCTACGAGTGTGGGAATGAAATAACTAATTTGAGTGAATTTTTTTCATATTTCAGTAGTGATGAATATAAAACAAGCATTTTTTGAGTTTTTATACGTGTTAGTGATGAATATGATTGCTGTTTTAAGGTCATCGGCCCTTAAAAACGCAAAGTGTCTTCTGTTTTAACTCGAGCTCGATAACCGCAGTCACTTAAATGCGGCCAGTATCCAGTATTCGGGAGATAGTAGGTTCGAACCCCACTGTCGGCAGCCCTGAAAATGGTTTTCCGTGGTTTCCCATATTCACACCAGGCAAATGGTGGGGCTGTACCTTAATTAAGGCCACGGCCGCTTCCTTCCCACTCCTAGCCCTTTCCTGTCCCATCGTCGCCATAAGACGCATCTGTGTCGGTGCGACGTAAAGCAAGTAGCAAAAAAAAAAATGCATTGTAGGATTGAGCAACTGCCGAAATGCGTTCAAGGTCAATGTCTAGCGTTTTAACAAGCACGTCTTCCGCACTCGCGCACTGAAACTCTCGATTATAATTTTTGTTACCGGTACATAAGTTTCCCTGCTCGGATTTATGAGAATATCGACCTATCGAGACTCAAAATACTATAACGATACTGTACTGTACTCCCAAGCCATTACGTTGCACAAATGGCGTAACATCTGACATACCAAAGTAAAACTCGTAGCAATTATTCAAAGTGATCACCCTGGGCTTCCCTGCAGGCTTCACTTCTGCGAATCCAGTTGCGACGCATTCGAGCCAAGACACCAGGGTTGTGTCCGACTCGTTGGCTGAACGGTCAGCGTACTGGCCTTCCGTTCAGAGGGTCCCGGGTTCGATTCCCGGCCGGGTCGGGGATTTTAACCTTAACTGGTTAATTCCAATGGCACGGGGGCTGAGTGTATGTGTTGTCTTCATCATTTCATCCTCATCACGACGCGCAGGTCGCCTACGAGAGTCAAATGGAAAGACCTGCACCTGGCGAGCCGAACTCGTCCTGGGATATCGCGGCACTAAAAGCCATACGACATTTCATTTCATTTCATTTCACCAGGGTTGTTCAGAATATCCTCTGCTGCTTAAACAATACGTTCACGGAAGTCGTCCGAAGTGGGTACTTCAGTTCGATATAGTTTGTGTTTCATGTTCCCCCAGACATTAAAGTCAATTGGAATAAGGTCTGGAGATCTGGCTGGCCAATTGATAGTTCCACATCGTCCTGTCCACCGTTGAGGAAATGTCTGCACCATCGTGTAAAATCCACGTGGTTCTGCGTAGTCGAAGCGACACGTCCTCTGAAAGCTCCAAGTAACGTACTGTATCTACAGGAGCAAGGTAACATTAATAAAAAGATGATTAGTCCACGTAACCGACTTCCTACTACACCCATCCAGGTATTAATTCATAACCGGTGCTGGAAATTGCCTTCTCCTACTGAATGGGAATGTTCCACAGCCCATGAGTGGGATATAGTGGGTTCGAACTCCTCTGTCGGCAGCCCTAAAGACGGTTTTCCGTGGTTTGCCATGTTCACACCAGGCAAATGCTGGTGCTGTTCCTTAATTAAGGCCACGGTTGCTTCTTCACCATCCTAGCCCTTTCCTGTACCGTCGTCGCCGTAAGATCTATCTGTACATCAACTCGTAAGAAAATGGTAATCAGCTGTCAAAGACACTGCACCCGTTGAATATGGTCAGGATGCACTAGTTCTTCATGCAGTGTCCTACGTATGGTCCAAGTTGGTACACCAACGGCACGTGTTATACTACGCGTACGGCGCCCGGGATCATCGGTTACTATTGTTAGGATGCCCGGCTCCATGGCAAAACGGTTAGCGTGCTGGCCTTTGGTTACAGGGGTCCCGGGTTCGATTCCCGGCAGGGTCGGTATTTGAACCATCATGGTTATTTTCCCTGGCATGGGGCTGGGTGTATGTGTTGTCTTCATCCTCATTTGATTATCATCAAGGTGCGCAGGTCACCTACGGGAGTCAAACCAAAAGACATGCACCTAGCGAGCCGAACCCGTCCTGGGATCTCCCGGCACTAATATCCATACGCCATTTCATTTCCATTGTCAGGATGTCTTCTTCCGCGTCTAGAATTACACGTGGCCGTTTAGGCCATCGCTTCTGAAAGCGTGATGTAACACAACTTGCATCGCGAATACGCTGCAGTACAGCTAGTATCGTTGCTGGATTCGGCACCCGTCTGTTGGGAAGCCTTTTCCGATAGATTCATGGAGGGCGACCCGTGTTCTGTTCTGCCACACGATACACTAGCAGCATATCATGGTATTCGTGGTATTCATACACTGGAATTATTCAAATACAACGACGTTGCGCAACACATCTGCGCAGCGGTTCATCATATATTCGCGGGCGTTTGACTGTCGCGACCGATCGGACCTTGAAAGAAAAATAGCCCTCGTACTACTACGAAGTAACTCGCGTACTAGTACGGACGATAATTTGCCTCTCCGACAGCTGTTATTCAGGTCAAGGTCAGACAGACAGCTCATACCTCTAGTCCGGTGGTTTCATGTAGGGGCGGGAACCCGTCCCACCACACCCCCGTCGCTAGGAACAGCACACGACCAAACCGGCACGTGACAGGTCTAGTGAATTTGTCAAACTGCTTACGTGAAATATTCTCCCACAGTGTGATTTCAATACCATGGATTCTTGGGAGACCAACTCGCCGTATGCAGAAACACCCCGTGTTGACGTGTACGTAAATAAAGTTTCTTACGTAAACGAAAGAATGCGTGGGATAGGATTTCCAAGTGAGTAGTATCAGAATTGAATTGTCAAAGCACATCGAACGTTTTGCTTCATATCAATAAGGGACATGTTATAAAAATAAATTAATTAAACGTACCTCCTCTTCGTGCTTCCAAATGAAAAGAACTTGTTTAATGGTAAATTAAAGCATTCTGCTTTTGCAATGCCTATTAAACGTATCAAAATAAACGTTGCCAGGCTGAGTGGCTCAGACGGTTCAAGCTCTGGTTTCATGAATTTAGCAGGCTCGATCCTGGCTCAGTCCGCTGGTATTTGAAGGTGCTCAAATACGTCCGCTTCTGATCGGTAGAATTACAGGCACGTTAAAGAATACCCGTGGGCAAAATTCCGAAACCGCGCGTCTCCATTGGCACGTAAACATTTATTATTATTATTATTATTATTATTATTATTATTATTATTATTATTATTATTATTATTATTATTATTATTATTATTATTATTATTATTATTATTATTATTGAGCAAGTTGGCCGTGTGATTAGGAGCGCGCGGCTGTCAGCTTGCATTCGTCGTAAAGCCACCTACCAATATTATAATAAAAACTGTGTTAGTCCATTATTACTATTACTATAATAAAAGTTAAACGCCCCACTCAAACTCCGTAGCTGGTAATCTGTCAGAAAACACTACAGAAAACACTGAACTTTTAACAAGTCCGAATTATTATTAATCTTATAATTGCGGACATGTCTCCGGAATTACCGAAACATGTACTTACAAATTGTTTTACGTCGCACCGACACAAGTAGGTCTTACGGCGACGATGGGAGAGAAAAGGGATACAAGTGGGAAGGAAGCGTTCGAGGCCTTAATAAAGGTACAGTCCCAGTATTTCCCTGATGTGAAAATGGGAAATTACGGAAAACCATCTTCCCGGCTGCCGACAGCGGAGTTCGAATCCACTATCACCAAAATGCAAACTCACAGCTGCGCGCCCCTAACCACACGACCAACTTATTCTAACCTCTAATGCCGGACTGAGTAGCTCGGACGATAGAGCGCTGGTCTTCTGATCCCACCTTGGCAGGTTCGATGGCGGCTCAGTTCGGTGGTATTTGAAGGTGCTCAAATAAGCCAGTCTCATGTCTGTAGATTTACTTGCACTAAAAAACACTGCGGAAAAAAATTCTGGCATTTCAGCGTCTCCGAAAACCGTGAAAATTAGATAGTGGAACGTAAAGACGTTATTATTATTATTATTATTATTATTATTATTATTATTATTAGTAGTAGTAGTAGTAGTAGTAGTAGTAGTAGTAGTAATATTATTATGATTACGGAAGTTCTAATTAAGCGGGTCCATTACAGTCATCACTTTACCTATCGGCACTTACTGTCCAGTAATAAGCCTTCTGTCCGCCTGTGTGGTATAGTGGTTAGTGTGATTAGCTGCCACCCCCCGAAGGCCCGGGTTCGATTTCGAGCTCTGGCACGAAATTTGAAAAGTGGTACGAAAGTTGGAACGGGGCCCATTATGCCTCGGGAGGTCAAATGAGTAGAGGTGGTTTGATTCGCACCTCAGCCATCCTGAAAGTGGTTTCCCGTAGTTTTCCACTTCTCCAGGCAAATGCCGCGATAGTACCTAGCTTAAGGCCACGGCCGCTTCCTTCCCTCTTCCTTTTCTATCCCTTCCCATCCCCCGCAAGGCCCCTGTTCATCCTAGGAGGTGGGGCCGCTTGGGCGAGGTACTGGTCATTCTCCCCAGTTGTATCCCCGACCCAATGTCTCACGCTCCAGGACACTGCCCTTGAGGCGGTAAAGGTGGGATCCCTTGCTGAGTCCCAGCGAAAACCAACCCTGGAGGGTAAACATATTAGGAAAAGGCAGAATAAGCCTTCTATTACAAATGCCCGGCGGCAATTCCACAGTAGCTCTTTTTCCTTCGAGCAATGTTCACGATGGATGAAACTACGGTTTTTGAAATTTGTCTCATTAATAACAATTTCACTGAATACTTATAGTCTTTTCTTTCAGTGCCCACCGTCCTTTCATTGACCTGAAAAGTTTATGAATAAGCATAGACAACTCGCATTGTCTATTGTCAGAAGTTCATCGTAGAGTGTCGCAATAACAGCACAGAAATTTTGCGCCCATTTTTCATTACTTATTAACTATTTCCTTTAATTTTGTCAGCTTGGATCACTGAGTAATGCCAGTGACGTCTTATAAATCACACACAACTACACAACACTTGATTCGTATGCATGTGGTGGTACGGATCTTCGACGTCACTGTAAGAATTCTGTGTACTTTTCACACAGACTACCCTAGACCGGTTTTCTAGTGCAGCAGGTGGCCAGGCACGTGAGTCAACCTCTCCTACTTGCCAAGCCTTTAGGGGAAGTGCACAACAACATGTGTTGGCCTGCGATAAGAAACAGGTTCAACAAGCCCTATACTCTGCTACTGTACTTCCACTACGCGTGGACAGAATGACGTAACCGGCGTATCCTACTACGGCCGTTCAAAACACATTAGCTCCTGAAATATTTGGCTCAGTTATGGGCAAACTAATAGGACAAGGTAAAAAGTACATAGCATATATTGTGAGATGTATTTTTCTTTGCCGACTAGCTTAATATCTGCACGTATACCCCTAACATCCTGTATATAAGAAAAGAAAACGGACTGTTTATATCGAGCGCAGTATACAGCGAAGCGGAATATCGTGAAAAGAACATTTTTCTTGCGATTATAGCGTTTTGTTTTAAATACTACACTCCAATCAGCATTTCGCCGAGTAGTCACAATCGTAATCACAATCGAACGTCACTACTCCCTTCTCTGAGATTTGTGTTCGCTCTCTCACTTCGCTGTGACGTATGCTTGCTACGTAAGCTGTCCGCATTTACGTCAGGCCAGCCCTGCCGCACTGGGCTAGCCTCAAGGGACGCCTAGCTGAGCACCTCTGGTATTGAGTCATAAATAAGTTATAGGATTGTGACCGACAGCAAAAAGAAATCGACAACGCTGTGAGATGGACATCAGGTATGATGGTAAAGGGGATGAAAAGTCAGGTTTTACATTTCGTCAAAAGGAAAGGTCCTCTCAGTTTTAATTACTGTGTGGATGAGTTGATAGTACCTCATGTGAATCACTTAATTACCTAGGTGTTAATCATAGGAAAGGTCTTCATTGGGATAATCACATTAACGGGATTGTAAGTAGAGGGTACAGATCTCTCCATATGGTTATGAGGGTATATAGAGATTGTAGTAAGGATGTAAAGGAGAGGGCGTATAGGTCTCTGGTCAGAGCCCAACTAGGGTATAGTTCCAGTGTATCGGATCCACACCAGGATTACTTATTATGAGAACTGGAAAAGACCTCCAAGAAAAGCAGCACGATTGTTTCTGGGTGTTACGAACATGTTGCAAACTTTGTGCTGGGAAGACTTGGGAGTAAGGAGACGAGCTGCTGGACTAAGCGGTATTATCCGAGCTGGCAGTGGAGACATGGCGTAGTATGACATTAGTAAATGAATAAGCTTGATTGGAGGAAAGAAGATAAATATGGAATTCAAGAGGACAGACTGGGGTAAATATTCGTTTATAAGAAGAGGATTTGGAGATTGGAATAATTTATCAAGGAAAATGTCCGATACATTTCCAAAACTTCGGAAATTTTGATTGATTGATTGATTGATTGATTGATTGATTGATTGATTGATTGATTGATTGATTGATTGATTGATTGATTGATTCATTGATTCATTCATTCATTCATTCATTCATTCATGATAATATAACATTTTATCTCTCGTGTTTTTGCTTTTGGTCCGCAATATGTTTTCAGAGAGCGAAACAGCATAATGCAATTTCTCTACCGTATTGCTAACAGGTATAATAATTTCGTATGGCTATTTCTAGCCGGGAGCAGCCCTTGTAAGGTAGACCCTCCGATGAGAGTGGGCGGCATCTGCCATGTATAGGTAACTGCGTGTTATTGTGGTGGATGATAGTGCTATGTGTGGTGTGTGAGTTGAAGGTATGTTTGGGACAGCACAAACACTCAGCCCACGAGCCATTGGAATTAACCAGTAAAGATTAAAATCCCAGACCCGGCTGGGAATCGAACCCGGGACCCCCTGAACCGAAGGCCAGTGCGCTGACCATTCAGCCAACGAGTCGGACAGTTAACAGGTAATAAATAATTTAAATATTTTTTTGTAATTTTTTTTGTAATAACTGGTGTGTACACCCCTGGTAGGTGCGTCTGTTTCCCCGCGGTCAGGCCAGTCAAGCAGCGACGCTCCACGCCTGCCGTCAGCGTGCACATGCATTTGATAAGCCTGGCCTATATACGTATCTCTTCCGTTAAAAATACAATGCCTTTCATGTCTGGAATTTTATCGTGCCCGCGTAGTTATGTAGAAACTGATAACTTGTCTCTTGAGATTTATTTTAGAGAATGCAGCCTCAAATATAATTAATTATTTCATCTAGGATTATGAAAAAATGAAATGGCTTTTAGTGCCGGGAGTGTTCGAAGACAAGTTCGGCTCGCCAGATGCAGGTCCTTTGATTTGACGCCAGTAGGCGACCTGCGCGCCGTGATGAGAATGAAATGATGATGAAGACGACACATACACCAAGCCCCCGTGCCAGCGAAATTAACCAATCATAGTTAAAATTCCCGACCCTGCCGGGACTCGAACGCGGGACCCTTGTGACCAAAGGCCAGCACGCTAACCTTTTTGCTATGGAACCGGCATCTAGGATCATGGTGGGTGCTGTGGGGCTTGAAATAAGGTACTGGCCAGCATTTTCCTTGAATGAATGAGGGGAGATTCATACTCAGAATCCGTCAGAATGAAGATAAGGGTAAAGTCTTCATAAGCTAGGCTTACCATATTTAGAAATGAAAAAACTGGGGGATAGCGTACTGTTAAATTCAAATACAGGGGTAATTTTTATCGAGTGGTTTATTTCACATATTTTTCGCTGGCTTGGACATTCTTTTTTAGAAAATCCGTAATAATAAATAATGTTATTGCGTTTACATCCCACTAAATATTTCTTAACGGTTTTCGGACACACCGAGGTACCGGAATTTTGTCCCGCTGGGGAACTTTTTTTAAGTGCCAGTAAATCTCCCGACAGGAGGCTGAGATTGAGTAGCGTCAAATGCCACCGGACTGAGCCAGGATCGAAGACTAGAAGACCAGAGCCTCAACCTAAAAAAATCCGTCTTAGAGACTATATAGTGCTGCACACATATTCAATTTTTATGTTGTACAGTACAATTAACAACCATATCAAATTTTCAACTACAAGTTTATTCCGCTCGTCCGTCCATTGAAAATTTCGAAGAGAAAATTTTATCTCTACAGCTGCGTTATTTGCAGGTATGGCCATTTATTACTGTACCACTCGTAAAAATTCAACACAATCAACATTGCTGGAGAAGTACGGGTGCCATTTCTCTGCTATACTCTCCCCTACTAAGGTTTCACAGTTCATACTGTAGTAAGTTCTTAAATCACTTATTTCATCAAAAATTACAGATTTATTAATAATAATATTAACGCCATTTAAAAATACCACACTTTTTCGACTGCTTACCAGTCTGGCTTTTTCATTAAGAGTTGCTTTGTATGAGTCTTCAGTCCATAGACTGGTTTGATGCAGCTTCCATGCCACCCCATCCTGTGCTAACCTTTCCACATCTACGTAACTACTACAACCTACATCTACTCTAATATGTTTGTCATATTCATACCTTGGTCTACCCCCTTCATTCTTACCGCCTACACTTCTCGCAAATACCAACTGAACAAGTCCTGGGTATCTTAGGATGTCTCCTGTCATTCTATCTTTCCTTCTCGTCAAATTTAGCCCGATCGATTTCCTTTCACCAATTCGATTTTGTATCCCTTCATTCGCGATTCGATTTACCCATCTCACCTACAGTATTTTTCTATAACACCACATTTCCAAACCTTCTATATTATTTCTTTCGGAGCTAGTTATCGTCCATGTTTCATTTCCATACAATGCCACGCTCCAGACGAAAGTCTTCAGAAACATCTTTTTAATTCCTATATCAATGTTCGAAGTGAGCAAATTTATTTTCCCAAGAAAGGCCTTCCTTGCTTGTGCTAGTATACATTTTTTGTCCTCCTTACTTATGCCATCGTTAGTTATTTTACAACCCAAGTAACAATATTCATCTAATTCCTTCTTACTCTAATATTTCCTGCATCACCTGACTTTGTTCGACTGCACTCCATTACCTTTGTTTTGGACTTGTTTACTTTCATCTTGTACTCCTTCCTCAAGACTCTGTCCATACCATTCAGCAAATTCACCAGATCTTCTGCAGTCTCAGATAAAACAACAACATCATCATCGACAAATCTCAGGGTTTTGATTTCCTCTCCTTGGATTATAACTCCCCTTCCAAATTCCTCTTTACTTTCTTTTACCGCCCGTTCTATAATAACATTGAAAAGGAGGGGGGATAAACTGGAGCCTTGCCTCACTCCTTTATGGATTGCTTCTTCTTTTTCTAAGCCCTCGATTCTTTTCACTGCAGACTGATTTTTGTATAGATTGTAGATAATTCTTCTTTCTCTGCATTTGATCCCGATCACCTTCAGAATCTCAAATAGGTTGGTCCAGTCAACATTATCGAATATCTTTTCTAGATCTACGAACGCCATGCACGTGGTATTGTCCTTCTTAATTCTGTCCTCTAAGATGAAATGAAATGGCGTATGGCTTTTAGTGCCGAGAGTGTCGGAGGACATGTTCGGCTCGCCAGATGCAGGTCTTTTGATTTGACTCCCGTAGGCGACCTGCGCGTCGTGATGAGGATGAAATGATGATGAAGACGACACATACACCCAGAACCCGTGCCAGCGAAATCAACCAATTAAGGTTAAAATTCCTGACCCTGCCGGGAATCGAACCCGGGACCCCTGTGACCAAAGGCCAGCACGCTAACCATTTTGCCATGGAGCTGGACTCCTCTAAGATCATACGTAAAGTCAGGATTATACATCTTACACACTAAAAGGAAGAGTTAACCACTGAATTACAAACAAGAACTGAGTAGCACCTTCCGTGCTGTCAATTTTAAACTGACTGTGAGTTCAGAAAAGACTCGCTGGAGGGCAGATATCATAGAAAATAAACTCAGGTCTATGAAAATAAAATAGAATAAAATACAAAGTGTGAAGAACTGGCTAGAAGGCTAGATGACTATAGGTAGTTGTATGCCCCTATATTCACTGCCAGGGATCAAAATAAATTAAGGGGGTACCAACACATTTGACCGACCAAAAATGCGATTTGTCATTTTATTTTTCATTCAAAATTGAGCTTTTCTCTTTATAACAGTGCAAACATTTTGTTAATATCTTCAATACTTTCGGAGTTATGACCAAAACGTGAAGCCCTGTCAAAGCCCTCTATCGGTAAGTTTGTCGCTCGTTTCGCTGTTAAAACTCTTTCGCTGCGGAAGTCGACTTACATCCCTACAACATTCGCTGCGGTAATCGACTTTTGTCGAGTTGGCACTTTCCTGCTATAGTTTCCGCGCGCTTTGTTTAATAAAGGCGCATTTAATAATACAAACATATATAGTCATGTATTTACTAATGTACTAAGCATTGTTTGAAAACTTTGCCGCAAATACTGGACCTATATTTATATTTTATCTTTCACCCGCCCGCCCGCCAACATTCCTGTCAGCTGTCTGGCCGATAGCAGGCTTCACTTAGCAGCTATGAGCTCGCGGAACAACATTAGTAATTACAGTGAAGAAATCTTCAATTTTTTAGTGGCCGATTCTGATTCAGACTCTTCAGTAAATTTGAACAATGAAACAAGTAATGGTGTGCATACTGACTGTTCGGAAGAAAGTGCCAACGAGGAAGATCTTCATTTTGTATCGGACCAGCGGGATATTAGTGATGACATAGAAACTGCACTAATGAATGGAAGAATATTGCACAATAAGCTTCAAAAAATGGCAATTAGTGCTCCTGACTTCAGAAATTCTGTCATAATGGGACTTCTACGAGAGTATCAGCGCAGTCCGCCGGCGAAACTGAGACCTTCTGTTTACATACCTCAAGCACGCCTGACGGAGAGGCATTTTCTTAGCAGGAAAGTCACAAACCTAATTGTGTTGTTTGTTCCAAATTAACAGCAAAATGTTCAATTAAAGGACAGGGACTGTGCAAGAGAAAACAGACAGTATTTTTTTTGTTGTTGTAAGAATTGCCCACAGCAACCTGCAATGTGTCCAGTTCCATGTTCGGAGATGTATCACAGTAATGTGTGCTTCAAGGTCAAATGTCACTGCTAGTTTGCCAAAGTTAAGTTTAAAATGGTGCAATTGGTACTGAATGTCACTAACATTTTTAAAAAAAGTTTCAATTCATTTGGAAAATATGAAAAAAATTACATTTTTCTTTAAGTGTTCTGCTTAAAAATAGCGCAGCGAAAGAGTTAAATCTGCACGTTTTAAGATATTAAGATGAAATTTTACATGCATGTACAGCATATTTCATAGAGAAGATGATGATGTGCTAGAATTATTAAGCTAGCTTCATTGGTTAAGATTAAAAATAATACTGTCAAATGAAAATTAATAACTTCATGAAAAAAATATTTATACTGGATGGATTTCGCTTATTCTATTACATATTGTAGCTATAACCTTAGTAATCAGTAATTATAATAAAGAGTATCATAGAAAAATATTCACGTGTTTGGAAATTATCAGGGAAACGACAAAATAGTGGCCATGATACACCGCCATTTTCAATAATTAGTTATATAAAATAGCATAGGTTTGTATGATTTCTAAATATGTAGGCATATTACGAGTATTAAGGAATAACGTGTTTATCATACTAAGCTTCCTTTTAGTATTCATTTCGACTGCTGCAGGAAAAAAATGTTTAATACGTCCCATTTTTCTCTGTTCAATGGTGTAGGTCCCCCCTCAAAATGATAAATCTACATAATTTGATGGTAGACGAAAACACCGGGTGATCTAGAAACATGAACGCGGTTGGGGAAGGGGTTTCAAAACCGGCTTTTCCCTCTGTAAAAACGGGTAACATGGTAACCCTATCACAAGCAGAACAAACCAAAAGTCATCTGATTTGAATTGCAAAATATTATTCGAGTTGCTTTGAATTTTAATATCAGAGCCGTCGAATACATTCACAAGGCTGATGTTTCCTGAAACAGACCAGTTGCTCAGCATGATGCAGGAACACGGGGCTTGGCGCAGATAAGATAAGCAAACCATTCTGTGAACAGACGTCCTGGTCCCTTCATTTCCTATCTGAGCCACTTGTACGGGTTTGAGAGAAGCCGTGCGAGATGGTGTTCATTTACTGTGCCAGTACAAAATAATTTTAGCATGTTTAACATATAACCTTTCTCCCCCGGGTCAGTGTATTACGAAACAAAAGCAACACTTATCTTTATAGCTGTGCACGCTTCATCTTTTTATCGAGCGAATTCGCTACGCAGTTTGAGTCACATAGCTGTGAGCTTGCTTTCCAGAGAGTGAGTGTTCGTACCCCACCGTTGGCAGCCCAGAAGATCCTTTCCCGTGGTTTCCCATTATTATTATTATTATTATTATTATTATTATTATTATTATTATTATTATTATTATTATTGGTTCATGGTTTGGGTTACTGAAGTCTCCACCTAGTTCGTGAACCATGGGCAACGGCTGAGTGGCCTAGTAAGTGATCCTGAGATTCGGCATACCAGTTGCTATGGAATGGGATTGGGCATCTCGGACATATTCTGATTTATGGCCCTGCTTCTGCTCAGACGGCTAGGAATATACAATCCACCGGAGGTCCATAACCCCTAAGAGGAGAGGACCTCACTTGGACTATGTGCAAGTAAGGGTAGCATCCTGCTTCACAGAATTTTTCATCGAGCACGCTCCCATTTGACAGGCGAGGGACTCCTTGGAAACAACTTGGCGAACGAAATGGAATTCGATGGGGAGCTATCAATGTTAATGGGGCTTATGGAAGAAAGAAAGTAGAACTGGCTGAGTCAGCAAAGAGGATGCGTCTGGGTGTGTTAGGAGTTAATCATTTTCGGGTAAGGGGAGATAACAAGGAAGGGGTAGGAGATTATAAAATGTACATGACGGGTGTTAAAAAAGAAAAGGGCAGAGTGTGGGATTGGACTGTTCATAGTTTCTGTTAGGTACGTCAATGAGCGAACGATGTGGATAGATTTGGTGGTTGGAAGAATTAGGACGAGAATTGTCTCAGTGTATTCACCATGTGAAGGTGCAGATGAGGAAGAAGTTGACAAGTTTTATGAAGCATTCGGTGACATGTTAGAGAAAACAGCAAGGATAGAATAGTGCTAATGGGCGATTTCAATGCGAGAGTTGGAAATCGAACTGAAGGATACGAAAGGGTGATTGGTAAATGTGGGGAAGATATGGAAGTTATTGGGAATGGGAAGTGTTTGTTGGACTTCTGTGATTAGCAGTTACAAACATATTCTTTAAGCATAAGGTTATTCACCGCTACACGTGGGAGTGTAGAGGCACCAGATTCATAATAGAATATATCATAACCGATTTTCAGTTCATGAAATCTGTCAGGTATGTGAGGGTATTCCGGGGATTTTACGATGATACAGACCACTATCTGATCTGTAGTGAACTAAGTAACTCTAGGTCTAGGATAGAGAAAGTGAAATCTGTCTGTAGACGGATAAGGGTAGAAAATCTCGACAATGAGGAAATTAGACAGAAGTACATGGATAAAAGTTCCAAACAGTGGACAGTAAGCAGGATCAGGATATAGAAGGAGAATGGATGGCATACAGGGATGTTGTAGTAGACACAGCAAAGTGAATGTCTAGGAACAACTGTGTATAAGGATGGGAAAAAGCGAACATTTTGGTGGAATGATAAAGTGAGAGCAGCTTGTAAACGTAAAAGGAAGGCGTATCAGAAATGACTCCAAACAAGGACGAGTGCAGGCAGGGAATTGTATGTAGAAGAAAGAAACAGAGCCAGACAAATAGTTGTTGAATCCAAGAAGAAGTCGTGGGAAAATCTTGCCAATAACCTGGAAAGGCTAGGTCAAGAAGCAGGGAAACCTTTCTGGACAGTAATAAAGAATCTTAGGAAGGGAGGGAAAAAGGAAATGAACAGTGTGTTGGGTGAATCATGTGAACTCATAATAGATCCCAGGGAATGAGTGGGGAGGTGGAGGGAATATTTCGAACATCTTCTCAATGTAAAAGGAAATCATCCTGGTGGTGTTGCGAACAGCCAAGCTCATGAGAAGGAGGAAAATGATGTTGGTGAAATTATACTTGAGGAAGTGGAAAGGATGGTAAATAAACTCCATTGTCATAAAGCAGCAGAAATAGATGAAATTAGACCTGAAATGGTGAAGTATAGTGGGAAGGCAGGGATAAAATGGCTTCATGGAGTAATATTAGCATGGAGTGTTAGTAAGGTGCCTTCAGATTGGACAAAATCCGTAATTGCACCAATCTATCTGCAAGTGAACAGGAAGGATTGCAACAACTATCGAGGTATCTCATTAATCAGTATACCAGGCAAAGTGTTCACTGGCATCTTGGAAGGGAGGGTCCGGCTCCATGGCTAAGTGGTTAGCGTGTTGGCATTTGGTCACAGGGGTCCCGCGTTCGATTCCCGGCATGTTCGGGAATTTTAACCCCAATTGGTTAATTTCGCTGGCACGGGGGCTGGGTGTATGTGTTGACTTCATCATCATTACCTCCTCATCATGGCGCGCAGGTCGCCTACGGGTGTCAAGTCAAAAGACCTGCATCTGGAGAGCCGAACTTGTCCTCGGACACTCCCGGCATTAAAAGCCATATGCCATTTCATTTCATTTTTTTTTTTTTTTTTTTTTTTTTGAAGGAAGGGTGCGATCAGTGGTTGAGAGGAAGTTGGATGAAAACTAGTGCGATTTCAGACCAAAGAGGGGCCGTCAGTATCAGATTATATTTACGTGGCAGGTAAATGAAAAATGCTACGATAGGAATGGACGGTTATGCTTACGTTTCGTAGATCTAGAGAAGGCATATGACAGGGTACCGAGGGAAAAATGATGTTCGCCGTACTGGGGGACGACGGTGTTAAGGATAGATTATTAAAATCAATCAAAGGCATTTACGTTGACAATTGGGCTGAAGTAGAATGAGATATTGGTTCAAGGTACTATACTTACAGGAATTAGACAAAGCTGTAATCTTTCACCTTTATTGTTCATAGTTTACATGGATCATGGATCAGGGATTAAGTTAGGTGACAATGTAGTAAGCAGTCTGGCCTATGTTGACGACTTGGTCTTAATGGCAGATTGTGCCGAAAGCCTGCAGTCTAATATTTTGGAACTTGAAAATAGGTGCAATTAGTATGATATGAAAATGAGCCTTTCTAAGGCTAAATTGATGTCAGTAGGTAAGAAATCCAAGAAAACTGAATGTCAGATTGGGAATACAGAGCTGGAACAGGTAGATAATTTAAAGTATTTTGGATGTGTTTTCTCCCAGGTTGGTAGTATAGTAAGTGAGATTGAATCAAGGTGTAGTAAAGCTAATGCAGTGAGCTCGCAGTTGCGATCAACAGTATTCTGTAAAGAGGAAGTCAGCTCCCGGACAAAACTATCTCTACATCGGTCCGTTTTCAGACCAACTTTGCTTTATGGGAGTGAAATCTGGGTGGACTCAGTATATCTTATTCATAAGCTAGAAGTAACAGACATGAAAGTAGCGAGAATGATTGCTGGTACGAACAGGTGAAAACAATGGAAGGAGGGTATTCGGAATGAGGAAATAAAGGCTAAGTTGGGAATGAACTGGATGGATGATGCTGTACGAATAAACCGGCTTCGGTGGTGGGGTCATGTGAGGCGAATGGAGGAGGATAGGTTAACTAGGAAAATACTGGACTCTGTTATGCGTAGGGTAAGAGGGGTAGAGGGAGACCAAGACGACAATGGTTTGACTCAGTTTCCAAGGATTTAAAGATAATAGGTACAGAACTAAACGAGGCCACAGAGCTAGTTACAAATAGAGGATTCTGGTGGTGATTAGTATATTCACAGAGGCGTGTAGATTGAACGCTGAAAGGCATAACAGTCTATAATGAAAATGTATATACTGGGACCTTTCCCATCAACCCCCATAGCTCATGGGACCATGTTACGGCGAAAATTACCCCGAATGGCTCATGGTTACATGCGACCACGCGCCACAGAGATCGATGGTCAAGGGACCGTTTTTGTCTAGAGACAAATGTCATCTCATCTGGACTCCCAAATATAATCCCAACTGATAAGCTAACAAATGCTCTTACGACAGTGCGAAGTCTACCGCACCTCCTACGTTCCGAATATGAACACCGACCTCCCAGGGCCGTAGTGCGTCCGCGGCTAAAAATAACTAACTTAAAATCTAACTTACAGGCTTACGTGAACGAAGGAAACTAGGATGCATTTTCTTGGCAAGTGGCAAGCATAAAACTTTTAAAGGAATTTAATGACTCTTGTTAAAATCACATCAACAATTGGATGAGAAACCCGGGATAATTAGAAATATATTTAACCCTGACTAATCATTTTGATTAAATTAAGTCCTGGAGATCCATCTCCCGTTGTAAAACTTAAAGAAAACTTTTTATATTTTGCACAATTATTAATTAATAATTGTTATTGCGTTGGCTTTCGATTTGATCAACCCTTATAGTTATTACTTGACGTTAAGTACACGATTCCAAATCCAAGTACAATAATTTTAAAAACACATCATTTAACACGCTATTAAATATTTTCGAATGCGAAGATATTCCTCATGATTTTCCCTTTTTATTTGAAAAACATAACACTTTAATTAATCTGGAATTAACCTCAGAGTGGTCATCTAATTAAAATCAAGAGCCTATCAAATCACAAACAAAATGTGAGGGAAAGAAATCTTATAACATTACCCGTATGATTATGACACAACAATCCATTAGCAAATGACGGGTCTGGGAGTGAACCCTCATCTCCTCAAATACGAAGACCGACACCACTATAACAGGAGGGAAAGAACCCTCTTCGCACCAATTAACTCAACAAAAGAAACTCAAAAAATCATAATAAAAAGTAGACACAATATTTACACACTAAAATACACTTAAATCCATAACACAAAACACTGGCTGTATTCTTGGAGCAAACAAGTTATTGTGTGACAGGAGATCCATCATGTGCTCTGGGACTCGAACTGGTGGCCTCAATTGCACCATCAACATAGAACCCTGTAAATCCCTAACTACGTTCTCGATAAGGTAAATAACTACTAAATATGACATCAATATATTCAAATATTTATTATTGCAAATGAGGAAACAATTATAGTGCCTCTTCTAATATGAGCTGTGTTTGTGTGAGAACCCAGCATTTATCTCTGACACAGAGACCTTCATTCAGCACTGCATCCACTTAAACAGAAACCACTTTCATTGCCGTACTCTCACAGTCATAAATCACCAGGCCGGGCTCGCCTCGACCCATGCAGAGATCCTCGTCTTTAAACAAATCAAATAACGAGAAAGCATATTCTCAAGAAATATTTGCGGCTATTTATTTCAATTCGACTGCACCATCATATCATTATCAGTGCTCAAATCAATTACTGCGTCCTCTGCACTCTTCAAACATATCAACATGTCTCGCCGTCTCATCTCATCTCATCTTTTATTCACAAAAGGCTCGGGTTCATACATGGCTCATAGTATTGAAGATTTCCCTACGGTTTTCATCGCACTTGGAAAACATTTCTCAAAATTCAAAGATATGCAAACGTAAGGTGAAGTGACTTTAAATAAATAAAAGCATTTAAACTCAACTAGTTAAAAGAAAGTGACCCTGACTACATGGAGGTGGGTGGTGCTTCGAGTCCAGGCACGCCGCATCTTCACACACAGATGTACAGCCATCACTATCTTTATGCATGCAAACTAAACTACAAAGAAATTCAACTTTACAGACAGAGTGCATTTCCATCCCCGCATTTGATACATTTCAACAGAAAATTGCGAGGACCCTGTCATCATGGTATCATAAAACATAAGTGAATATTTGACCCAGAAGAAATCTACTACATTAAGTTAACAACAACATTAACATTATTTCCTCTATATAAAGCAGTCTCAAAGTTCATTAAACATTAACTCTTGCATTAATATGAATAAAGTTAAGGTGCTTGAAATTAAATCTGCATCTCTAGTTCCAACTCCCAACTAAACTAACATGATTTAAATAAAATCCTATTGGCCACTACAAACTAATCCCTATTTGAAAATGTAAATTCGTCATATTATTCTAATTCTATTCTAATATTATCTACATATTTACAAAAAAGGTAATACCCCGCATTCACAAATATCTTACTTAACGTCATGTTGGGTTGTCCTTCGTTCGAGCCTCGAGAGGCCCTTGGCGTTGTTTACTCCATGATGATGTTGTTGCAGACCATTGGTTCACATCGTCTTGCATCCATTCTGGGTGTCTTCATGATCTTTGGTTCGTAAGCACTGGAAACAGACTAAAACACACCACGTTCACTGTTTTCCGTCTTCACCCGTCACCAGTGGCGGTGGGCTCTCAGGAGCACAGGAGCACGTGAACACCCAGTTTTATTACATATTTACGCATTGATTCTTTTCTTTCGACCTGATTTCGACAATCGATCGAAAGCATTCGACAATCGACTTATATCGTAGCTCCTTTACACTGACAGTTGTTCGTTTTGACTGACAGTGCAGCGAGCACACTGGATAATGCGCTATTGTGCTGAAGACTATACGCATGCGCAAAGCAGATGACGTCATGGTTTTCTGCACTGATATTCCCATTAGCGAGGAGCACGGTAAGGTACGTGCCTTGTCGTCTAGAGCCACCCTCAACTCAGTGGCAGTATTACAGTTGACCACAAGGGTCCGCCACCTCCCCTATTATGGTTAGCCACAGCCTCCCAGGAGCTACTATTGCATTACATTACCGGCAGATTTCGCTAGTACCCTAATTCTGAATAGGCATTTTGGTGTCTATTCAGACTCTTTTCCAGAAAGAGAACTGAATGCAGTGGCGCATATGTATCCCTGCCTAAATAAGACACAGCTGAAGACTGAATAGAAGTATTGTATATGAGAAATGGCTTTCAGAAAGATGATGGGGCCATTTTCATCTTGCAGTTTCTGCTTGACAATGAACTAGATAGGGACACATTTCCACAAGTATGCGAATTACTCCGAATTGTTGTCACAACCCCAATTACGACAGCGGAGCCCGAGAGGTGTTTTTCTACTTTGAATACGAATTAAAACGTTTCTGAGGAACACCATGACTGGAGAACGACTGTATGCTTGCTATTGAGAAGAGATTTGTCAACATCATCAGTGACTTCAATCGTAAAGTGATTGAGAAATTTGCGCGATTGAAGGACAGAAGGATTGCTTTCCTGTACAAATAATCAGCATTTACGTGAGTTGCTAATCTAAACCCTATCATTTAAATAAGCATGATCTAGTATTGTTGGTTGTACTGCATGCTAAATTGTTTAGAGTAGTGGCTATAATTTGAAAAATGAGAATAATTACCATATGAAACAGTAGAACCTGACTAACCGAGATAATGTGGAGACTATTGGGGTCAATTCGGAAATAATTATTTTAAAAAATTTACCGGTAAATGCGGTACACATTCCTTCTATGCTTCTCGTCATATCCAGGTGAACTTCGTGCTGTTTAAAAACCAGGAATAGTGCTCGCATCCTTCAGTGTTCGCAGTGCAGTAAAGCTATTATGAATTTTGCTACTGTTCTACACTAAGACAGCCTGCCCGCGGTGTAGGCCTTCCTCTTACCCGGAGGCCCCGGGTTCGATTCCCGGCCAGGCCAGGGATTTTAACCTGGATCTGAGGGCTGGTTCGAGGTCCACTCAGTCTACGTGATTACAATTGAGGAGCTATCTGACGGTGAGATGGCGGTCAAAAAAGCCAAGAATAACGGCCGAGAGGATTCGTCGTGCTAACCACACGACACCTCGTAATCTGCAGACCACCGGGCTGAGCAGCAGTCGCTTGGTAGGCCATGAGGTTTGGTTTGGTTCTACACTAACACCCAGGTGAAATTCGTGCTGTTTGAAAACCAAGAATAGTACTCGCATCCTTCAATAATCTCAGTGTAGTGAAGTTATTGTGGATTTTACTTTTGTTCTACTCTAACAAATTAGTCTCGTATAAAATGTATCCTCGGTTACAAGGGTTCTACCAAAGTATTTGTGAAGAAGGAACCGTACAAGGAACTGTTAGTGAAATGATTTATGTACCTATGTTACTTTTTTGCTGATTTGAGACATGAACAAAAATGTTGTGAACCCCCTAAACATTTTGTCACGAGCCGCCACTGCCCGTCACAGTTAATTTTGCGTCAGTACCAACAATTCTAAAATTGCGACAGCCGTCTCACAGCATATGGAACACACTTTCACGGTAAGTGATTTATATATACAGTAGCACAGTTTCTGCATGACCCGTTTATGAAATAGCTAATTCCACCTCTTAGTTTATACACGCAAAGTTACTTCATGGCAGACTATGGGAGGTTCACCGCTACAGTTTATGCGACCCAACAATTATGGTGGATTTCTACTTTCGAGTCCCTGTCGCAGTTTCTGTATTTCTGCAGACAAAAATATATCTCGACATTCTGATGCGAACACAGTTTACAATTTTAGATTACAGTACTATAAATGAATATGGAATTTATCCAGGGGCGTATTCTCCTTGAATGCAAGGCATTCATTGCATGCGTTATGATAACACAAAGAACTGTCTGATGTACGATTTTAGGTTGTTTCAAGTCGAATATTAACGATTTCATCTCTCAGAAGTTCAAAAGGTCCGCGCAACTGTACTGGTTCCGTTGCTTGACTACGTGTGGTGCTGGTGTAGTCTCGCCGTCTACACCACTCTAGGAAGAAAGAGACAGCGAATGGACGAGTTCAGGAAGAAAGGCATTCAATCTTGAAATTGCATTCGGTGGCAGACGTAGTTCTGAAACCCTCCGAACGATGTCGCTGCAATTGAAACTTGGTCAGAATTTGTCACCCTATATCCGTGCTACCCTCTGCCATCTGTTAGCAACTTGGAGAAAGTCGGCATCTTTACAGCGAACGGGACCCACAGATTACCCCCCAGCGAGAACCCAACGTGACGAAACTGACCAATGCCACTGGGGTGACTTACCTCCAGTGCTTGAGTTGTGGCTAACTAGTGAGTTAATTCATTGTATTTTCGGTGTTTTATTATATCTTGCGCAGATGTGGTATTAACGATGGATGAGTCTAAAACGGATATAATTGTAAATCAGTTTGAAAAGCCATTTACTGGCCGTTCGTTTGATGAAAAGATTCAAATAGTTAAAGCCGGGAGACCTCAACCTTCCCTCGTAAATTTCTTCCTCTTCTCCTTCTTAATCTGCTTACCCTCCAGGGTTGGCTTTTCCCTCGGACTCAGTGAGGGATCCCTCCTCTACCTCCTCAAGGGCAGTGTACTGGAGCTTCAGACTCTTCGGTCGGGGGATACGACTGGGGAGGATGACCAGTTCCTAGCCTCACCTGCTATGCTGAACAGGGGCCTTGCGGGGGTGGGAAGATTGGAAGGGATAGACAAGGAAGAGGGAAGGAAGCGGCCGTGGCCTGAAGTTGGGTACCATCCCGGCATTTTCCTGGAGGAGAAGTGGGAAACCACGGAAAACCACTTCGAGGATGGCTGAGGTGGGAATCGAACCCACCTCTACTCAGTTGACCTCCCGAGGCTGAGTGGTCTCCGTTCCAGTCCTCGTACCACTTTTCAAATTTCGTGGCAGAGCCGGGAATCGAACCCGGGCCTCCGGGGGTGGCAGCTAATTACACTAACCACTACACCACAGAGGCGGACCCTCGTAAATTTAAAAACAGAAAACAAGAATTGTGTACGCACGTTCAATCCAGAAACTTACAGTAAAACTGTTTGGCTCGAGTTCACCTACATGTAATTAGGGTGAGTAGAATTGAAATTTACTTAATACGTTGTGTTAACTGCATGGTTACTAGTTGCATGCCTCAGTGGAGATTCCAGGATACGCCACTGAATTTATCCCTTCTCAATTCGCGTGTCTTTCCACACTATCTCAACAACTTGTTCGCGATCACACTACGGGCTTCGTCTTTACAACACGGCACTGTCTGGATTATTTTTTCTCTCTCCCGAAACACGCCGCATTGTCAAGTCACGATCTCGCGGCATGAGATGACAACACAGTCTCATGATATTTCCAATACACCGCGATCGTCCCGTAAATCGAACTTTCACCACCGTTTACAATGTTTCTGCACTTCTGTATGCACTTTATAGAAACTTTATCACCGAATTACCGACAACTTGCGCAGTTCACGTCCGAACAAAGGCCAAGTCAGAACACTCGCCGACCGTGTGACTGCCTCGAAAACTTCACGTCAAGTGTCTTTCTCCCCTCACAGGCGGGTCCTTTTATCATTTCTCCCCGGTTCGGAGATGTGAATAGGAGCGGTCCCCACTCCAATTTATATTTCTCACGTTCTACAGGTCCTACAATATTGGCGATGCGATTGATTGTGTGGTCTCTCGATCAATACCACTTGCTATGATGCGGAAACCAAATCGATCGGTAGATTAATTATTATCCGCGATCAAAGATCAAGACCATCCCTGGGAATCCCCATTTGGTGTTTGGGTTCTCTGCTAGCGTGGGCGCGCTACTGCCGATTACATCATCCTTGGTGGCGTAATTTCACTCACAGTGCTGCATTAAGCATCCTTGTAACTTTGTTGAAGATATAATATTCTCAATTTTGACATGACATCTTTTCTTCATATACTTTAGGCGACGTTCTACAAAATAATCATCTAAAATCACACCCTCGCGTTGGCACTACTGTGATCCGGCATTTGTTTTTGGGGCGGAGTTATCCAGGCATATTTTACTTCCTTGTCCTTCCTTGGTTTACGCTCTCATTTTGGGGGATTCTCAAGCCATGAAACTCTTGACTTCGGCGCCACCCAGTCGGGTATGTTGCGCAATATGATGCGACCTCTCTTCCATAAAGGCAAAGAAGCTCGAAACATGTCTTCTTCCCATACATTAATTTCTAAATAAATATCCACATTACTGATACGGTGACAGTATGCTGTTGTTATTATTATTATTATTATTATTATTATTATTATTATTATTATTATTATTATTATTATTATTATTATTATTATTATTATTATTACTATTATACTGCCTTTCCCACGCCCTGGTTAGGTCGCGAGTACGAACTACGTCGCACATGTGGATTTGGACCTGTTTTACGGTCAACTGGCCTTCCTGACGTCAACTCTGTGTGGAGAGATGCATTCACTAGTGCGTGCTTCTATAGTGATTGGTATTGTGATGTATTTTGTGAATATAAACACCCAGTCTCCAACCTAGAGGAATTAACCAGACGTGATTATAACTCCCGACCTGACCGGTAATTGAACCCGAGACCACCTTAGCCGAATACTGGTACGCTAAGGCTAGACTGCTAACGTTGGGATAATGAGATCAGATGCAGAGTTGTGATTCGTGCTTGGTTCACCAGGAGAGGCGTGTGTTGGGTTCCTCCAAGAGTTCGAGAAACTCCGGAACTAGAAACTAGAACTAGAAGGAAAAGAAAACTTAGAAAAATGACTGCGTATAAACTCTACTAAAGGCGGTCACTTTGTTCCTACTTTCTTTCTTTCTTTCTTTCTTTCTTTCTTTCTTTCTTTCTTTCTTTCTTTCTTAATCTGTTTACCCTCCAGGGTTGGTTTTTCCCTCGGGCTCAGCGAGGGATCCCACCTCTACCGCCTCAAGGGCAGTGTCCTGGAGCGTGAGACATTGGGTCGGAGGATACAACTGGGGAGAATGACCAGTACCTCGCCCAGGCGGCGTCACCTGTTATGCTGAACAGGGGCCTTGTGGGGAAATGGGAAGATTGGAAGGGAGAGACAAGGAAGAGGGAAGGAAGCGGCCGTGGCCTTAAGTTAGGTACCATCCCGGCATTTGCCTGGAGGAGAAGTGGGAAACCATGGAAAACCACTTCCAGGATGGCTGAGGTGGGAATCGAACTCACCTCTACTCATTTGACCTCTCGAGGCTGAGTGGACCCCGTTCCAGCCCTCGTACCACCTGTCAAATTTCGTGACAGAGTTGGAAATCGAACCCGGGCCTCCGGGGGTGGCAGCTAACCACACTAACCACTACACCACAGGGGCGGGCCCATTCATAATTAATAATTAGAAATATATACAACATTGTAGCTGGCTAAATGGTCGTTAAGACCGAAAGCCAAAATTTAAAAAAATTAAAAAATTGTTGCCAGTCCTCCAGTCACTGCTAGGATGAGTTCGAGTTCAGCACTTATTATCGTATAGTCACTATACTACTATTCATCCCTAGCGAACGTTAGTGACACAGCCTACGTATTTTTTGTAGAAACAAGTGTTAGGTATAATTTCATTAAAAAATTACTTTGTGAAAATCCACAGCCTGTTTCCAGTCATTCGATCGGATCAGCAGTGGAATGAATGAAGCCCCCATCTAGCGGCGAGGATAGGAACTGTGCCGGCTGCCGAAGCCTGTCGTACTCCTCTGGACCAATAATTAATGAATTACAGATGTAATGAAATGATATTGGAGAGTATTGCTGGAATGCAAGACGACAGGGAAAACCGCAGTACCCGGAGAAAAACCTGTTTCGCCTCCGCTTTGTCCAGCACAAATCTCACATGGAGTGACGGGGATTTGAGCCACGGTACCCAGCGGTGAGAGGTTCGATTCCCGGCTCTGCCACGAAATTTGAAAAGTGGTACGAGGGCTGGAACGGGGTCCACTCAGCCTCGGGAGGTCAACTGAGTAGAGGTGGGTTCGATTCCCACCTCAGCCATCCTGGAAGTGGTTTTCCGTAGTTTCCCACTTCTCCTCCAGGCAAATGCTGGGATGGTACCTAACTTAATGCCACGGCCGCTTCCTTCCCTCTTCCTTGTCTATCCCTTCCAATCTTCCCATCCCTCCAAAAGGCCCCTGTTCAGCGTAGCAGGTGAGGCCGCCTGGGCGAGATACTGTTCATCCTCCCCAGTTGTATCCCGCGAACCAATGTGTCACGTTCCAGGACACTGCCCTTGAAGCAGTAGAGGTGGGATCCGTCCCTGAGTTCGAGGGAAAAACCAACCCTGGAGGGTAAACATTAAGAAAGAAAGAAAACGACAGCGTACAAGGAGGATGAAAATACTTTTTTTTTTTTTTGCTAGTTGCTTTACGTCGCGCCGACACAGATAGGTCTTATGGCGACGATGGGACAGGAAAGGGCTGGGAGTGGGAAGGAAGCGGCCGTGGCCTTAATTAAGGTATAGCCCCAGCATTTGCCTGGTGTGAAAATGGGAAACCACGGAAAACCATTTTCAGGGCTGCCGACAGTGGGGTTCGAACCTACTATCTCCCGAATACTGGATACTGGCCGCACTTAAGCGTCTGCAGCTATCGAGCTCGGTGATGATGAAAATACTGTAAATATCTCAAGAAAGTGAACATTTTTTATGCTTATTACCGTACAGTAACTTATAAGCAAAGCGTGCGCTCTTCTACTTTCGCCCGTAAACGGACTGAAGAGAGTGGTGACCCTACCACCAGCGATAGCACAATCGCTGTTTACCGGCAGCAGATGAGACTTGTCCTTAGAGCGCGTTACATTTGTGTCAAGTTATTGGAATTTATATTGCTCTCCATTATCACTGTTAAGAGGTGTAGGCAGTTTGCATTATTGGTGTATTCATTAGCGAATAGTGCGAGTTGTGTTATGTACTATAAACAGTAGTTTACATAGCTATTGTGCTTGAAGACAGCGTGTTTCTGTGCGGGAAGTATTGATGCAACGTGCCCACGTGTTTTGTGCCCGGCTGTAGATTTGGATATGACCGATCGTCTTCAGATAGGCATTCTTTTAGACCTACTAATGAGAGTAGTATTTTCCTGTAAGTGGAAATGGCTGTCCGAAGAAAAGATAGAAAACTGACTCATAAGTGTTAGTCCAAAATCCACAACTGCTCTTTGCCTTTCCTCCATGTTACAACAAAATGCTATCAAACCATGGAAAATAGTTTCTAACCTTGTCAACACTTCAGCAATGTTGAACAATCTTTGACAAGACTTGACTTTTTTTTTTTTTTTGGTGAACTATTGAATTGAAAGAAAAATTTGATGGTGTACAACAGGCATTCGGTCCGGCGCTAGGCGTGTACTAGCGGTGAAACGCCCGTCACAAAACGTGCCGTTATTTTGTAACGCTGATATCTCCGTATCTATTCACGATATCGCCATCGTATTTAAATCGTTATAGTTCTTGTAATTTCCTCGTTAACGACCGGCACGCTTTTGAAGCCTAGCTGGCCGGCTGTGATTACATTCCTTGTCCGCGGGGTGCCAGCATTTTCCCCAACTCGTGACACAGCGTTGTTAACTACTTACCCTCTCAGAACGAGCAGCGAGACTGGACAGAACTGCGTGCCAGGGTGCGAAATCGTGGAGGAAAGGGAGGGATCCCCCCCCCCCACACCGACGATTTTATCTCAAAGGTTCCGCCCCACTAAAATTACCCGGAGGGGATTCTTTCATTATAAAATTATGACGAAAATGTAGAACACATATACTTTATGACTGAAATTAATGATTTTTACTGTACATATTTTTATGAGAACATCAGCAACAATTCAAGTGACTGCCAGACCTTCAGCAATAAAACAACGCAGCAGTGGCAATCCGGAGCTGCAACCTATTATTCATGTTTCGCTCTGACAAGTCTATCTGAAACCCGGGAAAAATATAAATTACTTGAAGCTCTCCTCCTTTGTCATTTATCTAAGTAGCTCGAGCTTACACCTCTCCTGTACTTCTTGGAGAGGGTGTGATTCCGATAAGTAGCCAATAGGACAATATTCACTTAAGCAGTGTACAAACCGACAAATTTTTTTCAGTCAAATCTTAGCCCTGATAGAGGAATGTTCCACTAATAAAGTAATAAATCAGGACAAATCGCGCCTCGTCTGGCCTTTCGTAAGAAAGCGACAGTCTCTCAAAACTTCTCAGCTGATTGGAATAATGTTCTAATGTTTATTATTCTCGTTATAACAACAAAATTCACAAAAAAGATCTACAACTTACATTTGTCTGGGGGGAGGCGGTAATTAAATGACAGGAGAAATTCAACCCTCCCCCGCGAAATACTGCCTGAAATAAACACTAGTAGTTAAGGCCTATGTCCCTCCCCCCCCCCCACCACCACCACCATTTATTTCTGATTTCGCACCCTGCTGCGTGCAGCAATGCAATACTGGAGACCTGACAAGCAAGCCGGCACCAGGATCGACACGGTTTTGAAGTACTCCACGTGGACTGTCACTGACAAAGCAAGCAGATATAAATCTGGTTACTGTTAGTGTTTAACGTTTGAGCGGCCGGTCGTTGACGAGGAAATTGAGAGAACTATACAAAGATGAACTCTTAAGGCCGATTCACACATCTCCGGGACGTGACGGTGATTTCCGTTTCCGTATCCGACCTATCCAACATCAACTTTTCAGGTCTGTTCTCACACTTCAGTTCCGTGCAGAAAACTCGGTAGTTCCATGACAAACCGTCAAGGACGGCTACAGTGAGTTTCTCTCATCTGTTGGCCGGCAAGCGCGCCCAGTTTATCTGCCCCCCCATTGACCCCTCACTTCCCGTTACACAGCGCAGCGGCAGCACGGGAATGCTCGCACTTCGCACTTCAGATCCTTGCTTAGAACGTGTATTAAATGTTAATCTGTCGCTCCAAATGTTCTCGAGTTGTGAAGAATTAATTCGGGTGTGACTTCCCCTCTCGGAGAACAATCATCGAACGAGAAATGCAACCATTCAAGCTAAGGGCGCCAATCTTTAAGTTGAGGACTTAAAGATAAAAATTTATAATCAAGCTTGGACGGACTCTTATCACAGGGGTGGGGTGATAGTGCACTAATCATTAAGCAGGAGAATTAGAAATCAAAAGGCTAATTAAGGCAGATTGATTAAAGTGAACTAGAAAAATATTATTTATTATCTTTAATATAAATGACGACGGTTTAACGAGAACTGAATTTAAAATAGAAAATGAATTTAACAAAAAAAATTGAATGACTCTACTTCGCGAAAACTTGCAATATCTTTAACTCGCTTGCTCACCATGTAGTCTTGTTCTGCTGGTCCTTGGAAAGCTTCCATCCTTGTAGCTGGAACATCACCGGTCGTCTTTGAGATCTCTTCATCTGCAGCTAAGTACCATTCCTGCCTTGCAAATTGCACCCACCACTAATTGGAAGATGACTTCAAAACTAACACTCCCTATTATGCTTTATCCCATATATTGGAGATAAGCCGTAAGTCATAGTTAGAAGAACCACCTTGGGTTATATGGATAGGATACTCAATTAAGAATCCTTCCAACTTTACTGAAAATGTTCTCTGAAGTTTCATTTCTATCTAGATTAATACTACCTATTGACTTAGACTGGTTCAAACCGGTCTTGTAGCCGAGCTGTACGTACTTCCTGATGAGAGTGACTATACACCCCTCATTCAGAATTTCTAAGTATCGAGACGAAGAATCGAGTAGAGGATCAAGTAGAATAATGTAGAATAATATCGATCAGAATGACGCCAAGAGCTCCAACACGCCCTTTTATAACCTTCTCTCGCGCTAATTACAGGTCGCTACACGTGGTCCAATCAGATGACACGTCTCTCCCCACTCTAGATATTAGAGTTGACGGGTCTTAACCATGATATTAACTGTTCTTCTATTAGTCCTTTCACTCAGTATCCATGGCAACATGACGCTCCTTTGAAAATATAGGCGGTGATCAGTTTGAATAATTCTGGTCGAAATACGGTAGCTTACGTTAGAACGCTTGAACACGTGCTCGCTTTTCCCAGAACTTGGTGTCTAAATTTGTCCTTCCTTCTTCCTCGGTGATGTGGCAAGATAGAGGAAATCTACTGCAAGTTAATTTTAACCGACTGTCGCAAGAATCTAAGTGAATATTAGGATATTCCGCCCTCGTTTACAAGTCGTAGTTACAAAGTAATGAAATGATAGTGAGCAAATGATTAAACATGAATTATAATACAATTATATACCAAAATAAATATCATGACGTTATATTCCTGAATTAATTACACATAATAAAATTAACATAATTACCCTGTAACGTCTGGAACGTTACACGGGGTATAATTCTCTCCACAAGTGTACACGGTAGAGGAAAGTGTATTTATGTACGATAATTATGTGAAACCAGAGTCTTACAGGGAAGTCGTT
This sequence comes from Anabrus simplex, assembly GCF_040414725.1. NCBI lineage: Eukaryota > Metazoa > Arthropoda > Insecta > Orthoptera > Tettigoniidae > Anabrus > Anabrus simplex. Next base: position 1,168,495,734 of record NC_090266.1, read on the forward strand.
AGGCGATTTGTAACACAATTTCTAGGTGTACGCCCTCCACATAGGGAAACAGTGCGGAAACTCGTAAACAATTGAGAGGAACTGGTTCTTTACTCGATAAGAAGCGAAGTGTTAAAAAAACGTGCACTTATCGAGGAAAAAGTAAAATCCATAAGACGACTTGGACAAGAAGCCGGGGTTTCGAAGAGCTCAGCATGGCGGGCTACGAAAATGTTAAAATTGAAACCCCAGAGAAATAGCCTCAATTACGGAAGACGAACTTTTGCGTGTAAATCGGCGTTTCCAAAGACAATGCCAGAAATGCGTGGATGCTGGAGGAGAATATTTCCAACATCTCCTGTCATAAGGTACGAGGTCATTTTCTTAATTTTAATTGTTATCTCATGGCATGCGCGGATACAGTGAGCGAAGTGCTGTCCTTGTCCTATGCCGCGCAGCGGGGAGTGATGAGTCAATGGGTGGCTGCCGGCCAACCGATGAGAGAAATTCACTGTATAATCCTGGATGAAGAAGAGAAAGAAACGAAGAAACAGTGGGTTCAACCTAACCTATATGAAAACACACAAAATTAAATGGAGAATTGTAAGGACTTGATGGATGACGAAATGAAATGAGCAGAAATAGCTGCAGTGTGCTGTTGAAGAAAATGGAACGTTTAGTTGCCAAGAAGGACACTTTTTTTACAATCTGCTTTACGTCGCACCGACACAGATAGGTCTTACGGCGACGATGGGACAGGAAAGGCCTAGGAATGGGAAGGAAGCGGCCGTGGCCTTAATTATGGTACAGGCTGGTGTGAAAATGGGAAACCATGGAAAACCATCTTCAGGGCTGCCGACAGTGGGGTTCGAACTCAATATCTCCCAGATACGAACTCACAGCTGTGCGCTCCTAACCGCACGACCAACTCGCCCGGTTTCAAGAGAATGAGCAACCTTCTCTGTAACAGGGACTTAAGATCAATCTCCATCTCCGTTTACTTCGGTGTTATGAATTGTCTGTCTTAGATTATGGTGCCGAAATTTGGACCCTAACAGAGAATACCACCAAAAACTTCGATCTTTTGAGATGTGGTGCTACCGACGCCTGCTCAGAATATCATGGGTTGACAGAATACATAACACTGAAGTACTCCAACGCCTGAACACTGAGCTAGAGGTCATGCACAACATCAAAAAGAAGAAACTTGAGTACTTTGTCATAGCATTCGGAATGCTAAATATATACTCCTTCAGCTTATCTTATAAAAGGAGAAGTAAGGGAAGAAGGAGAATATCTTGGGCCAAATTGAGCAGTAATTTAATTGGGGCCCAGTACCGGTTTCGCTTTAGCGATCCTCACCTGGGCTGTTTGGGAAATAGGTATAAGAACAATAAATATAGGTTGTTGGTAATAATAATAATAATAATAATAATAATAATAATATGTTCATTGAAATGTGGCATTTATAGGAGAAATCTGTTTATAAATGTTATTTTGGCTGATTAACCTCGCTGTGTGTTGTACCGTGGCTGTGGGTCCGTTTTATAATGAGTTTTGTTTCAGCGGCAGGTGGTAGACCCGGGTGGTCACCCATCCGGGTACTGACCATGCCCAATGTTGCTTAACCGCAGGAGTAGAGGTATCAGCATCAGTGGGCCCTGTCGCTGTTATTGCACGATAATATCATTAATTCTCGTGTGCCGGCTGTTACTGGCACTAAAAATTTTGAAAAAACGTACAGCATGTATTTTGCAGCGTGTGTGGGCTTCCCGCCTCGGCGTCCAGTCCGATTCCAGTGCTTCCGTAAAAGTGGTGGTGGTTTCTCTTTGGGTGGGTTTGGCGATTTGGTTGTGGTTTAAACGGGGTTTCGGCTGTTTGTGGTGCATGTAAGGCTAAAAGGCCGGTGGGCGTTTGATTTTTAGGTGGAGTTCTTGGCTTCTAGAGGGAGTGAGGAATTTGTGGTAGTTGCTTGGTCGGGATATGTGGATTTTCATGTTGACTGGGTGGGTAGTGGTGGGGGATTGTTTTTAGTTCTTGGCTCAGGGTCTCGGCTACTCGATCCACCGAGGCGGCCCTGAGAGGGGAGGGGTGGGTTTGAAGTGGAGGGTGTTTGGGATGGGAAGTGGGAGGGCATGGTCCTTCAGTGGGGAGCGCCCGAAGCAGGCACGATACGCCCACCACATGTTCCGGATCGCGACGCATCGGCCGTAACACGGGCAGAACGGAGCACGCGCCTGAATTCAGACTACCCCATCCCTTTGGGGTTCCATGAGTTAGGAGGAGAGGTCGCAGGTACTTGATATTTCCCCTTGGCCTAGGGAGGGAGAATCGACTTTGCAGGGCAAACTGCAATAGTGGGGACCTGAGATGAGGTTCCATGGGTACTGGGCATTTCCCCATGGGGGCCTGGAATGGGACGGGGGGACGGGGGGGGCGCGCTTAAAACACCAGAAACACCTGAGAGGTCAAACGCACTTGGCGAACCCGCCAACCCAAGTGGCAACCCGTTGCCTGCGTCGTGACAGGGCTAGTATTTTTAAGTGGTTAACGCCACTGACAAGTCACGAACACAGGACATCGGGCTGCCCTGACAAATTGCTATTCCAGCGTGCCTGAGTCTGGAATTTCGAAGTTAGTAGCAAGCCAGTTGTACTTGTCGACGCTGAGCCTGGTATGGCTTCTCTACGCTGCGGAAACGGGTATGTAGCAGCGTAGAGTCTTGATTTAGGCACCGCGACGTCGCGTCTTGGGGGCTTCGAAGGGCTAAAATGGATCATAGGATCCGGGCTCCCACCCGCATATCCATTGAGACGCGTGGTCTGTCTGTGGTGGCTGGCAGGCTGTAGCATGTGATTGGTCGCTTGGTCGGTGTGGTGCCTTCCTATTGGTCGGTTGCTGGCTCGGCTGGGGTGGCTGTGGGAGCTAGTGGGCTCCCGTAATTGGTGGCCATCTTGCCTTGAGTCTTAGCTAAAACAAACATACTCAAACTGGGAGCAGGCGTAACAAACCTGCCTCCCAGTCAAAACCTGCATCAACACCCAACACCTCCAGAACAGCTACACTCCCCCACCCCCTCACTCAATACACAATGCTATAATTGCCTGAAGTTGAACCACTCTGCGGCTTCATGCCCAGAAGCTACCAGATGCAACAGATGCGGTGCCCCTCACCGCCACCAAAGGAACAAGCGAGGTGCGCTAACTGTGATGGCAGTCACGCAGCCTCCTACCCTGGCTGTCCTTTCTTAAAACAGGCAATTAAGGCACACTATAAACACTCACAACATCTGAACTCCCACTCCACCCTCCCCCCTCAGCCTCATCACCGCACAGCTACCACTTCGAACCCAGCACCCCCTCATACCCTACACCCCGCCCTGCCAAGTCTCGATAATTCCACCCTTCTCAACCTGCTCCTCATCCAGTTACTTTCGTCCCTTAACCAGCCTCCTCTGCCAAGCCGTCAGCTAATTATTAGCTAATCTCCCCCCTGTTCAAACCCCGCCCTGTACCAAGACGTTCAACTCCTCATCCAGCCCTCTTCAGTACCCCCCCCCCCCCCGCAGCACCATCATCCACTCTGACTGCCCTAACTTACCTCCTAGTAATTATGCAAAATTCTACAACTAATAATTATGGCAGCATCATTGGGCGTGGTCACCTAATGGATGGGTGACCCTCCACCCGACATTGCTTCCCCCTCCCTCCGTTGGCCTCTGATATCAGAGAACCAACGTCCCCCCCCCCCAGCATTCGCCCTACTAAGGGCACCATCCGCCCCGTAAGGGGCGCAGGCCATATTCTGGCCAGTTCGATCCCTTAAAATTGGCATCCACCTTCACCACATCCGCTATGTTCCCAAGAACTTAGACTCAGAAATAGCACTCAAGGCCTGAAACAACGGTCGACGGGCTATAATTCCTCACTGGTCCCTAGGGACCTCTGAGAATGGTGGTCTCTCTTGGCTGGACGGATGGGCTAGCTTCCTTGGCTGCTAGCGGCTGGTATGACGGTGAGAGCCGGTAGACTCTCGGTGATCTCGTTCCTTCTACATGCTCCTCGTGTTGTTAACACCACGAGCGCTGGGCTGGGAGTGAGAATATCTTGCTATGGAATCTACGAGAATGGTATGGGCTCAGTGACCCCACTCTTTTCCGAGTTGCTGAGAATAAGAACCAGAGTGCCCTGATGACAGCCGACATCCAATGAAGATATGGTACAACAAGAAGAAGAAGAAGAAGAAGGACACTTACGATCTGTAATTATACGCAATAATGTGAGATTATGTTTGCTTTGATCCACCGGGTTTAAGTCGAAGTTTTCCGAGGAATAAGGCATTAAGAAGGAATATACATCGTGAATATTTCGAAGTCGATGACAAAACAGTAGTGTGCATACATCATTTTGAGAATAAATCTGAGGTTAGAGAAGACTTTTTTTTTTCTAGTTCTAAATGGTGAACATATCGTATTCCTCGAAAATACAGCTAATTTAGATAAATGATAACTGATATTGTGATGTTCCATCAGTGTCTATCTGCTTCAAAGTTTCGAGTGATTTAGGTGCAAGTGTATTTTACAAGAATCTGTGTTTCCTGCGGAGAAGTTTGGCTGGATCTTGGAGTATACAAAAACCTACAAGTGTGCCAGATGGTGCAGTCTGTACACTGTTACACAGAAGAAATAGTGACTTTGAGGGTTTAGCTGTGTTTGTAACGCAGGGTTTTATAGTACCAATACCTTCCGATTCATACTGTGGTTATCTGTTATCAAGCAGACTACACCAAATTGAAGCTCGTTCATGTAGGTTGAAGACATCAAGGGTTTTGAGTCAATAGAGTTCTTGGATGGGAAAAACAAGACATATTTTATCTTTAGTGTCTGAACGTTTTATTACTAAGTTTACCATCTTTGTTTGAGATGCTGCTGTGTCATATGTCAACATATGTTTTAAGAGTTTCCAGAAAGGAAAGCTTAGCATCACCGGAGAAGTTCATTGGGTTAACATAATCATGTCGGGTGTACTTTCTTTCATTGGGTGCTGAGCATTAGAAATCGTCCACCACATCGAAAAGGCAACAAGTTATGTTTCATAGTTCTTATGAGAGTGAATAAATTGAGGAATTTCGAACCTTAATTTATTTTTAAACATTCAAAATGATGTTATAAATATCATTTTAACAGTGTTATCGTGTATTTCCATCTATCCAGCGAAGTGAAATCTCAGAGAAAACGTTAAGCGATTAAGTGAAATTTCTTAACAATCAGCTTGGCGTTATCGTTTGTTGTGGGGCTGTCATCTGTTCTAGCAGAATACATGTGATTCTAGTTGATTACATGTGATGGGTAGGTGTTCGCGAAGCGTTTTCATTCGTGCAACAGTGATTTTCCCTGCGATGTTACATTTATCATGTTAAATTACCGCCATTGTTATAATATGTAATTTGCGTGTTAGCCAATCCCGGTAGTCCGGCTGCTTCGGCTGCCATGTTTTTAAATATTACGGTCTGAGTATTGGAGTCGGGCTTGGCCTTGCCTGTTAACTCGACAACTCGTCACGATCACTTGGAGTACCCGATGTCGCATCCTGGCTTCTTTATTCAGTCTCTATCGTCGGTCTATTTTTACTTGACATTTGGCTTTATTTTGGCCGCATCAGAATTGACATTTGACGTTTTTATTTATAGTTTCTCTTACTGATGGAGGTAACTGAGAAGGTCAATAGCCCCAGCTCTCAAGTACTCGTCGTGATTAAGATATAGAAGAAATAGAGGTATTCCGCTTTGAAAGCGGTAAAAAAATTGCCGTAGAAATAAGAGTTCAACCATCTGGGCTCAAGTAGGCGGGTTCGATCTCGACTCAGTCCTCGTATCGATAGATTTACTGGGACGTAAAATTCTCCTGTAAGACAAAACTTCCATACCTCAGTGTCTCCAAAAACCATAAAAATAGTTAGTGCGACGCAAAACATTATTATTATTATTATTATTATTATTATTATTATTAATATTTGCTAGTTGCTTTACGTCGCACCGACACAGATAGGTCTTATGGCGACGATGGGACAGGAAAGGCCTAGGAATGGGAAGGAAGCGGCCTTGGCCTTAATTAAGGTACAGCCCCAGCATTTGCCTGGTGTGAAAATGGGAAACCACGGAAAACCATCTGCAGGGTTGCCGACAGTGGGGCTCGAACCCTCTATCTCCCGGATGCGAGCTCACAGCTGCGCGCTCCTAACCGCACGGCCAACTCGCCCGGTATTATTATTATTATTATTATTATTATTATTATTATTATTATTATTATTATTATTATTATTATTATTATTATTATTATTATTATTATTATTATTATTATTATTATTATTATTACACCTCTTTTCTCTTGGGACTCGTTTTAGAATTGTGTCGCAGATGTACACTTAACCCTGTTTTAAGGCTGAATGATACTAAAGTTATAGTGATTCAAAACCAGATCGACAGTTACACAAATCTACGTATATAAAATAAGAGTTTTGTCTCTACATTGCTCAGAATTGTCCGTCTCGTTGGCTGAATGGTCAGCGTACTGACCTTCGGTTCAGAGGGTCCCAGGTTCGATTCCCGGCCGGGTCGGGTTTTTAACCTTAATTGGTTAATTCCAATGGCCCGGGGGCTAGGCGTGTGTGGCGTATTAAACATTAGAAATCATCCTAGGTAGGGTCCTCATCTTCACAGGTATGCAGGTCGCCTAATAGGTCGTCTACTAGAAAAAGACCTTCACCATGTCTCTCCGGAGGCCATACGCCATTATTATTATTATTATTATTATTATTATTATTATTATTATTATTATTATTATTATTATTATTACTTAGAATTTAAAAATAATGGTATTTCTATATCGGTCATGTTCATAATAACAAAGATATGCACATTTAAATTTCCCGACATCTCTCTCTCTCTCCCTGTGTGTGTGTGTGTGTGTGTGTGTGTGTGTGTGTGTGTGTGTGTGTGTGTGTGTGTGTGTGTGTGTGTGTGTGTGTGTGTGTGTGTGTGTGTGTGTGTGTGTACGCGCATCACCAGAAAATAGCTGAAGATAATTTATTGAAAATCGCTACGTTAAGTCGGGATGAGGCACTACAATCTAGGCTATAAATAATTTTATTCACGCTGGATGAAATGGTAGTTTAGGGGAAGGCCTAAAATTTAACTCTCAGATATTTATGTTATTGGTGGTCCTATAGACAAATTCTACACAACTGAAGTTCTATAGAATTAAATTTCCGATCATTTATGCCTTACACATTTTTACCTTACCGGCTATGATAATGGAGATACAGTGGAACCTTGGATTGCGAGCATAATTCGTTCCGGCTACATGCTTGTAATCCAAAGCGCTCGTATATCAAAACAAGTTTTCCCATAAGAAACAATTGAAACGCGGATGATTCGTCCACAACACAAAATATTTATTCGCAAACCATTTCCAAAACAAAATTTAACAAATTAACGTACACTTTTCATTACAACAGTATCATTTTTAGGTGTGAGCGAGACGAGAAATGACATGAGAAGAGTTACTGTGTAGCACAAATTTCACTAACGGAGTCACTGCTATCTGCTGGCTCACTGGAATTGTTTTATTTTCGTGCAACTTTAACGAGGAACTTATCCAATGACTGTTGCTTTCGCCTCTTTTTGAGGATTGCACGAAAATGTGAAATTGCATTGTCATTGAATTGATTCATCGCTCGCACTGCTACAGCCTTATTCCGGTAGTGTTTTTCTAGAATATTTTGCACCGTTTCCCACATTTTGCACTTCTCCCTAATCTCAGTTGAAGTGAGAGATTCCACTGAATTTTCCTCCTCCTCTTCCCCAGACGACATCTCCATAACCTCCTCCTGTTGATCGCGATGCAGGTCCGTCAATTCGTTGGTGGCCAGGTCCTGGCTATGTTCTTCCACCAGCTCTTGAATGTCCACGTCATTCACCTGCAGCAACATAGTCTTCCCTAAGGACTCAATTTCATCGACAATCGGCGGCTCACTGTCACCAACAATACCCTCATGGTCACGTCCAAGAACACAGTTAGGCCACAGCTTTCCCCAAGCGGAAGTGAGAGTTCTCTTGGTGACTCCATCCCAGGCTTTATTGATGATATTCAGGCAGTTCACGATGGAGAAATGATTTCTCCCAAACTCTCTGCGGGTAAGGTTTGTTCCTTCGGTCAATTCGAAGCATCGCTGAAATAGCGCTTTGGTGTATACATTCTTGAAGTTCGAAATGACTTGCTGATCCATAGGCTGGAGTAGTGGAGTAGTGTTGGGAGGAAGGAACTTAATCTTAAGGAACTTGAATTCCTCCAGTAAGTCGTCCTCAAGGCCTCAAGACCTGGAGGATGAGCAGGAGCATTGTCCATAACCAGCAATACTTTGAGCGGCAGATTATTTTCTGAAAGGTATTTCTTCACTACAGGACCAAAGATCTCGTTCATCCATTCAAGAAACGAACGAACAACAAACGAAGAGGGAAGGCGAAAACGTAGCCACACGTGACCCTCGTATTGCGGAATCTCACTCGCTTATCAAGTTACAATTTATTTAAAATGTTTGCTCGTCTTGCAAAACACTCGTACACCAAGTTACTCGCATTTCGAGGTTTCACTGTAACCATGAATTTCGATTTTTGTTACTAAGTCCACATAAACGTCGAACCACGAGGAAATGGTTGAACAGAATTTAATGAAAATCGTTACGTTAAGTCTGGGTATAAGGTACTACAGTCTAGGCTCTAAATAATTATATTCACGCTGGATGAAATGGTAGTTTAGGGGAAGGAGTCTAAAATCTAATTCTCAAAACACCTATTTTATTGGTCCTTTCGAAAACTATTACATAACAAAAGTTATAGAGAATACAAGTTCCGATCATTTATGTCTTATACAGTTTTACCGTAGTTACTATGATAATAGAATTCATGAATTTAGACTTATGTTGCTTAGTCGATATCAACGCCGAGCATTGCTAATATGGTTCAAATATTGTTTAATCATGTTAACTGGGGATGGTTTTTGTCAGCGGTCCATATCGACAAGGAAAATTGTGAAGATGATTATAAAAATGGAACAATCCCTTGAAGAATAAGACAAGAGGGAGTCAAGAACGAAAGAAGGACTCCATTTACAATATATGACCTAATATCACAGAGTCGGAAGAAAACTAAATGTGAAGGCCTACCATCTTCTGCTGCCACTCATCTCCGATAGATGGGATTACTGCTGCAAATGAAATGTCGTATGGCTTTTAGTGCCGGGATATCCCAGGACGGGTTCGGCTCGCCAGGTGCAGGTCTTTCTATTTGACTGCCGTAGGCGACCTGCGCGTCGTGATGAGGATGAAATGATGATGAAGACGACACATACACCCAGCCCCCGAGCCACTGGAATTAACCAATTAAGGTTAAAATCCCCGACCCGGCCGGGAATCGAACCCGGGACCCTCTGAACCGAAGACCAGTACGCTGACCGTTCAGCCAACGGGTCGGACATTACTGCTGCGTCCCCAGAAAAAAAAACATGCCTGAACAGTGGCGGAAAGTAGTGGCTTTACGTCACCCCCGTGGTGTAGAGGTAGTGTGCCTGCCTCTCTCCCGGAGGCCCCGGGTTGGATTCGTGGCCAGGTCAGGGATTTTTACCTTCACCTAAGGGCTGGTTCGAGGTCCACTCAGCCTACACGATTAGAATTGAGGAGCTATCTGACGGTGAGATAGCGGCCCCGGTCTAGAAAGCCAAGAATAACCGCCGGGAGGATTCGTCGTGCTGACCAGACGACACCTCGTAATCTGCAGGCCTTCAGGCTGAACAGCGGTCACTTGGTAAGCCAAGGCCCTTCAAGGGCTGTGGTGCTATGGGGTTTGTTTGGGGTTTACGTCGCACTGACACAGATAGGTCTTATGGCGACGACGGGAGAGGAAAGGGCTAGGAGTTGGAAGGAAGCGGCCGTGGCCTTAATTAAGGTACAGCCCCAGAATTTGCCTGGTGTGACAATGGGAAACCACGGAAAACCATGTTCAGGGCTGCCGACAGTGGGATTCGAACCCACTATCTCCCGGATGCAAACTCACAGCTGCGCACCCCTAACCGCACGGCGAACTCGCCCGGTGCTTGGGAGTTAGATAACTTTGCACATGCTATATGACTGTCCCGCCAACGATGGGTACTACAGCTATTTAATAATAATAATAATAATAATAATAATAATAATAATAATAATAATAATAATAATAATAATAATAATAATAATAATAATAATAATATACGCCTATGAATGTACAGTTTGTGATTCAGATTCAATGCTCCGGACTAATTGATAATCGTACTAAACGCCCTTAAGAAGTATCTTTAAGTGCTTGTTGCTGCCCCTGACCTAGTTCTTTGTATTCAGGCCAAGATAAGAATTCTGGCGTTGCACTCTCCATGTCCATGTTGTTTTACTGACTAATGACATTATCGCCTCGTCTGCGTCGCGCCGCGGCGGTCGCGTGTGAGTCTCGTGAGTCACTGACCTCAATTTCCAGCTGTTCCCTGACTACACGTGCACAGTTCTTTAGTCGAGTCTACCAAACATTAGATCGGTACAGTAGGAAATTACAATGCTGGCCACGTAAGTTTATACCCCACAACATCTACTCCATTGTTCAATTTTACATAACTTATTGTGGACATCGACCAATAATGATGCTGTACTTTTTCTTAAATCTTATTTTACATCGCACCGACACAGACAGGTCTTATGGCGACGATGGGATAGGACAGGACTAGGAGTGGGAAGGAAGCGGCCATGACCTTACTATGGTTCAGCGTGTAGTGTCCTTAGCGAGTGTGCCATGAGTAGAGATACTGTAGGAAGTTCATGCATTTGCTTATATTTTTACCACCATTGTATGAATGTGCTGGTGAATTATTTATGCAAATCACTAATATCTGAGAAGCCTTCGTGGCTCAGGCGGCAGCGCGCCGGCCTCTCACCGCTGGATACCGTGGTTCAAATCCCGGTCACTCCATGTAAGATTTGTGCTGGACAAGGAGGAGGCAGGACAGGTTTTCTCCGGGTACTCCCTGTCATCTTTCATTCCAGCGACACCGTCCATTAACATTTCATTAGTCATTTCCCCAGAGGAGTGCGACAGGCTTCGGCAGCCGGCACATTTCCTATCCTCGCCGCTAGATAGGGGCTTCATTCATTCCATTCCTGACCCGGTCGAATGACTGGCAACAGGCTGTGGATTTTCATTACTAATATCCGAACAGAATATGACCACCGTTATTGTGCATAAAAATGCATATTTTGTCTTTTTAAATAGTGCATCATATTTTGGGTTGTATTCCCTAAAATGGCTATTATAATTTTCGTTGTGCTTATATATGCATGTCCCGGCTTGTTCTACTAATATGTAATATGTTCCGCGAGTGCAAGGAATGTGATTTGGCAGTGATGACTCATAGACATGACGACCTCGCCTCACACCACTACCCCCCAGCTGCAGCCCGGTGTCTATTAGGGGCTAGTAGGATTTACTACTTCTGCCGTAGTCAGAGTTGCCAAATCGTCTACCTCATTAGCACCAAACAAGCCAGAGCAGGAATAAAACATTTTTATGGAATTTATTCTTTTCGATGTAAACTAAATTATTATTATTATTATTATTATTATTATTATTATTATTGTAGCTCAGGAATTTAGACATGAAAATAATAACGTTAATATTGTATTATGGCGATCTAAAGTAGGTTATGAGATGAGGTAACGAATACTAAAACGCAAACTTAAAACTACCCATAAAACTGGACTATCTCAGTGATAGTGTGACGGGCTAGTAACCCGAAGTCGGGAGGTGCCGTGGGTTCAAATCCCACCGACTGTTCTTGAAATGATTTCTGTCGTTTTCCATTTCACGTAAATGCCGGAACATTATAAAGTTGAAATAGCCACATGAATATAATGATAATAATATAATTTCCTGCTGATGTTGTTGTTGCTATTATCATATAATTGTTAACAGAACGAATGTTCAAATTACCCAATTGTATCCCGCCAATAGGTTGCACAGGGTTACATAGGTATTGACATCACTGATTTTAACTTTTTTTTTCACCGTAGTAACACAGATTCCTGTCACTTCCGATGCTAAATTATTTAAATTTTTACCAGTTATAACACCGCCATTTCCTAAAACACCTCCGCAATCATATTTTTGTCACTTTCAGTTGGAGTTCTTGGTGAGAAAGAAGAAGAAGAAGAAGAAGAAGAAGAAGAAGAAGAAGGTCCAGGCAGCTGATTTAATTCCGCTTCATTACACTGTGATTCTGGATTTACCCACGGCCGGAAGAATACCGACATATTACTGCTCTTGCGCTAAACTGATAATTTATAAATACAGTTACAAATATCAGTTATTTCGTATCTTATTATTAATAAGGCTCACTAGGTCACTGCACTGCACTCGGCATGAAGAAAGTGTCAAGACTGAAGAGAGTGGTTTGGCATCCTCTCCATACCAAGCAAGGATCACATTGAGCTCATTAACTCAGCAGGGTGCAGGGTGGGATTTACAGCTAGCTTCCAGCTCGCTTCCAAGAACTGAGGTCGTCGTCGTCCTCAACTATAAAGCCGCGTATACACTTGAGCATTCGCCCCGAATGAGCTTGCATTTGTCCAGTTTTGCTCAGATGAGTACCGGGCGAACCGAATGGATCCGCGTGCCTCAGCCCGATCCGAATGTTGTCGGTACCTCAAAGTGAACACGTGCTCTGTTCGTGCTCAGTGTGGACGGTTGATGAAGAGTGGGGTAGCCCGAACAGTATGAGCCGACTGCTTCCGCAGTGTCACAGCTAGGCGTTACTCGGCAGATATGGCTTTCCTAAAAAAGGCCACCACACACAGAAAGCTAAGCTAAGCTACGCTACACTATGCTACGCTAAGCAATGCCAAGCTGTGGTGTGCTATGACACGAATAAAAAGCTAAGCTAAACTATGCTAGGCAGCACTTTTATTGTCTCACTGTTGTAAATAATCAATTACTCTCTCTGCACTACTGCTCGGTGGCATGATTTTTTTCGAAGGGGTTCGACTGGCTGAGATTGTGTAGGTGTATGGGCGGACGGAACAGATTATGAATCAGATATATGTGATAAGGAGTGTAGGTCATCACATTCCGGACTCTCGCGTTCATCTGGGTGGCTACTTGAGTTACCTCTTGACGTCGATATGTTTCCTGTCTGTCAATGTTTGAATGTGTGCTGTAAGGAAACTTAAGCTATTAATGCACATCCAAAGGTATATTAAGAAATGACACATGGAGATCTGTTTGTGGAGAATGAGCATATTGAACTGTCCTAGTCCTTGTGCTTCAAACGCAGTTATGTTTTTCATTTTATTAGTGAAATGTTTATAATGTCTTAGCTGCAAAACATAACAAATCGGGACGGTCTTGTCTGTGTCTGTTAGGTCATCAGCCCAGAGGCTGGTTGGATCCTCAAATAGCACCACCAAAAGTTATGCGGTTATAAGGAAACCGCAAAAACCAATGGTCTTATTTTCTTATAACCTCAAATGAATTGCATGCGTTTTAATTTATAATATACTCAACATATACATTCACTTATAATTTCATCAATTTTTAATATTTTAAAAATATTTTAAACGTTAGTGATACTGCGTGCGTTAAAATGACAACTCACCGTCTTGTAGAAATACAAGCAAACCAAACCAAACCCCATGGCACTACAGCCCATGAAGAGCCTTGGCCTACCAAGCGACCGCTTCTCATCCCGAAGGCCTGCTGATTATGAGGTGTCGTGTGGTCAGCACGACGAATCCTCTCGGCCGTTATTCTTGGCTTTCTAGACCGGGGCCGCTATCTCACCGTCAGATAGCTCCTCAATTCTAATCACGTAGGCTGAGTGGATCTCGAACCAGCCCTCAGGTCCAGATAAAAATCCCTGACCTGGCCGGGAATCCAACCCGGGGCCTCCGGGAGAGAGGCAGGCACGCTACCCCTATACCACGGGGCCGGCTGTTGAAATATAAGGCAGAAGGAAATCCATTAGTTTGTAGAATCTCCACTCCATATTTTCCCTTCCTGCCAACTTTACTCTCTTTTTGTCTCGTTAGTGCCTCCCTAAAACAGTCTCTCAGTCTTTTTGATAAGTTTTTAAGTTCCTTACCTAAAACAATATATGCCATTATTTTACCTTTCACGTTCTTAGTAACTGTTGATATATTTAGGAATATGGCATACAGTTGCAGAACAGGCGCGTCAACAGTATCTGCTAAATTGTAAATGTGTGTAAAGCCATGTGCAAAATGTATTCTTCTCAAACAATTAGAACTGTCAAAATTTTGATTATATAGTTAATTTATAAATGATAGCCTACCTACAATCAATTTAAAGTACTGAACTTATTTCCCGCCAACAGTTTTCCTTTCTTATCAAATCTCTGTAGTAATTTGATGACATATCATAAAGGCAGGGATATATTTTTACCTCCTCAGTTAGTCATTCTTCTTTTGGCCCGTTATCCATTGTATTAAAATATCGAAGTACTATACCAGAAGAGACTCACACGACACGACTAAACACGCACGACAGCCCGCCAGACCAACTGCTCAGAAATGAAAAGCGCATGCGCCAGGCCAGCTACAGCCAAGAAAATCGCCTGAGTAGCGATCTGTTTAGCTTAGCTTAGCTTAGCTTGGCATAGTATAGCTTAGTATAGCGGCCTGTGTGTGTCATCGTACTTAAAAGCATTGGGAGCGATATTTTTCACAACACCGCATAGCTTAGCTTAGCTTAGCCTAGCTTTCTGTGTGTGGTGGCCTTAAATGGTGTGTCCTCTCTCTCAATCGTAGCCCTGATGCCATACAATATCCATTCAAAATCCTTGGATGACATTCTCGTAAAATTTTAAAAATTGTCTTCAGTTTCATGTCCGATCGTTTTTAACAATTGAGCATTGCATCTCTCTTCATACAGTTTTCTTTGCCACCACCGTTTTCTCCTTTTTGTCTTCAAGGAATGCAATAAATACATATAACAATAACTGGCAACGATCAATTTTCGATTCGATTCACCATTGTAGCTTCAGGTAAGGCAAAAACACTACACTACACCTAAACACAGACGGTGTTCTCGGTCCGCACGAGATCCGAACACAGTGGGAACTTGCTCAACAGATTGGCATGCGGGTCGTGCTTATGCGCTCCCGCATCTGCAACGCATGCTCATTCGGGGCGAATGCTCAAGTGTATACGCGGCCTAAGAGGGCTCATTGAGATAAGAAATGAGCGTTCACCTGCGCAGTGTGGAGTGGGAAATATGTATCATCAAGGAATAGCAGGATAGCGAGCAGGGAAGCAATATAGCTGGAAATCATGTGTCTATGATGCAATCCCGGTGTTTCCCCACCTCGCTTGGGAATCAGTTTTGACAGTTTTACTATTTTACACTAAACCAAGCTAATTTCGGGTTATTGTTTAGCTACTAGAAACTGAAAATGCAATACTCTTTGCATAGGGAATTAGCTACCTTTTGAAGACCTTCAGCAACAAAAAATTGACTTATCAGCATTTGTGAATGTCCCTGTCACTTCGAGTATCCCTCACTGCCTAGTTGTTAACTGAAATAGAGAAAAATTCACCGATGATGATGCTGGAGAATAAGGACGTATGTTACAGATAATAGTTCCATTTTATAGAAATATGCTCAAATTGTTAATGCGTATTTTATTCCATATTTAGATACTTTTTAGGGCATAAATGCATACGTGTTTATACAGTTTTTAGGGCTTGAACGTCCGATTCCTAGCCATTAGCGGCGGGCGGCTTCCCAGGGTAAGAAGAACTACCAGGTCCTTTTTTTTTTTTAGCTGGCTCCGCAGCACCACTCAGAGCAATATATCTCTCAGCAAATGAGTCACCCGGCTATCGCCTTCCGTGCGTGTTCCCCTGACACACGGAGCAAGCCATAAAAATGACCCTGTAGTTTTGACAGTTGAGTCACAGTGCTACTAGCGTACAAACGCATGCCACCGCCTACCTAAATAGCATAAGATCTGAAGCTTTAATGAAGGAGAGGCTAAGCGATTAAGATTGTTAGAATATCTGTGCAGTACTGCGAGAGGAAAATTCGATGTAAGTGACAGAAGAGATTCAAGAATGAAATATTTATGATTCTATAGGACATATGATGCAAAAAATAATAAAAAGCGAAAAGGTCCATTTTTAGTGCTAAATCTTTTTCTTTAGAAACTCAGTTATTTGAGGTGGGCCTGTCGTAAAGATTCACAAAAGGTTTGCTAGCTTATACCCTCACTACGGGCGGGTCAAAGACCCGCAGACGCCACTACATTTGCTCCCTCTTTTTTCGTTGAAGCACAACCACATCACTACCGCGCCTTTGTTTTGCCTTAGTCGCCTATAGCTATATCTCTCATATGTAAGACAAGGGGTTACCTCACTGACTTGAAATAAACTCAATAATTAACTGGACTGAACCAAAGTTGGATAGCCGGGCTGAGTGGCTCAGACGGTTGAGCCGCTGGCCTTCTGACCCCAACTTCGCAGGTTCAGTCCGGTGGTATTTGAAGGTGCTCAAATACGTCGGACTCGTGTCGGTAGATTTACTGGCACGTAAAAGAACTCCTGCGGGACAAAATTCCGGCACCTCGGTATCTCCGAAGACCGTAAAAGTACACAGTTCAAAAAATTCTGGTATGTGAACGTTAATTTGCTAGATGGGGTTCCAATGGTCGTACAGCATACCATGAGACCTTAGCTGTATACTCAAATCTAAGTTATGTCAGGTGACCCCTCAAAAAAAAAAATGTGACCGGGCGAGTTGGCCGTGCGCGTAGAGGCGCGCGGCTGTGAGCTTGCATCCGGGAGATAGTAGGTTCGAATCCCACTATCGGCAGCCCTGAAGATGGTTTTCCGTGGTTTCCCATTTTCACACCAGGCAAATGCTGGGGCTGTACCTTAATTAAGGCCACGGCCGCTTCCTTCCAACTCCTAGGCCTTTCCTATCCCATCGTCGCCATAAGACCTATCTGTGTCGGTGCGACGTAAAGCCCCTAGCAAAAAAAAAAGTGAATAGCGGTGCGTCCGTGTATCGTTGTGAGGTACACAAACTACTACGGTCATTTGAGCACGTTGTAAGTAAACCAGCACATCCCATGAGACATCTTAACGAGGTTCAAGTCGCAAGGGCCGTCACTTTGATCCAGGAAGGACGGACTTTTCGTCGTGTTGCTGAGGATCTCAATGTCTCTCCGTCAGTTATTCAACTCTTGTGGAATCGCTACAATGAGACAGGCCAGTTTACAAGGAGGGTTGGACAAGGTCGTGGACGCATAATAACCCCACAGGATGACCGATATCTGACCATCTGTGCGTTGCGGCGTCGTTCAGCAACTGCCAGAGAACTGCAACAAGACCTCAGAAGGGTCACTGGAGTCACGGTGTCTGACCAGACAGTAAGGAACAGGTTAAGAGAAGTGTCCTTACGACCCAGACGTCCTGTTCGAGTGTCCCGTTTAACGCAGAAACATCGCGCATCTCGCCTTCTGTTTGCCCGTACCCACGTCAACTGGCCACTTCGTCAATGGAGACCTGTGTTGTTCACAGACGAGTCCAGATTTCCCCTGACACAGCGTGATGGACGTCAACGTGTATAGAGACGCCGTGGTGAGCAGTACATGCCAAATGTTATCCAGGAAGGTGATCGATTCGGACAAGTTTCTGTGATGGTGTGGGGTGGCATCAGTATTGATGGCCGTACGGGTCTTGTCGTCGTCCGTGGTAATC
This sequence comes from Anabrus simplex, assembly GCF_040414725.1. NCBI lineage: Eukaryota > Metazoa > Arthropoda > Insecta > Orthoptera > Tettigoniidae > Anabrus > Anabrus simplex. The sequence continues at coordinate 1,168,513,559 of NC_090266.1, forward strand.
TTACCGCTGCGGGGTACATCGAGCAGATACTGCTACAGCATGTGTTGGTTGCTGCATTCGGTGTTGGCCCTGAATTCGTACTCAAGCACAACAATGCCAGGGCTCATGTAGCGCGCATCACCAGAGCTGTCTTGCGAGAACTGGACATTCAAGAGATGGAATGGCCAGCAGTGAGTCCCAACCTTAATCCCATCGAGCATGTGTTGGATAGGCTTGACAGAAGTTTTTGCGGGCGTCCTGTTCCACCACAGACTCTCCAAGACCTCGAACAGGCTCTCATCGAAGAATGGGACCTGATACCGCAACGTGACCTCCGTCAACTTATACGGAGCATGCCACGTAGGTGCCAAGTTGTGATAAAAGCTCGTGGAGGACGTACACCATACTGAAGCTCTCCAACTGTGATAAATATCCACCCTGGAGGACTGTTATCACTTTGTTTTCATCCCTATTTGGACTTTTCCGTTTGTGTTCTGAAAATGAACGTGAATCCATCGATATTCTTTTGTATACTTCAACGGTAAAAAATAAAGGTTTAGTTGGTAACATACCTGAGTGTGAGGTATTGTTTTGTGGAGCATGGCATACGTTCAAAAACATGTTCGCCTAATTTTTTTGAACTGTGTAGTAAGTGGGACGTAAAACCAATAATATTGAATTTAAAAGTTGGACAAAGAATGACAAGTTATCAAACCAAATGTGTACTCCATTCTCGAGCAGGTTTTTTTCCAAGGAGCTGCCACAATTAGTCAAAATTCCGACGCTAACAGGAAACTCACGACTGTGGGTGTTTATAGTTCTTAGCTAATGGGAGGACACCATGGAACAGTCCCTGATTTTCCTCATGTAAAGGTGGGAAATCACGACAAAATCATCGTCAGAGCTGCCGACAATAGGGTTCAAACCCACCATCTCCCAAATGTAAGCTTACAGCTATTTGGCTCCTACCACGCAGCCAACTCCCTCGCCCCACATCTACTCTAATCCCCTCTCCCTCACATTCCCAAATTCCTTTCACCAGTCAGTGGCGTATAGGCTCCGTGCTTATAGCAATGTGCTGCTGCGGGTGGAAATTACGAGAACTATTTAGGGGCACCTTCATCAACAGCTGACCATAAGAATATGTGATGTTTACAAACATATATTCATTTTACAGTAGCCCTGTATCAGTGAATCCCTTTCTATGTTTTTGTCTAAAGCCATTATTAGAATCTAAGACCTCACACCAGGCAAATGCTGGGGCTGTACCTTAATTAAGGCCACGGCCGCTTCCTTCCCACTCCTAGCCCTTTCCTGTCCCATCGTCGCCATAAGACCTATCTGTGTCAGTGCGACGTAAAACAACTAGCAAAAAAAAAAAAAAAAGAATGTAAGACCACATTCCCTATATGTTGATCCGGCCATGTTTGTAATGTTACTGTAAATAGTTGCCGTGATGGATCACACTGGCGTGTGGAGTAGAACCTTGTGTCCCTGTACATTCTCTATCCCAAGTTTGGTTTTGTTCTGTTTTGTTTTGTTTTGTTTTTGACGAAGTATATGACACCTACGTATGTTTTTTCGGCTAATTTCTTATTCCCCCCTCCGAGGTGGTGCATTTCTTTTCAAGCACACCCCTAATGGAAATGAGCTGCATGCACCGTTTTAACCACATACCAACCCTCATGCCAATCTTAAGTTTCTAGCAGTGTCAGGGTTCAAGTCCGGGCACCCGAGGAAGGCAGCTAGTAGCACCAACCGTAATACAGGTGGAGTTGATCATATTATAAATACAGACACACAATATAAATAATTGCTTATTGGCAATTTTAAGTGATTCTGAACTTTTCTTCTCATGCATAATTTTTGATAGTGTACATGCGATTTCAATATCATGAATTTCAATAGGTCCAACATCAAGCCTGAGCCTTTTTGTCAGAAAAAGTTCCTCTACTCTCTTCCCCTTGTTGTAGTTCTCTTTCCCTACGTTTGAAATGCGAGGTCGAGACTATTCACACGGTCGATCAGTACGCGAGGTGACATGTTCTGAGCAAACTGCATAAACAACGGCTGAAATATGCTTACATTTCATGGACACAATTATTCGCTTTCATGAAATAATAACGACTGTTAGCAAGACCTTCCTTAGGAAACATGGTTATGTTTAAAATTAATTGAAATTTAAATTTAAAATTAATCGCCTCCCTAGCAGCATTAACCTACGCTAACATGATTTCGTATTAGAAATAGACCAAGGATATTTTTCTGAATACAGCATTGTTGGATGTGTATATGAACACTAATCTCGCTATCACCACTACTAATATATAAATTACCACGTTGCCTCTATCGTGAAATGGTAGGATATCTAGTGAACCAATGTTTCTTTCTGATCACATTTGCAGTTATTGCTCTGTTGCTATTTCCTGCGAACTGTTTTACTTGTAAATTTATTACATGACCACTTTCTGCTAGTTTGGAATAATGTGGTCAATTGTTGTTGCATAAAATACTCTGAATCCCTATGTTATTATTTAGTCGGCCGTGGGAGCACGCGGTGAGACGTCAGCCGATATGTGCGCGGTGAAACGCATTAACTTACAATGTTCACCACTCGCAGCGCAGCGGTACATTTCTCCCATCAGCGCATGGAGCCTATACTGACGGCCACCAAGGTACCAAGGCAAAGGCTATCGGTGAAGCCCTAACCTAAAATGAGAACGGTGGAAAGGTAAAGCACATTATAAAGTAAGCTTCTAACAAATTGTTCCATTTACAGAACTTAAACGCAATGAGATGCTGCTTAGGTTCCAGAATGGGTAAGAAAAAAGTAAATAAATGCAATGTAAATTATAATCTTATACCAGATGTATAGTATCATTTGAAGTAATTCCACATACTGTACTGTATATCAGTTGAATATATTTGTAAGTAGTACGGGAGATATAATTATAATTTCGTAAACGATATAAATTTATTAAGGATGAGCTGTGTGTTTAATAGAAAAAATTGTTAGCGTAAATTGTATAATATTGTATTATAGGAAAATTTTCTTCTCTTGTTAATTTAATATTTAGTGCTTGACAATAATGTATTTTAGTGTACTATTTGCTACCGAGGTAGACACCTCATTTGCAAGAGATTTTGATATTTTTTGAGATAAAACGTCGTTCGTATAAATATCTGAGAGCAAGGTATTGGAGAAAGATATTTTGGCCCTGGCACTCAGTGGCGGCTGATGGTATCTGAAGCTGGCTGTTGCACCAAAATGTTCAATGTCACATTTTTATAGCTTGCAGATGTAAGAAGAAACTCAATTATCGTTAAGTAATGAACTACATTCCTACTAAAACGGTAATATCTGGTAATTACAACCCAAGAAATAAGAGGCTAATTATACACTGTAAGTACAGTTACTCTCAATAATAATGTTATTGGCTTTACATCCCACTAACGACTGTTTACGGTTTTCGGAGACGCCGAGGTGCCGGAGTTATTTTACATGCCGGTAAATCTACTGACACGAGGCTGACGTATTTGAGCACCTTCAAATACCACCGGACTAAGCCAGGATCGAACCTGCCACGTTCGGGTCAGAAGGCCAGCGCCTCAACCGTCTGAGTCACTCAGCCTGGTACGGCTACTCTTGCCTCACTTGAATTGAAAATTTGCCGTCCTGGTTTTCATTGAAGCAAGATGTTGGTAATATTGTGGGTGGTCTGGTATGGCGTGGAAAAGAAATTATCCAGCAAGTTGGCCGTGCGGTTAGAGTCGCGTAGCTCTGAGCTTGCATTCGGGGTATAGTGGGTTCGAACACCACTGTCGGAAGCCCAGAAAATGGTTTTCCGCGGTTTCCTATGTTTACAAATGCTGTGACGGTGCAACGTAAATGAAATTTTTAAATTTAAAAAATGGAGAGGAAAAATAAAATGTCGTATGGCTTTTAGTGCCGGGATATCCCAGGACGTGTTCGGCTTGCCAGGTGCAGGTCTTTCTATTTGACACCTGTAGGCGACCTGCGCGTCGTGATGAGAATAAAATGATGATGAAGACAACCAATTAAGGTTAAAATCCCCGACCCGGCCGGGAATCGAATCGAAGGCCAGTACGCTGACCGTTCGGCCAACGAGTAGGAATGAAATAATCTCCGCAGAGTGGCGCAATCCAACGGGGACATTTGGAACTATTTCTCGGTAGGGGACTTCCTAGTCTCGTGCAACTCCCTGAGACCGATACGATACTGGCGAGCATGCTACCTGATGCTATGCGCGCTGAGGTACATTGCGCCGCGCTGTCCGCTAGGGAGTTGCCAGTAGCGTTTGCTGGTCCGTTACGAAGCATTATTACCGCGAACGACCGAAGTTTGTTGATTTTAACATGTATTCGAATACAAGTTAGGTTTATTAAACTAAAACATTAGAAGAAAAGACGACAAATGAAATGCAAATATATTGGGAGTTGCGCAACCCTGCAACAATACCACTCACCGCCCCAGCTGGCACTGCGTCTCTCTCCCCTCGCCAAACCTCGCACGGCTTGCTGTCGAATAGCCGATAGTTGCGGGGACCGGGGAGATAGGTGTGCTGGGCTTCGGTCCGTCAGATCGCCACTGCTAACGAAGGAGAGATAGTTCAAAGACTCGAAGTTCTCCGGAAGTTTCCGAATTGACACATGCGTTCCTCATCGTATATACTTCCTCACCTCATACTTCTGACTTAATTATACAGATAACAGAGTAGTGATATTTCATTCCCTTTTGCTTCTACATCTTTGTAGAAAGACATTGCAGGACTACTGTTATGCGAGTAATATAGTTTTCTTTTTAAAGAAAGATCTGCTAAAATGAAAGGCAATAGTTGAGGTTTAGTGTTCTCTTTGGTTGGCTGGAATCGAATCTGTGATCATGGGTCGGACACCACCACTGATCTCCCGAGGAAGCTAATAAACCAGTGAATGACGAGTACGACTGCTGGCAATGCTGTAAAATTCAAAATTGTAATAATAATAATAATAATAACAATAATAATAATAATAATGATGCATGCATCTATATAGGCTGGGTGGTGACCTAATGAGGATGAAATGAATGGCGAAGACATTATAAATACACAGTCCCCAAGCCAGGGGAATTAACAGTACGAGGGGTTCGATTCTGAGAATTGAACCAGGCCCTCCCGACCAAAGGCAAGCATTCTATCCATTTAACCACAAAGCCAGACTTTAATTTACTAAACCTTAGGCTACCATCTCCACTGATCAGGTGTTGATTATTGACAGTAGCAAAGGCCAGGGCAGTAGCTTGTAAAACAGCACTGACAACACAGCAGGCTTCTCCGTTGGCTATTGGCTGCCGCTCAGAAGGCTTACGGCTCTTCATTCGCTAAGCCAACTATCGAAAAGGGGTAACGTAAGTCCAATGGTAGCCCACGTCTTGATCCCAGCATACGCCACTGTCACCAGTCCTGCTTTGTAGCTGAATGGTCGGTGTAGTGACCGTCGATTCTGAGGGCCCTGGTTTCGATTCCCGAAAGTCGAGTATGTTCACTGCGTATGGTTAATTTCTCTGGGACTGGTTGCTTATGTCCGTCTTCTTACACATCTATTTTTCTCAAACAAGTGGACCGTAATAGATGAAGTGTAAGAAAGAGCCCAGAATCCTAATTTCGGCACCAATAGGGACGATATCTGATCTACTGTAATCCGAAACTTGTTTGAAATCCCCGGGACGGCCAGAAATCGAATCCGAGGCCCTATGAACCGAAAGCCACTACGCTGTCAGTTCAGCCAAGGAGCCGGACAACAACAACATCTGAAATAATAATATTATTAGAAACTAGAGATACTCAGTCCATTACAGATCAAATCTGCATCATCAAAAAATTTAAGGAATACCAACACACTCCAAACAAATTTACTGAATTCGAAGTCGGTTATGATACAACCTGTTACGGACCTGGTGCCCGTACCTTCCCACGTGTAGCGGTGAATAGCCTTCTACTTAAAGAATGTATTCCTAACCGCTAATCCCATACTAGCACAGAAGTCTAGTACAGGGGTTCTCAAACATTTCCGGTCGCGACCCCCCTTCAGAAACAAGAAATATTTAGTGCCCCCCTCCCCCTCCTTATTTTCTTTCCTCCTTATAGGATACTTCGCACAAAAACGGATCACGAGGACTCCAGTATTTGCTTTAGTCTTTTATTCGAAGGAATGCTGCTAAATCCTAATCGTCTTGAGATTTGCGCACTTTGCTTTTAGGTGTAGAATTAAGGTTGCTGGTGGGAGCAGAAGTAGAAGCGGAAGAACAACGTACTTTGATTAAATTCGAATCGTGTTTTTTATTACGACTGATTATTTTCGAAGGAGGGCAAGCACTCGATAAATCCCTTCCATGCGGCTTGTTTTTACCACTGCTAATAAGCCACTTATCCATGGGTATGGCGATACTTGCACTGTATCAGTTTATTCTAAATCGGGCTAACCACCTCCACCAAACACGCACTAGAATTCACCTGTTCACTCACTGTCTTTGAACTGACTGCAAAAGCCTGGCTGAAATCAAGTCGACGATGGCAGAAATAGAAGAACCTATTCTTGTAAGGAATTGGCGGTCACATTGTCAAGCGGCTTATTGTCATTAGTAGCAGAGTGTTTGGTAAGGTGATACCACTGCGGGTAGCGGGTGAAAGGGTGCTGTGTGGGAAGTGTTGCTCGCACCTTTTCTCAGAATACGTGCTGGCGGGATCTACTGGTCAGTTCTTGTGAAATAAGACAGCAAAAGTACTAGTTTATTAGTCTTGAATGTCGGTGGAAAAGCCTCCTGCCTAGGTTCATGAATGTGAGAATCTGAGGATAGCAATTTTTGTTACAGAATATGAAATATAAATATTTTTATTAGAGCCATCGCCCCCTCCCCCACCTTTATCACTCTCTGCGGCCCCCACTTTGAGAACCACTGGTCTAGTAAACGCTTCCCATTCCTATTAGCTTCCATATTTTCCCCACATTTACTGATCACCTTCTCATATCCTTCAGTTGTCATATTTCCTACTCTCGCATTGAAATCGTTCATTAGCACTATTCCATCCTTTCTCTTGACCTTGACTACGATGTCACTCAATGCTTCATAAAACTTGTCTAATTAATCCTTATATGCTCCCTCACATGATGAATAGATTGAGACGGTTCTCATCCTATATCTACCCAGACACAGTAATTTGCTCATTTACGTGCCTAACAGAAACTGTGTTGCATGCAGTAATATTCCTGATGAAAAGTCGTACTCCACACTGCCCTCCCCTTTTTAACACCTGTTAAGAACACTTTATCATTTCCTATCTCTTGCTTGTTATCTCCCCTTACCCGAATGTCATTAACTCCCAACTCATCCACATGCATCCTTTTTGGTGACTTAGCAGGTTCTACTTTCTTTCTTTCTTAAGGCCCATTAATATTGATAGCTCCACAGAAAGTTCCATTTCGTTCGCCAAATTGTTTCCAAGGAGTCCCCCGCCCGTCAAATGAAAGTGGGACTCCGTTACTCCCATAGGTTCGAGGCTTGCTTAACATTTTCTTTTCGTCGCCATAAGACCTATCTGTGTCGGTGCGACGTAAAGCAAATAAAAAAGAAAAGTCTGAGCTCGGTAAATTCTGTCAAGCAGGATGCTACCATACTTACATATAGTCCCAGTGAGAATCACTCCTCTAACGAGTTAGGGACCACTGGTGGACTGTATACAGTGGAGAACACAAGTATTCATATATACGAAATTACTAATTGACTTATGTACACAGTTCAGATCACTAAAACATAAACGGAGATGCTTCATCACAAAACATCGTAAACGACACAGCGTGAATAAACGGAAAAAGTTTGTAAATAATAACGAAATACGTAATTAGTCTGGATTAACTCAGCGACATAAGTATTCATACACCTCGTTTGTACTTCAACTTGCAACAACTTGCAATAAGGCGCGCCGGTATCGGTACTTCACAAACCAGGGCGAGAGTATTAGTTACCTGTGAGATTGGATGCAGTGACTGAGTGGGTCATGAATGCCTTTACGACGACGAAGAGGCCAGTATCAACAACTCACTGTGGTTGAACGAGGCCGAATAATACGACTACGTGAAGGTGGATTTCCCTTCCGCGCTATTGCAGAACGATTTGGCAGGAATGTCTCCATTGTGCATGCGTCCTGGCAGCGGTGGTCACGAGGAGGTACGCTCGCAAGAAGATCGGGCTCTGGACGTCTCCATGGCACCACCGAGAAGGAGGACCGCTGTATTCGGCGTATGGCTGTGGCGCAGCGGAATGCGTCTGCAGCAGCAATTCGAGAGGCAGTTGGCACCACAGTGACGCAACGAACTGTTTGAAATCGGTTACTTGAAGAACAGCTCAAGAGCCAGACGCCCTGCATCGTCCATTCCACTTATCCCATACCACCGTCGTCTGCGACTTCAGTGGTGTCAAGCTAGAGCTCATTGGAGGATGGAGTGGAGGACCATTGGGTTTTCCGATGAAAGCCGGTTCTGCCATGGTGCCAGTGATAGCCGTGTGTTGGTTAGAAGGAGGCCAGGTGAGCGCCTGCATTCCACCCGTCTGCGACGTCGACACACTGGACCTACATTGGGAGTTCTGGTCTGGGGAGAAATTTCCTATGAGAGCAGAAGCACTCTCGTGGTTATCCCACGCACCCTGACTGCAGATGTGTACTTCCGTCTGGTGATTCGACCTCTTGTGCTGCCATTCATGAACAGCATTCCGTACAGCTGCCCCCATACAGCTGCTGTAACCCAGCGTCTCTACAGTGTGTCGACATGTTGCCTTGGCCTGCTCGACCCGCCGATCTATCCCCAGTCGAGCACGGATGGGACATCATTCGACGACAACTCCAACGTCATCCACTACCGGCATTCCCTGTAATGACCGACCAAGTGCAACAGGCATGGAACTTCATCCCACAAGCTAACATCCGGCAACTGTACGACACAATGCATGCACGTTTGCATGCCTGCATTCAACAGTCAGGGGATTGCACCGGTTATTAATGGACCAGCATGGCACATTAAATTTGCGGCGGGTTCTCTCGCGCGGATATTAACCAGTAGTCTTGTACCTTTAATCAATTAAATCTGTTACGTACAAATATATTGCCGAAATTTCCGTATTGTACATTCCTTATTTATGGTGTTTGGATACTTTTTTACCGCCAGTGTAATAATGTTACTGGCTTTACGTCCTACGAGCTGCTCTCACGGTTTACGCGGACGCCGTGGTGAGAAAATTTTGTCCCCAGGACTCTTCTTTCTTGCCGGTAAATCTACCAACACAAGATTTTCGTATTTGAACAGCTTCTGATGCCACAGAAATGTGCCGAGATCGAACCCGCCAACTTGGGCTGCGAATGCTAACGATCTATAATTGAGCCACTCACCCCGGCAATAATAATAATAATAATAATAATAATAATAATAATAATAATAATAATAATAATAATAATTCTCTGACACGGATCAATAATAAGCGGTTTGGGTCACATAGCTTTGTTAGCTAGCATTCGGGAGATAGTTGGTTCGAACTCCATTGTCGGCAGCCCTGAAGATATTTTTCTGCTGCTTCCCATTTTCACACCGGGCAAATGTTGGGGCTGTTCCTTTATTAAAGCCACGGTCGCTCCCTGCTGGTCCTAGTCCTTTTCCCTCCCATCCTCGCCAAACAATTTGTGTGTCGGGTAAAACATTGTATTTTTAAATTGACTGGATAGACAGAGATTCGGTAACGCGAGGCTTACTATAAGGTATGAGTATCTAAACGAATACAACCGGGCCGATAACAATAAAATTAGGAGAATATCTTCTCTCCGCGGCACTTTAAGTGCTGTCCTATTACCTTTGCAAACAAGCGCTGGCCCAATATATCGATATTTGTCTAATTTAACACTTTTGGCTACGATTTGATTCTTTTTCAGACCCTTTCAATATTTGCATGCTACAGTTACGAAATTTGAATTTTCACTTCTCAATTCACTTCGATAAATACAGTGATAATATCACAACTCATGCATCGTGCATACCTTGTACGCATAGCTTTACACGTTAGCTGGGCAATACTTGAGCATTATAGCGACCTCTGTCCCAGCAGAGAGACTGTTTTCAAAGGCCGGTAACACCATCACGGAAAAGAGAAAGCGATTAAATGGCAAATTGTTATCGAAGCTGCTTTTCCTAAATGGCTTACCTAAGAGGTATTGGAAATTAACTTAAGATCATCATCATTTTTTTCACGAACAATTGGACTTGCAGTGCTGAGGAAGAAGTTGGGACGATAATGATTTTTTTTTTTTTTGTTGCTAGTTGCTTAACGTCGCACTGACACAGATAGGTCTTATGGCGACGATGGGAGAGGAAATGGCTGGGAGTGGGAAGGAAGCGGCCGTGGCTTTAATTAAGGTACCGCCCCAGCATTTGCCTGGTGTGCAAATGGGAAACCACGGAAAACCATCTTCAGGGCTGCCGACAGTGGGGTTTGAACCTACTATATCCCGAATACTGGATACTGGCCGCACTTAAGCGACTGCAGCTATCGAGCTCAGTCGAAAATGTTTTATTATTTTATAGAGCTCTGATAATTATCAGATGTACTTCGTACACAAATTATACGTTTGTAGTTTTTTCATATGGTTTTTCGGTGTACGTTATTAGCTCGTTAGTAGACACCTTGCATATACTGTTCTTCTACGTATCAAAACCCCTTTCGGCTGCATTTTTTTATAATGTGAGATTGTAGTGAAAAAGTCATGTTACCTCGTCATTGTTTTAAGGTTGTGTTCTGATCTGTGTCAAGACTTATCAAACCTAATATGGAACCTAATCATTGTGTTAAATGTAAAACTAGACTTACAATAATGGATAATAACACCAATATTATAAAACGGATATATCGGCGATATATCGATATTTTGAAGACTGATATTTCAATGATATCGACATATTAATACCGATGTGTCGAAAAACCGATATATCGATATTTTGAAAAGTTTTGCCATCACTACCCATGGAGCCGTGACTACTTGCAGTTAGTGTGTAGTTTCATGCTTTGTTTTGTTCACGGGCAAACTTGCCCACACCTTACCAAAAGACTGGTCTATCAGATACATTTTTATGTACTAAATTTCATTCCATAGGTAATCATTTCCCGTAGCTATTTGAACTGAATTTTAAGTTACGTTGTAAGTGAGAGACATCAGTGTTTCGACTTATTCCCGCCATTTCCTTAGTAATTCAGAAGGTTCCTCTTCTGAATACAACAGTATTATTGTTATTTATTTATTCATTCGTATTGATCATATCGAGCCACTTTTCAGGAAATAATGTGCTTTTTAATGCTGTGTTCTACTCTACAACCTTCCCGCCATCTGTAGGGCCTTCGTTTACACTCAAAGAATTGCTGCTAGCATCACAGCCAATCGTGAACTTTATTGTGAATATGCTCCTGTTTTTTAAGTTATATTTTGCCGAGCTGCGTGGCTCAGACGATTGAGGCGCTGGGCTTCTGACCCCACCTTAGCAGGTTCGATTCTGGCTCAGTCCGGTGGTATTTGAAGGTGCTCAAATATGTTAGCCACGTGTCGGTAGATTTATAGGCACGCAAAAGAACTGCTGTGGAACACAATTCCGGCACCTCGGGAGCCTCCGACAACTGTCAAAAGGTAGTCAGTGGGACATAAAATAAATAGCATAAAAATAAATATTTTAAGAAGTAAAATGAAAATAATTACTAGAGTATTGTTTAATATAATTTCAGCAGTGTTTTATACCAACCAGTTTTATCCTTGGCCGGCCCTACGGTGTAGGGGTAGCGTGCCTGCCTCTTACCCGGAGGCCCAGAGTTCGATTTCACGCCAGGTCAGGGATTTTTACCTGGACCTGAGGCTGGTTCGAGGTCCACTCAGCCTACGTGATTACAATTGACGAGATATCTAACGGTGAGTTAGCGGCCCCGGTCTAGAAAGCCAAGAAGAACGGCCGAGGGGACTCGTCGTGCCGACCACAAGACACCTGAGCAGCGGTCACTTGGTAGGCCATGGCCATTCGGGGCTGTTGCGCCATGTTTTTTTCTCCAGGATGCCCATAACAGATTCGCTGAATTTATTGTAGGTAGAACAATATATTTCTAAATTCTGCAAGAACTTTTTTAACATAGACGGAATTCCTTTTTTGTTTATGTTAATTAAAAATATATAATGTATGTAAGAAGTATTTCACTCTTATTTTTTCACTGTATGTTGCATGTCCGCCTCTGTGGTGTAGTTGTTAGTGTGATTAGCTGCCACCCCCGGACGCCCGGGTTCGATTCCTGGCTCTGCCACGAAATTTGAAAAGTGGTACGAGGGCTGAAACGGGGTCCACTCAGCCTCGGGAGGTCAGCTGGGTAGAAGGGGGTTCAATTCCATCCTCAGCCATCCTGGAAGTTGTTTTCCGTGGTTTCCCAATTCTCCTTCAGGAAAATGCCGGGATGCTACCTAACTTAAGGCCACGGCCGCTTCCTTCCCTCTTCCTTGTCTATCCCTTCCAAACTTCCCATCCCCCCACAAGGCCCCTGTTCAGCATAGCAGGTGAGGCCAGCTGGGCGAGGTACTGGTCATACTCCCCAGTTGTATCCCCCGACCAAGAGTCTGAAGCTCCAGGACACTGCTCTTGAGGCGGTAAAGGTGGGATCCCTCGCTGAGTCCGAGAGAAAAAACCGACCCCGGAGGGTAAACAGATAAAGAAGAAGAAGAAGAAGATGTATGTTGCATACCACCAGAATTTTGCATTTTAAAACATTATTTTCTTTCATTAAATATCCAGTTAAAAATAAAATTATGAATGAACTTAGATCACATTTTTACGTCCTTTTGGCAGGTTTTTAGGTCCATTTCTGGATATTTTACAGGTCTTCTTTGGGCAATTGGTCTTTAACTTTCGAGCCCTAGTGATTACATATTTCATTCCTTAACGCGTGGACCACCGAATGAAAAATGTCGACGAATTTTGGTTCTTATATGGAGACATTTGGTCGGGGGATACAACCGGGAAGAAAGACCAGTACCTCGCCCAGGAGGCCTCACCTGCTATGCTGAACAGGGGCGTTGTGGTAGATGGGACTATTGGAGGGGGTAGACAAGGAAGAAGGAAGGAAGGAAGGAAGGAAGGAAGGAAGGAAGGAAGGAAGGAAGGAAGGAAGGAAGCAGCCATGGCCTTAAGTTAGGTGCCATCCCGGCATTCGCCTGAAGGGAAATTGGGAAACCATGGAAAACTACTTCGACGATGGCTGAGTGGACCGTGTTCTAGCCCTCGTACCACTTTCAAAATTTCGTGGTAGAGCCAGGAATCGAACTCGGGCCTCCGCGGGTGGCAGCTAATCACACTAACCACTACACCACAGAGGCGTACCATGGAACCTTTTTAGGAAGCAAACCACTTTAATAAGTAAAATGAATCAAAGAATACTGATACATTTTTATTTCACAATTTTTGCTAGCGGAACACACAGAGTTTGACGTAATTTAACATGTTCCACGATCGTGAGTTTCACTGAAGAAAACTTCGAGGAATTCTACTTGTATTTGATCACATATTTAAATCAGCACTTTAGACTTGAAGAGAGCCTGTCAATACAGTCCTGGATGTCCCTCACTATAAAATCAGAGCTTCATAATTTATTTTTAACTGCTAAACCTTTTTAAGTATATTCGGATATAAGTAGGTCAGGGCAGCTTGTGTGAGTTATTTTCTTGCTCGAAAGATGCACTGATAGGTGTTAGGCTAGGGCAGAGGTGCTCAGCTGGGCGCCCGTTGAGGCTAGCCCAGTGCGGCCGGGCTCGCGTGACGTAAATGCGGGGAGCTTACGTAACAAGCATACGTCACAGTGAAGCGAGAGAGCGAACACACTTTGCAGGGAAGGGAGGGAGCATTGACGTTCGATTGTGATTACGAAGCTCTCCTCCACTACTGAGCGAAAAGCTGATTGGGATGCAGTAATTAAAATAAAGCGCTATAATCGCAGCAAAAGAAAACCCTAGCCTTTTCAAGATATTCCGGATTGATTTATACTGCGCTCGATAGAAACAATCAGTTATAATTTCTTATATTTTTTCATTCAAAGAAAACTAACACGTTATAATTTTTTTGTTACAGTCTACAAAGGTTTAAGCGTACAAGCTGCAATTTGCAATTCCTTGGATGGACATGACAGTATTTCCATTTTTAAAATAGTAAAATTCCTGTTATTCATGTACCGGGAGGTACACCTAATCCTCACTCATTCAAAAGAAGCGCCTTAATGAACTCCTCTATCGACCAAAAGGTGAAACTGCTACTACATAAAGTTGGAACTTTAATCAGAAGATGTCACTACTGAAGTATTAAGTAACTGTGTTATTGTGAAGTTTCCTAAACTGATTGGATTTCTTTTGATTTTGTTTTGCTGTACATCAAGAAGTTTGGACATTTTTCCACAGGTGTCACTACCAAAAAATTAAGGTCATGCACTCTGGTGCAAGGAAGAACTATTTGTTAGTGAAAGAAATGTTGTGTTTATAGGTTTTCCCAAGTAAATTTACTTTCATTTGGTTTTTTTCTGATGTATTTCATGGTTTTCAACACTTATTTCTCATTCCGCCAGTTTTGAAGTTAGCCAATTGGAATTTTCTGTAATTATTCTTCAGCCTATCACAGGCTTCTTTGTGGTTCTTTGGGTGTAGCTTTTGTGTCTGCCAATAAAATTGAGACGTTGTGTCCGGACTAGTCCAGAACCCTCTCAAACCTTCCCTGCGGGTATATAAGCTGAGACTTTGCTGGCTACATTCACCCTTCGCCGTCCGATTGTTTGCAACACGGAAAGCAGCCATGGAGGTGGCCAGGTGGACGAACGCAAACCAGTGAGGTCTCACCGCAGGACGTGCCCATCGATAGCACTGCACAATAGGAGAATCGTCAGCAGCTTAGCCCTGATCCGTGTCTACCAAGGCTTGCTTATTTACGCCGCTCCGGGGTCTGAAGCAAATCACAACCATGTACCCCTACAAGCCATATTCTCCTGCTAATACCACAGCTGCCACCTGCACCACCACTTCCACCTCCAGCTTCCGACAATTCGCCGTAGACACCGCCGCCGTAGCCTTCCACACGACTCTCCTGTCCAGCTATGCAACTCCGAATTACGCCGCACGCTTTCTGCCAGCAAATCCAGCTACGCATCCGGACAACCCGCGAACTCAATACCAGAGGATGACGCATCAACCGGCCCCCGAGGGAGCGCGTGCTCCGCATTACCTGGCAGTGGACTCGGCACCTGCCCCACGGACTCCTACAGCAGCCGCTACATCTCTTCCAATGGACACCACCATACAGCATATATCCCCATCTACTACCATCACTACACCCACCTCCTCTCGACTCGAATATTCCTCCACGTCTGGCACTAGACGACCCATCAACCATCTCCGATTTCTCCAGCAAACGCCTTCCGGCACACATGCATTTCTCCTCCTTAACCCTTCTCCAGAATTTCGGACACCTCAAGCCATCTTCTGCACGCTTCTTCGCTACAACATGCGCCGAGAGGACATCGCTGATATCAGGAAGACTTCAAAAGGAATCATCATTCAAATCAACGGGGAAGTAGCAGCACACCAACTCGCCACCACAATAGGATCAACTCCGTTCGGATCAACTATCCCTCTTCAACCCCTCTCACCACCACCCACTCCACCATCACCTCCATCATCACGTTATAATCTACTATGTTGTGTCATCCGTGGTGTGGATCCTTCACTTTCAGAAGAGACGATTCTCGCCGAGCTCAGTGCGGAGGGAGTGCCTGCTTGGAAGGCCTTTCGCATCCGGAATGCGGAGGGGCCAACATTCCTGGTGCGGATTCTTCTGCCAACACCAGCTTATGTGGATAGACTGCTTGCCAGTGGTGTATCGATACATCGCCACCATCACAAAGTCGAACCTTCTCGTGCTCCACCTCCACAGTCAATCAGATGTGAAAGATGTCTCCTCTATAACAATCACATGGCCCAGTGCAAAGCAAATCATCCAATCTGTGGTCATTGCACTCAGCATCATGTCACTACCAAGTGCCCCAACACCCTACATCCCGCCCGCTGTAACACTTGGGGGGGCAGCCATCCAGTCTATTCTCGCCGCTGTCGAGGAGGTCCGACACCTCCCTCAAATCACCCAGAATTCATAGCCCCGATTCGCACTATTGGCCCACCAACCACGCCCACCCGTTCACTTTTTCCCCACCCTACAATTGAAGATCTTGTCAGATTTGTTACAATCTCCTTGTTAAACATCCATCCATACAATAGACACCTGGTTCTCACACACCTCCAGGCTGCAGCTAATCAGACCCTCAATCTCCATTTTCTCACTACCCATTCAGGCTTAAATACTCATTTTAACTTCACGCCCTTAGAAACTCTCGTATAAATCCCCTCAACCTCCTCTCAGCATCAAGAAATGGACAATAGCATCATATCTTAATGACGCATTGTAATGCACAAGATCCAGAATCACTTCAGAACGGCATGCTATTAGAACCACTGAATTCTTGTATTGCAAACGTCCTTCTTCTTAGATGTATTTATAGCATAATATTTTGTATAGCACCAGGCGAAGGATGCAAAACAAGAAAAAAAGCGGAAACAAAAAGAAAAAAAGAGACAAAAAAGAAAAACACCCCTTAAGTTCTTTAAAATTATCTAATAATGAAAAATATTGTTTATGTTTATAAATTCTTCTCTGTAACTTTTGGACAAGTACATTCAATAAAGCTCAGTAAAGAGGGCCAACCCACTACCATCCCCTCTATTTCTCACATCCTCCTACCCACCTCCCTCATCCATCAAACCTCCCCAACCCGCCCGAAACTCTTGGCCAGAGAGAGGGCGTCACCCTCTAGGTGGCCCGCCCCACCCCTTCAGGGTGGGGAATGAAAACGAGTAAAGTAAAGTGGCTACATTGTCCCATTGATCGTCGTCTTTCTGAGTGTGTGTGTTAAGGCAGGAGGCGAGACGCTTCATTCTTCGGCAGGCAGAACAACAGCCAGGTAATGGCCACCTAAAATCTATCTTTCTTGCTGTCTCCGCAAATTTATCCGAGGGGAAGGTCCGAATTTCTAACTATGTAACCGTTTTAATGTAAACTTCTTCCTTTTCATGTAAAATTTCATAAAGTCTTTACTGTAAATCGGGGATAGAGAGTGAGTTACCCTCTCGAGCTCCCCTTCATCTTGGTTTGAGGTGACTACGATTTCGTAACCGTTTTCTTTCCTGTAATGTATTAAATGTATTTTCATTTGAGTCACCTCAGTAGCTTGGGATTAGCCCCTGTATCACTGGGTCGAGAGCCCTGTTAGTGTTTTAATACTTCATTATCTAGGAGTGCAAGTGTACGCCTCCATTCAGTTTGTGCTTCGGGCCATTAATTTAACCTGTTCTTTTTCTACTAAGGCCCAGTAGGTTGGGTACTAGATACCCCTGTGTACTACCCTTATTAAGTGTAAATTGCGCCTTGAGAGGTCAGAAGTTAAAAGTTTGTGTAATGCTGCCTTGAGTAGGCTCTAAGAATTTGAGAGCATGTAAGCTCTTTTCTAATTTTTTTGTGATAGTGAGGGGTGCCTCTGGAAGGCTAAATGTTGTAGTAACCTTCGGAGCATGTGCTCTTAAATTGGGAGATTTCCGTCTTTGTCTAATCTTTGAGATTTCGCAAGTTTTGTAAATTGGATCCGGTATCTCAGAATTTGTAACCTAAGGGCTTGAAGCCCCAAACCTGTAAAAATTCACTATCTTGGATTTTCCAAGTCTTGTTTCAAGATTGCTATTTGTACCTGAGATTTCATTGTTATTTCACATAGTGGGGTTTTGAAAGAAATATAACCTTTATTTAAAGTTTTAATCCAAATTTTGATATCGTAGTTAGATCCATTCAAGCCCGCACCTTCTTTCACCTCCTTCTGCGATACACCAAAACAGATAACAATTCCTTAAGTAAAAAGTAATATAATTGCGTAATTCAACAAGTTTACTGCTTAATTTTGTACATTGTTGTAGTGTTGTGTGACTTTCTCTGTTTACTGAATTTCTGAAAATAATATTTAAAATTTAACAGGGCTCCGATGATAATAGCTATCCTCTGAATGGCGAGAGGCAGTTTCATCACGAGTGAGGACATAGATATTTACTATCCAAGATTAAAGTACAACAACAATATGAATATATCTACCATATAGGTATACAGTAGGCCTATACCGAGCTCGAGAGCTGCAGTCGCTTAAGTGCGGCCAGTATCCAGGAATCGGGAGATAGTGGGTTCGAGCCCCACTGTCGGCAGCCCTGAAGATGGTTTTCCGTGGTTTCCCATTTTCACCCAGGCACATGCCGGGGCTGTACCTTAATTAAGGCCACGCCGCTTCCTTCCAGTTCCTAGACCTTTCCTATCCCATCGTCGCCGTAAGACATATCTGTGTCGGTGCGACGTAAAGCAAATAGCGAAAAAAAAAAAAAGAAAGAAAAAGGTATACAGTATGCCTTCAAATAACCTAACTGATGTTATTCCTGGTAAGCATGATTGGATTGTTGGTGAGTTTATCAGTTAATTTAAACCCAAACAACCACAAGCCACAGCTTAACCACCATAACTCCGCATTATATTAGAAATGTTTCTAAAGCACCTCTTAAAATTTAATAGAGAAAATTGTAATTCATTACGTACATTATAAAATTATTTGAGGTTGTAGGCCTAACTCTGTATGTATCCGGTCAAAACCGATAAACTGTAATGAACGTAAATAACTTATTTCATACAATGTAAATTGAACATCACGTGGATTTCTGCCCTCTTTCTCTCATTATTTTCTACCCCATTTCAAACTGGGGTATCGCCGCACTGATCGAGAATGACTGGAAGAACTTCGCTCAACCTTCACGGCCTGTGACGAAACCACGTCACTGTGGTTGAATAGCATACGTGTATCGCCTGCCTGCCCGCCCGCGGGACGTTGTTGTGATGGGCGCCCGCGGGACGTTGTTGTGATGGGCGCCCGCGGGACGGAATGCCCAGCGTGAGCACCTCTGGCCTAGGGCCACACTTGTGTGTTTTCAAACTGCGTTACTAAGTGTTTGTCACGTGGATTTCTGCGTGTTTTTCACGACAGGGCGCGTAACCACACTTGTGTGTTTGCACGACGTGATTTTATTAGTGTGTTGTATGTTGTAAAGTAGCAAAACATCGGTATTTGCTTGACTCGTTGGCTGAACGGTCAGCGTACTGGCCTTCGGTTCAGAGGGTCCCGGGTTCGATTCCAGGCCGGGTCGTGGATTCTAACCCTAATTGGTTAATTCCAATGGCACGGGGGCTGGGTGTATGTGTTGTCTCCATCATCATTTCAGCCTCATCATGACGCGCAGGTCGCCTACGGGAGTCAAATAGAAAGACCTGCACCTGGCGAGCCGAACCCGTTCTGGGATATCCCGGCACTAAAAGCCATACGACATTTCATTTTCATCGTTATTTGCTCTGCATACGTAAGGAATTCAATTAAATAATAACACCGTTGTTGAGTTATGCGCTGCATTGCTGTTTCGTCGTCGTCATCGTCTAAGAAAATATTGGATCCATCCCGTAATAAGTGACAGGTCATCAAGTGGACAATTTGTGCTCCTACACAATAAACTTAAAAAACCAAGGTACTTTTTTGATTACACGATGTCTGAACTCATTTTAAATGCTTTTCTGTTTGTTGACAAATGCTATCAGCAAAATACACACAACGGGCCGATTGCAGAAACGATTAGTAGTTTTAAGCCTTAGACAACGTCTACCTAAACAACGTCTAAATCGAGCACGATCTTCCATTACATAAACAATGTTCAGCCGATGTTTAACTAGACAAATTTTAAAGTTCCAAAATAGAGATAGAAGTATATTTCATGCTACTCTTTGCTTGTCGTAACCAATGAAATTCGTCGGTGAGCACGCCGAACGCCAGTCAGCTGTTTGTCTTCCTACACATTACTCATTTACTCAAATATGGCTAAGCATGAGCATGACTTGCACACAGATAAGAATATCGCTTTCGGTGGAAATTCTATCTCATAATATTATCGACACTAAAGCGACATGCCACCGCACGGGGAAGTGTAGCTTTGATTATAGCGTTGTTACAGTGAGTGTAATCTCCTCATAAATACGGTAGCTTCGACGAAGGGAAGATGAAGCAATAGTAATGTGTAACCGAGTGTGTTGTACGGGCCATATAATTGTAGCTTGCATTCTGGAGATCGTAGGTTCGATACGCATCATCGGCAGCCCTGAAGATTGTTTACCGTAGTTCCCCTATTTTTACACCAGGCAAATACTAGGGCTGTTATTACGGTCACGGCTCTTCTTCTCCAGTCCTCCTCTTTGAACAATAATCACCATCACCACCACTTGCCTTTTCCTATCTGATAGTTGCCGAAAACTTATACGATTATATATATATATAAACCACATAAAACCTACGGTTTCGTTTTCACTATTGCGTGTGTTTACTTGGCAGTAAATACAGTATGCGCCAAAATATACAGTATTGGAAATTATGTTAGTCTTATAATTGTCGTTACCTTACTTATCGAGATGATAGTGTAAATGTTCAAAATGTGCTCCATTACGCTGTAGGCAGTGTTCATAACGATCACGCAGATTTTCCAACATATTCTGGAACATAGGTTGCTGCAGAGTCCCGAAGAACGTGTAACTTTGTGATGATAATAATAAATAAAATCATGAATAGAAATATATAAATAAAATTACTCAAAAACTTAATAAAATTAATAAGCATAATTAACCGAAATGTCCGTAGTATGGGCGCCAGAGTTCACCAGAATGGATCCCTCGAATTTAGATAAGAGCATGATAGACTTTATATCCCAGGGCGTGTACATAATGCTGCGTACTGGTACATCTGCTGCAGGCCTTACCTAACCTCCTGAAAACGACTAATTAGGTAGGAACTGCACCTAGGTTCATCAATAACACTGATTCTAAAATAGCTAACTATATTCTTAACAAATTTCGTGCATGAGCACCTCATCAACATACAGCATTATACATATAATACACACATAAAATATTGCTGGAAGACTCCATATTTACAACAACAACAACAACAATAATGAAAATCGTGGGAAAACGAAAGCGAGAACTAAGCTACCATTTGTAGATAGTCCGATGAACAATGTACATGTATGAAGATAAATACCCTTCACTGTCTCTATATCAATTCGATTTACCGATTCTCATAATCGGCAGTTATCACATCACACAGATACTGTACCTTGTACTACTGTGTTCACATATTTTAACACTTGTTGTAAAGATATATACACACGTCTGTCGATCCTCAACATATAAATTTATGGAAAGTCTGAGATAGCTTTCACCAACATATAATGCTAGGCCGCCACAAGTGCTACAATACTTAATGCGCAAGCACTCTCCACAATCAGCCACTTTCCACAAACATAACAAGACTACGCTCCACGAACGTTTGAAGTCCAGTCCATTGCAGCCGTGTCACTCCAGTACCGTGTATCAGCACCACTTCCTTCCCGTACAGTGCGTCAGTTGTAGTTGTAGTTGTAGTTATCTTCCTTCTCGTTCCTTTACAATCACCTCTACAATCACCCTTACAATGTTTTTCATAATGTCTCTGGTTGCCGCCGTATGATCAACCTTTATAGACATCAAAATCCCCCTCCTCTCAGATGATACGTCTGGATTGGTGTTTGCCAGCCAATCATGAGTAAACCTCTTCTTTCTCCCAAGTTATAAACAAACACTCGGGAGTTTTACATGAATCATCAAATTTCCCTGGTACAACAACACGCTCATCTCATCAGGCTGGGATATATACATGACTAATGGAATTTCCTGACAAAAGTACATCAACAAACACTGGGGTAGCCAGATGACTCATTCAAATTACCACAGTTATTAAAGCAATGTTTTCCCACTCGTGCAAAACAAATTACTCATACCTACATATGTGGATATCTTCCAGCTTACCAATATATATGGCAAAATATATAAATGAAATGCTAATAATAATAATAATAATAATAATAATAATAATAATAATAATAATAATAATAATAATAATAATAATAATAATAAATCGAATACTGACAATAATATCTCTAACTTCTACATATAATTCGGGGGTGTGATATATGTACTATCACAAACGAGACGATCTTCTGACGTAATGCAGGCACAGTTTCGGGTGGATCTGGACAATTGAAAATTTACTCCTTTAACATTCCCCACACGTAAGCATCTTGTGGCTTGAGATCGGGGGAATGTGATGGGTAGGGGAACTCAGCCCCTCGGGAAATTACTCGTCCTGGAAAATTTCTTGCAGCATAGCCATAGTCTGTCGAGCGGTGTGGCAGGTCGCCCCGTCTGGTTGGAACCACTGTCTATTCGTCTGCATGTTCCTGGCACAATACACTACCCGCACGACGATTTTTTTTACCAACATATAGTATTACGGAGTTATCCGTGGTAGTTAGAGGTGAAAGAAGATGCTGGGATGAATAGGTCTCAACTTACGAAATTAAAGTTAATTTAAAATTTAATAAAGGTTATATTTTCTTTTCGAGATCAAGAAATAACAAGTACAACAGGAACTAAGTTATATATATATCAACAAGTTAAGAATGTACAATTACAGTTTATTAATGGCTTTTGGGCTTCGAGCCCCAGAATCACAATCCCTGAGCAATGAGCCCAACTTTACTTATACACAAGGTTCAACAAAGGGGCAGAAAATCCCAATCATACCAAGGAGCTCTAGCTCCCAATTACCCAGTAAAGCCTGCTCGAGGCACACAGAAACCAAATTTAAGAAAGAGCAACCTGCTCTCAAAAGTTCAAGCCAATTCAAAGGCCACTCCAAACTCCACGTTCAAGCTGCCCTACGGGCACACAAGAACAGGGGTAATGATACCCAACCTACTGAGGCCTATTCAATAAAGAAACAGGACAATTACATGGCCCCAAAATACCAACTTGAGTGGAGGCGTAACTAGCACTCCTAATACACCATTTTAAAAACCTATTTGGCTCTAGGCCGCTTATGCAAGGGCTAATCCCATACTACGGAGGTGACACGATAGGAAAACTTTATTACATTATGAAACGAAGAAAAACGGTTGAGAAAACGTAGTCACCTCAAAAACAATATGAGAGGGAGCTCGAGAGGGTTAGGCACTCTCTATCCCGATTTGTAGTCAAAGAGACAGAATTTTATACTAAGTGTCTTTTACATTTTAAAGGAAAGTTACATGATAAAAGTTTCGAACCTGCCCCGAGGGTTAAACTGCTGAGCTAGCAAGCAAAGAAGTTATTAAAAGGCCATTACCTGATGGATGAACTGCTGCCCGAAGAAAGAGGTGCTTCCCGCCCCCTGCTACATAATCACACTAGGAAAGATGTTACTGAAGTGGCCAGGAGACAAGAAAATCAGCAGTTTATATATCCTCGCGGAAAATTCGAGACATTTCAAGAATGAGAACCCACACCCCCCTCAACTTTATTGGCTAGGGTCAAGCAACATATCCATATCGGAGAAGACACACATAATTGGTTAAAAATTAATTAACGAAATTCGGGATTGGCTAAATTCAAAACAAGCGGAAGGAGAAGGGTTATACTGCCAACCCAAAAAATGACTGAAAAAAATTTAACAAAGAACAAACTTATGAACACAAAATTTCTCAAAAAACAGTTCCTTCACTTCGCACCAGGGTGCACATTTGTAGTTCTTCAGTAGTGCCATCTAGAAGAGAATGTTCACACTTCTCACTACAGAGAAAACAAATATAAATCGGAAAAGACACAGTTCAGAACTCTTCAAAATTTACAATAGCGACATCTTCTGAGAAACTTTAGAATTAACATGGTTGTTAAAGTTCAGGCTTCCTCCAGTAGAAGAGTTCAAACTGGCGCAATGTTTGAATTAGCGACGTGGAGGTGTACCGCCCGGTACATATAGCATAACTGTGTTGCTAGGTGCTGGCTTATTGAAGCGTTCACGATATTGTTCCGCCAATAACTTTAAACTCGGCCCACCTTGATAACTGTTTCCGTACGAGCGAAAATAATACTCCACTATAAACACTTTTTTCTCCGTCGCGAAACCCATTGTCACTCCCAATCACAGAGCACAACGTTCTTTACACAACTAACAATTTATCATGCCGATGTAACAACACGCAGACGCTCAGGCGAGCGCATGCGCACTGCGCTAAAATGAGTACCGGTACTGTATATTTTGGCGCATACCGTATAAATGAATCCCTCCCGGTTGATGTATGTGACAGCCCTCGGACGATCGGAACACGTAATTCTGACATGTATGCAGTCGAAGAGACCTATAATTCCATGGAAATCACCCCATGTATATAATAAAATACCGGTATATCGGTTGCCAAAAATTGTATTCAAGTTGACAGTTACTGGACTGTTCCCTTTGTCAGTCTCAAGAAATAAGTCTCTTGAAAAGCGAAACATTATTTTAAGATCTATCTCCCTGTACATGTCAAATGAATTGCTGCGATTTAGCAGCGAACGACCCACAGAGAAGCCGTCGGACTAATCTTTCTTCCCGGAATCGTCTCAACATGATAATACAAATTACATGTTTCATGGTATATAACCTCTGATTCCTCCTCCGCGAACCATGTGACCTTGCCGCGGTGGGGAGGCTTGCGTGTCCCAATGATTCAGATAGCCGAGCCGCAGGTGCAACCATATCGGATGGGTATCTGTTGAGAGACCAGACTAACGAATGGTTCATCGAAAGGGAGGTAGCAGCCTTTCGGTAGTTGCAAGGGCGGCAGTCTAGATGATTGATACGGCCTTGTAATAATACTCAACATGGCTTAGCTGTGTTGATACTGCTACACGGCTGAAAGCAACGGGAAACTACAGCCGTAACTACCTCCCGAGGACATGCAGCTCTCTGTGTATAAATGATGTACTGATGATGGCTTCCTCCCGGGTAAAATATTCCGGAGGTAAACTAGTCCCCCATTCGGATCTCCGGGTGGGGACTACACGAGAGGGGGCGATCATCAGGAAGATGGTTACTGACATTCTGCGAGTCGGAGCGTGGAATGTTAGAAGTTTGAATCGTTGTGGTAGGTTAGAGAATCTGAAAAGGGAGATGGATAGGCTAAAGTTAGATGTAGTTGGTATAAGTGAAGTACGTTGGCAGGACGAACAGGATTTTTGGTCAGGCGACTACAGAATTATCAACACAAAATCAAACAGGGGAAATGCAGGAGTTGGTTTAATAATGAATAAGAAAATAGGGCAGCGGGTAAGCTACTACGACCAGCATAGTGAAAGGATTATTGTCGTCAAGATAGACACCAAACCAATGCCCACCACAATAGTGCAGGTCTATATGCCTACTAGTTCAGCGGATGATGAAGAAATTGAAAGAATACATGAGGAGATAGAAGATTTAATACAATATGTAAAAGGTGATGAGAATCTAATTGTGATGGGAGACTGGAATGCAGTGGTAGGCCAAGGAAGAGAAGGTCGTACAGTAGGAGAATTTGGATTGGGACAAAGGAACGTAAGAGGAAGTCGGCTGGTTGAATTCTGCACTGATCATAATTTAGTCCCTGCCAATACTTGGTTCAAACACCACAAACGACGGCTGTATACGTGGACGAGACCTGGAGACACTGGAAGGTATCAAATAGACTTCATTATGATTAGGCAGAGATTCAGAAACCAGGTGTTGGATTGCAAAACTTTCCCAGGAGCAGACGTGGACTCTGACCACAACTTGTTGGTCACGAAATGCCATCTGAAGTTGAAATTGAAGAAAGGAAAGAATGCAAAAAGATGGGATCTAGACAAGTTGAAAGAAAAGAGTGTGAGGGATTGTTTCAAGGAACATGTTGCACAAGAACTAAATAAAAAGGCTGAAGGAAACACTATAGAGGAAGAGTGGGGAGTCATGAAAAATGAAGTCAGTAGGGCTGCTGAAGAAATGTTAGGAAGGAAGAAAAGATCAACTAAGAATCAGTGGATAACTCAGGAGATACTAGACCTGATTGATGAACGACGAAAATACAAGAACGCTAGAAATGAAGAGGGCAGAAAAGAATACAGGCGATTAAAGAATCAAGTGGATAGAAAGTGCAAGGTAGCTAAGGAAGAATGGATGAAGGAGAAGTGCAAGGATCTCGAAGGCTGTATGGTCCTTGGAAAGGTAGATGCTGCATACAGGAAAATCAAGGAAACCTTTGGAGAAAGGAAATCTAGGTGCATGAATATTAAGAGCTCAGATGGAAAGCCACTTCTAGGGAAAGAAGACAAAGCGGAAAGATGGCAGGAGCATATCCAACAGTTGTATCAAGGTAAAGATGTAGATAATTTGGTTCTGGAACATGAAGAGGCTGTTGATGGTGATGAAATGGGAGACCCAATTTTGAGGTCAGAGTTTGACAGAGCTGTGAGTGACCTAAATAGGAACAAGGCACCTGGAATTGATGATATTCCCTCTGAATTACTGACTGCCTTAGGAGAAACCAGCATGGCAAGGTTATTTCATTTAGTGTGCAAGATGTACGAGACAGGAGAAGTCCCATCCGATTTTCGGCAGAATGTTGTTATACTTATTCCCAAGAAAGCCGGTGCTGACAGGTGTGAAAACTACCGCACCATTAGTTTAGTATCTCATGCCTGCAAAATTTTAACACGTATTATTTACAGAAGAATGGAAAAACAAGTTGAAGCTGAGTTGGGAGAAGATCAATTTGGCTTCAGAAGAAATGTAGGAACCCGTGAGGCAATCCTGACTTTACGTCTGATCTTAGAGGATCGAATCAAGAAGGACAAACCCACGTACATGGCATTCGTAGATCTAGAAAAGGCATTCGATAATGTTGATTGGACTAAGCTATTTATGATTCTGAAGATGATAGGGATCAGATACCGAGAACGAAGAATTATCTACAATCTGTATAAAAATCAGTCTGCAGTGATAAGAATCGAGGACTTTGAAAAAGAAGCAGCAATCCAGAAAGGAGTGAGGCAAGGCTGCAGTTTGTCCCCTCTCCTTTTCAATACAGGCAGTAAAGGATATCAAAGAGAAATTTGGAAAGGGAATCACAGTCCAAGGAGAGGAAATCAAAACCTTGAGATTTGCCGATGATATTCTTATTTTATCTGAGACTGCAGAAGATCTCGAGAAGTTGCTGAATGGTATGGATGAAGTCTTGTGTAAGGAGTACAAGATGAAAATAAATAAGTCCAAAACAAAAGTAATGGAGTGCAGTCGAACGAAGGCAGGTGATGTAGGAAATATTAGATTAGGAAATGAAGTCTTAAAGGAAGTAGATGAATATTGTTACTTGGGTAGTAAAATAACTAACGATGGCAGAAGTAAGGAGGACATAAAATGCAGACTAGCACAAGCAAGGAAGAGCTTTCTTAAGAAAAGAAATTTGCTCACTTCAAACATTGATATCGAAATTAGAAAGATGTTTTTGAAGACTTTCGTGTGGAGCGTGGCATTGTATGGAAGTGAAACATGGACGATAACTAGCTCAGAAAGAAAGAGAATAGAAGCTTTTGAAATGTGGTGTTACAGAAGAATGATGAAGGTGAGATGGATAGATCGAATCACGAATGAAGAGATACTGAATCGAATTGGTGAGAGAAGATCGATTTGGCTAAATTTGACGAGAAGAAGAGATAGAATGATAGGACACATCTTAAGACACCCAGGACTTGTTCAGTTTGTTTTTGAAGGAAGTGTAGGTGGTAAGAACGGTAGGGGTAGACCAAGGTATGAATATGACAAGCAGATTAGAGCAGATGTAGGATGCAATAGTTACGTAGAAATGAAAAGGTTAGCACAGGATAGGGTGGCATGGAGAGTTGCATCAAACCAGTCTATGGACTGATGACTCAAACATCAACAACCTCTGATTGTGATTCTCTCCTCTCATCTGAGGTTAAACAGTGCTCTCGGCAGTGTTTAAACATGACCGGTTGAACATAGGTTTTGAACAGTCTCTAAGTGATAAATAACGTCTCTGCAATGCGGCAGCCATACTTAGGCATTGTTTAACCGTAGACATCGTCTAAACACCGTTTCTGCAATCGACCCAACGTCCCCCCAATACAGAGCCCGTTACTGATAACCCCACATCTCGCTTCGTGTGTTTATTTTTGAATTCTCGATCCTTTCTATCGTAATTGCACGGGTACTTTTGTACCCCCGAAATTATTAGTTCATTTTGCAATGTGAAAGTACTAAACGAACGCAGATGGACCACGTGCAATATTCAGACTAGAGCACAATACCGCAGCGTCTTCATTCCGAAAGTGTGGCCAGACACTGACCGGAAAAACACGTAAACAAAATGGACCTCGGCCCATTTTAGAGCGGGCGATCTTGAAGACGCGCCTTGTATCGTGTCCCGCGGTGGGAAGTCACTCTGTATGTATCCGGTCCCGTCCAAATGAATGTTGTGCATTTTTGACGCGAGAGATCACGTAGTAACGCAGTGTGAAATCACGTAAGTGTGGCCCTAGCTTTAGCATCCGTTTTGCGTACGCAGTTCTGAGACGACCAGTAGGACGCAACACGGAAGAGGACACGCGCAGCACTGAGATCAAAAGTTGAAAAGAAAAGTGCTAGATCAAAATGGCCATACACGATATAAACTGTCGCAAATAAATTTAGTGAAAGATTTACCTCGTCCGCCTCTGTGGTGTAGTGGTTAGTGTGATTAGCTGCCACCCCCGAAGGCCCGGGTTCGATTCCCGGCTCTGCCACGAAATTTGAAAAGTGGTACGAGGGCTGGAACGGGGTCCACTCAGCCTCGGGAGGTCAACTGCGTAGAGGTGGGTTCGATTTCCACCTCAGCCATCCTGGAAGTGGTTTTCCGTGGGTTCCCACTTCTCCTCCAGGCAAATGCCGGGATGGT
The DNA here is from genome assembly GCF_040414725.1 of Anabrus simplex. Classification (NCBI taxonomy): domain Eukaryota; kingdom Metazoa; phylum Arthropoda; class Insecta; order Orthoptera; family Tettigoniidae; genus Anabrus; species Anabrus simplex. The sequence continues at coordinate 1,168,542,604 of NC_090266.1, forward strand.
ACGTAACTTAAGGCCTCGGCCGCTTCCTTCTCTCTTCCTTGTCTATCCCTCCCAATCTTCCCATCCCCCGCAAGGCCCCTGTTCAGCATAGCATGTGAGGCCGCCTGGGTGAGGTACTGGTAATTCTCGCCAGTTGTATCCCCTGCTCCAGGACACTGCCCTTGAGGTGGTAGAGGTGGGATCCCTCGCTGAGTCCGAGGGAAAATCCAACGCTCGAGGGTAAACAGATTAAGAAAGAAAGAAAGAAAGAAAGAACGAAAGAAAGAAAGAAAGAAAGGAAGAAAGAAAGAACACAAAAACTCGTAAATTCATGACTTGGATAAACAAGGTCTAATGTTTTCGCGATTCGTGATTCGGACGTGACTTAAGACATGTTAATCACGAAACCTCATATCTCGAAATTACCTGACAATGAATTAATGCCAAAAATTCCTATATACATCTATACTAAGATTATAAAGAGGAAAAATATGTTTGTTTGTAACGAAGAGACTCAAAAACTACTGAACCGATTTTAAAAATTTCTTCAGTTATCGAAAGCTATATTGCCTGCGAGTAACATGGGCTGTATTTTATTTTCAAAACAATTCGGGATGGGGGCACGGGGGGGGGAATATAAAAATAATAGGCTAATAGGCAAAATATCTAATGTGTCGTATTAGGATGAGACAAAGCTCAATTTAATCCTCTTGACGCAAAGAACAAAACTCGGTAAGCCCTACAGGCACGGAAACCATGTTTTAAGGCCCTAAAACTAACCGTTACGGAGATATTGGCACCACACTACCTCTGCTCTAGGAATCGGATAAAGGAAATGAACTGCCGTAACCATGGCAACGTCAGCTCCAGGATTCTTGAGCAGCGAGATTATGCATGTACGTTTGGGCATAGCTGCCAACCAAAATTGGTACACATAAGACTTACTATCTGGAAAAAAATATACTGTTGTGTAAGGCACTCATAGGACTCCTTTGGGCGGGGAGGGGAAGGGGGTGAAGTATAAAAATCTTACTACTGTATATATAAAAATGGATGTATGCGTATGTGTGTAAATGACACAAAAGTCATCTCCTCCTAAACCACTGGAGCAATTTCAACCAAACTTGGTACACGTATTTCTTACTATCGGGAAACGAGCACTATGGGGGAAGCCATCCCTAGCGCCCTTAAGGGAGTCGGTCAGGGGGGGTAGTTATAAAAATAATCGAGAATAGTGTTGAATTCATAGTTTTGGGGTCGCTGAGTTGAAAAGTAATACTCCAGAATGTTTTAAGTTCCAAGTTCAGCCCCCTTTTACGTGGGGAGCGAAGGGGGGTGAGATATAGAAATAATTAAAAACAGTTTCGAATCCATAGATTTCGGGGTCTCTGAGATGAATAGTAATACTCTGGATTTTTTTACAAGTCCAAGTAGGGGGCGAAGGGGGTGAGATATAAAAATAATCGAAAAACTATATATAAAAATCTTATTTTCATCTTCTTACTATATATAAAAATGGACGTATGTGTGTGCGTGGGTGTGTGTGGGTGTGTAAATTACACATCTCCTCCTAAACCACTGGAGCAATTTCACCAAACTTGGTACACTTATCAGTTAGTATCAGGAGAAAAACCGCGTGGGGGTAAGACACCCCTAGCACCCTTATGGGCAGGGGGCGAGGGGGTGGTATAAAAATAATCTAGAATAGTATCGAATTCATAGTTTTCGTGGTCGCTGAAATGAATAGTGACACTCCGAATTTTTTAAAGTTCATGTTCAGCCCCCTTTCGGGTGTGGGTGAGGGGGGGAATGAGATATAAAAATAATCGAAAACAGTGTCGAATCTACAATTTTTGGGGTCACTGAAATGAATGGTGACAATCCAGATTTTTTATCTCTTATGGATGGGGGCGAGAGGGAGACAGTCTCATCGACAGTTGAAATAATGTACATCGTATCTATAGTGCGACGGCTAAATACATATAGTTATCACTTATTAATTTTTGAGGGGATCAAATACTTCCCAGTAGATTTGAGCTTCCATAAAAACAAATTTTTACTCGAAAATTAAATAATCTAAAACTTGAAATCAAACGCATCTAAATAATTCTAAAACTACATAATAGATCGTAACATATCAATCTGCAAGTCAAAAAGGAATTCTATAAAAATTCACTTCACACATAACTAATTGGTAATGCAAATCTTAAAAAAGTAAATATTCAGAAACTATCCGGGCAACGCCGGGTACTACAGCTAGTTTTCTATGATAATCTTTTTAGTATTTAGTTATTTGCACAGCAGTGGAGTTTTCTATGTGCTTTGACATGGCATTCATTAATTTTTTACCCCTAATGCCTAACAAAAAAGTTACTTTCTATCGACATTTTTGTTCTTCCTAAAAATATTGATTTCTGGAGATCCGAGATTTTAGATTAAGAACGATGATATATATGTATGTAAGTATGTATGTATGTATGTATGAAGGACGTGATAGCAGGGTGACGTCAATGACTTCCTAACAAGGCGACCGCAAGTCACAGTCGCACAGTAATGTCGTCCTTCCTATCGGAAGGGTAAGTACAAGTGCATGCTACGCTAATGATAGTGCCTTCCTTTCATGAAGCACGTTGCTAACTGGTATATTCCGGATCATTCCGGTTCTTGGCCTTCACTGAGGAGTCGGTGTTGTCACTGCTGCATGAGTGGGAGAATGATTCAATGCGGCAGGTGGCAATTAAGCCGTAATTCTGTAGCCCAGAGCCAAACAAACGTAAACGTCAAACAATTAACTTTGCAGGAGAGCGAGAAGACAACATTTTGCTGACATTTCAAGCAGTATCTCTAAAAGGATGCTTTGTGATATCCTTCAGTTTTGTTAATCATTATAGATTTTTCTAATGTCAAAATATTGAGAAAAGGGACTTACGGTTGATTGGCTCTAAGGGAATTTCATTTTATGTTGCATTTTGCCCCGAGTCATATGAACGTAACTTCATGGAATGGTATCCAAATACACAACTTTTTATTAAATTAATGCACTCATGAAACATGTAAGAGGAACTGAAACATAAGTAAAATGAAATGGCGTATAGCTTTTAGTGTCGGGAGTGCCCAAGGAGAAGTTCGGCTGGCCAGATGCAGGTCGTTTTTGATTTGACGCCCGCAGGCAACCCGCGCGTCGTGATGAGGATGAAATGATGATGAAGACGACACATACACCCAGCTCCAGTGTCAGCGAAATGAACCAATTATTGGTTAAAATTCCCGACCCTGCCGGGAATCGAACCCGGGACTCCTGTGGCCAATGGCCAGCACGCTAACCATTTAGCACCGAGCTCGATAGCTGCAGTCGCTTAAGTGCGGCCAGTATCCAGTAATCGGGAGATAGTGAGTTCGAGCCGCACTGTCGACAGCCCTGAAGATGGTTTTCCGTGGTTTCCCATTTTCACACCAGGCAAATGCCGGGGCTGTACCTTCATTAAGGCCACGGCCGCTTCCTTCCCACTCCTAGCCCTTTCCTGTCCCATCGTCGCCATAAGACCTATCTGTGTCGGTGCGACGTAAAGCAACTTGCAAAAAAAAATACAGACTAGATGTTTTTCCACATTGAGTTTGTGCTGTTAGAAGCAATATTTTGAAATGTATAAAACTGGCAGCAGTATACTTAATTGCACCACAGTGTTCAATACTCAGAGCCAAAGGGAAGTAACTCACACCAATGTGGAGTTAAAGGCTTCCTTGTACTCACATCTTAGGACCAAACAGAATCAAGTGGCATTCAATACCATCTGGCTCTATGAAGAGGTGGAGTTTCTATTTCTTTACTTTAGCAAACTTCGTTATTAATTTTTTGTATTATTTCTCACTGCACCTAATAGATCAAGTTAGATGCAACAGAATCATCATCATCATCATCTTCTTCTTCTTCTTCTTCTTCTTCTTCTTCTTCTTCTTCTTCTTCTTAATCGTTTACCCTCCAGGTTTGGCTTTTCCCTCGGACCCAGCGGGATCCCACCTCTACCGCCTCAAGGGCAGTGTCCTGGTGCTTCAGACTCTGGGTCGGGGGATACAACTGAGGAGGATGACAAGTGCCTCGCCCAGGCGGCCTCACCTGCTATGCTGAACAGGGGCCTTGGGTGGAGATGGGAAGATTGGAAGGGATAGACAAGGAAGAGGAAGGAAGCGGCCGTGGCCTTTAGTTAGATACCATCACGGCATTTCTCTGAAGGAGAAGTGGAAAACCTCGGAAAACCATTTCCAGGGTGGCTGAGGAGGGAATCGAACCCCCTCCCCCCTCTGCTCAGTTGACCTCCCGAGGCTGAGTGGACCCTGTTCCAGCCCTCGTACCACTTTTCAAATTTTGTGGCAGAGCTGGGAATCGAACCCGGGCCTCCGGGGGTTTCAGCTAATCACACTAACCACTACACCACATAGGTGGACTGCAACAGAATCGCCCATTAAAAAAATATAAAATAAAAAAATCGGTTGGAATTACGCTTCTCCGGCTCTGGACTACGGATTTGTCTCGACAGCCTTGTACGCTAAGAAAATAAACGGGGTTTAAAGCCAGGTTGTGAGTTTCACAAGTAGGAAAAGTCCTCTCAGTTTTAATTACTGCGTTGATGGTGTGAAAGTTTCTTGTGGGGATCACTGTATGTAATTACCTAGGTGTTAATATTATACCCTACAGGGCATAAACAACAACGCATAATCGAACTTACCTGCTTACCTGTTACTAAATAAATGCACCAGCCTAGCTGCAGTCGGCACACGGTCGATTACTGGGTTCTCGTGGCGAGAGTATGGGGTTAGGAACATATACTATATTTCTTTTTAATTACGAAATGAGGAACTCAGTTGCATTTTAAATATATAATTTTACAAACCATAAGTTTCTATGTTCATAATCAGTTTTTCTTTACGATAGATAGCACTCGTAGTGCAAGAAAAAAATGCCATAAAGGCTTACATCTATAATTTCCAGAGACAACATGAAATAGCGTGATGATTCTGCGCGGAGGCGTAGATCAGTGAACCCAAAGAACGTGTCCCCTACATGGAACCGCACCAATAGACCAATAGACCTATAAAATGAAAAGACATGATGGTAAGATCAGGACTGTCCCGCAGAAATAAAGCCATTGAAAAAGGGTCCCCGCACATATTGGGGAGTACACACACAAATAGCAAGTTCGGATCTACTGCTACTGGCATATCTCTCCCTATCCCGCATAGAAATATATATATATGGATGCGAACTCAGGTCCAGATGAATAATTTGATGTCTATTGTTGGCATCCATGTGTATGTTTATTTGTGTGGTAAGGCATTCCCCTTCAGGCAGAGAGGCATTTGACAGTGATGTTTCTTTGATTTGTCTTTTTTTTTTCTTTTCTCTTTCCGGTTTAAATCGGTAAATCGGTTGGACGCAGGGTCTGGCCTCTCCTTGTCAGTCCAGTGGTATTTGAAGGTGCTCAAATACGTCAGCCCCGTGTCGGTAGATTTATCGGCACGTAAAAGAACTCCCGCGGGACAACATTCCGGCACCTCGGCGTCTCCGAAAGCTGTAAACGTAGTTAGTGGGACGTGAAACCAATAAAATTATTATTCTTTCTTTCTTTCTTTCTCTGCTTACAGTATTTCTGCGCAACAAACCCCGATCATGTATGTATGTTGGGTATTCAGCCCAAAGGCTGGTTTGATCCTCTGCAGCTCCGCCAACAGCTGTCATAAATAGCCTAGGCGTCACTGAAGAGGCGTACTAGGGAAATGAAGAGTGAGGTAGTTTCCCGTTGCTTTCCTCACTGAGCCAGCCGTTGCTATTACATATCAGTCTGCCAAGCCCACTGAAATGCATGCACCAACCAACCCTATGAGCGATATTTTCACACCATTCATAACAGGGACTGGCTGCATAAGGAATGGTATTACTAGCATCACTCATACCTCAGTCACTTTCACATTGTCAAAGCCAAGGATGAGACTGAGACAGGTCAATGAAAGTAAAAAATTTGATATAGCCCATACCAGAAGACATAGTGCACTATAAACACTACATCTCGCCAGCAAAGGCATTACTATAGCATGAGAAATCACATGTTTGTTTACTGTTTTCCCCCTGCTAGTTAGGGAGAGATCCTCACCACTCCGCAGGTCAAAGACACGACCCACACCCTTTAAAGGGGAGTTTTCGTCTCGTATGTTAGCATGCGAATTGTTGTTTTGGTCTGTTTCTCTGGAGGGCTGGAACGGGGTCATAACACATGCATACATATGGTTCACTTATCTATCATCTTGGAGACCTCTTCCTCTCCTTCAGGGTTGAACCGCCTGCTTAAGCCATCATGGTAGTAGTATGGTCCTGGGTCGATCCTCTAGGTCCAGTCTCCATGTGTAGCCCGTTTCTCTTGTGTTATCCTCCAGGGTCGATTTTCCCTCGGACTCAGCGAGGGATCCCACCTCTACCACCTCAAGGGCAGTGTCCTGGAGCTTCAGACTCTGGGTCGGGGGATACAACTGGAGAGGATGACCAGTACCTCGCCCAGGCGGCCTCATCTGCTATGCTGAACATTTTCCTTGTCTGGGGATAGGAAGATTGGAAGGGATGGACAAGGAAGAGGGAAGGAAGCGGCCGTGGCCTTAAGTTAGGTACCATCCCGCATTTGCCTGGAGGAGAAGTGGGAAACCACGGAAAACCACTTCCAGGATGGCGGAGGTGGGAATCGAACCCTCCTCTACTCAGTTGACCTCCCGAGGCTGAGTGGACCCCGTTCATGACGTCTTCTTCTGTATGGATGGCTCGTCGGTCGTCTTCTTGGAGTTGTGGCCGGGAGGTCGTAACACTCGTCTCTTGGACACGGCGCAGGTATTTACTAGAATGAAATATCTACTTTATTCACAGCACACCGTCTCGCGATACATTCCATTCCCTTTTGACATGGGAATCGGTACTGGCTATCTGTAACCTCAAAATTGAAACCAACACTGAGTCATTCGAGGCAATTGTTATTGTTTCATGTTCCACTGATCTAGTCCCCTAAGTCTATCAGAAATAATACCGATAGCTCTAGTTTATTATTGGTATTCCTTTCGCCCTTCGCAAACTTCACCCTTACCGCTTCATAATGAAGTCTATAAATACGGCATTCTTTACCGTCAATTAATTAGGCACTCGCGATATCACTGCAAAGCGTCTAAATATTATCGTACACTTGAATTACTACTGTAAAGTTTAGGAATACCCGATCCACTGAAACTAAGTTATCGCCACTACACTTAGTATTCACAGTCTTTGTCCTAAACAAAGGTTTCTGGCGTAAATACAAGCAGACACGCGACACGCACGGGCAGCGGTCTTATCGTCGAGTGAATTCTCTCCTTCCACATCTTTCAGCTCTTATAGGAGGTAGAGACCCACGCGACGCTCTGGGAAGCCCCTGGAAACAACTTGAGATTGGTATGCAGCCACTGAACAGTTTCCCACGGTCGGTGGCTGGCAACGTAGTTATTAATCTGATTATTTATTAACAGCATTGCACGTATCGTTGGCTACGTAAAATTCTGGAGATAATTTCTATCCTTTATTATCCTGGAAAAACCTTCAGATACAGGAGATATCGCTTAATTCCCGTTACGTGGCAAACCTGACTACTCCCGCTAAAATTTTTTGTTAGGATGGTATGGTTCTTCCCCAAACAAATTCTTGTCTCTCTTTCTCCCTTCCACATATTTTGTCTCACTCATGCATCGCCTAGGGAAATCACCTTCTGAGTTCCCGCGTTCTATATGGCATCACGCCCTTCCAGTTGGCGTCATGTTGCGCAATATTATTTTTGCGTTAAATATCATTTGTTAATGACTGAACAGAATGGTACAATATAAGGAAAGATCTTCATTGGGGTAATCACATACATGGGATTTTAAATAAAGGGTACAGGTCCCTGCACATGGTTATGAAGGTGTTTAGGGGTCGTAAAGGATGTAAAGGAGAGGGTATTAAGTCTCTGGTAAGACCCCAAACTAGAGTATGGTTCCAGTGTATGGGACCCTCACCAGGACTACTTGATCCAAGAACTGGAAAAAATCGGAAGAAAAGCAGCTGGATTTGATCTGGGTGATTTCCGACAAGAGAGTAGCGTTAACAAAAATGTTGCAAAGTTTGGGCTGGAATGACTTGGGAGAAAGGAGACGAACTGCTCGACTAAGTGATATGTTCCGAGCTCTCAGTGGAGAGATGGCGTGGAATGACATTAGTATACGAATAAATTCGAGTGGTGTCTTTAAAAGTAGGAAAGATCAAAATATGAAGGTAAAGTTGGAATTTAAGAGGACAATTTGAGGCAAATATTCATTTATAGAAAGGGAAGTTAGGGATTGGAATAACTTACCAAGGGAGATGTTCAATGAATTTCCAATTTCGTTGAAGTAATTTAAGAAAAGTCTAGGAAAACAACAGATAGGGAATCTACCACCTGGGCGACTGCCCTAAACGCAGATCAGTAGTGATTGATTGATCCAAGCTAATGGTTCGCATCCAGCTTACGGTATTATTTCAGACACTGCCCTGAGAGTACCTTCCCTCGATGTTTTTTTTATATATATATATTTCCAGAAAAACATAAACTAATAATAATGTGTCCGCCTCTGTGGTGTAGTGGTTAGTGTAATTAGCTGCCACCCCCCAGATGTCCGGGTTCGATTCCCTGCTCTGGCACGAAATGTTAAAAGTGGTACGAGGGCTGGAAAGGGGTCCACTCAGCCTCGGGAGGTCAACTGAGTAGAGGTGGGTTCGATTCAGACCTCCGCCATCCTGGAAGTGGTTTTCCGTGGTTTCCCACTTCTCCTCCAGGCAAATGCGGGATGGTACCTAACTTAAGGCCACGGCCGCTTCCTTCCCTCTTCCTTGTCCATCCCTTCCAATCTTCCTATCCCCAGACAAGGAAAATGTTCAGCATAGCAGATGAGGCCGCCTGGGCGAGGTACTGGTCATCCTCTCCAGTTGTATCCCCCGACCCGGAGTCTGAAGCTCCAGGACACTGCCCTTGAGGTGGTAGAGGTGGGATCCCTCGCTGAGTCCGAGGGAAAAATCGACCCTGGAGGATAAGCAGATTAAGAAAGAAAGAAAGAAAGAAAGAAATAAAGAATAATAATTTTATTGGTTTCACGTCCCACTAACTACGTTTACAGCTTTCGGAGACGCCGAGGTGCCGGAATGTTGTCCCGCGGGAGTTCTTTTACGTGCCGATAAATCTACCGACACGGGGCTGACGTATTTGAGCACCTTCAAATACCACTGGACTGACAAGGAGAGGCCAGACCCTGCGTCCAACCGATTTAAACGAGCTTCGATATACCTGTAGGGACACACTCAACAGTAACTCGTGTAGAAGGGTTCGTTTTCGAAAAACATGAGGTGAAATGTCATGACGCAGGATCCGCTTCGGACGGAGTGGAGGTGATAGAACACTAAAAGGCGAATACATTTTACTTAAACATGTCAGGTCCTCAACCTAATAATTTCCGAAAAATTGATTAACCACCGATACCAATGCAACGCATGTATACTTGGAGAGTTCAACCACACGCAGGCGGAACTGTGGCTGAGTGGTCATGGTACTTGTCTGCGAGCTACAACGACGTGAGTTCGAGTCTGGTCGCCGCGATATTTTTTGTACAAAATATATATCTCTAAATAATTGGCTTTAAGTCGCACCGACACTGACAGGTGTTATGTCGACAATGGGATAGGAAATGGCTAGGATTTGGAAAGAAGCGTCCGTGGCCTTTACAGTCCCAGCATTTGCCTTGAGTGGAAATGGAAAACCACTGAAAACGATCTTGAGGGCTGCCGACAGTGGGTCTCGAACCCACTATCTCGCGGATGCAAGCTCAGAGCTGCGCGCCCCTAACCACACGGCCAACTCGCCCGCTCTATCTCAAATTAATATAGGCCTAAATGTTCTCGCCTATCTGTATCGGTGCGACGTAAAGCAACATGTAGAAATATATACATACTTATTTTAACATAGCCGAGATGGGAGTCGAACTCACGTCGTCGACGTTTGCAGACAAGTACGGTGACCATTCGGTCATCGCTCTGGTTGACTGCACTGTAACTCTCCAAGTATATATGCGTTGCATTGGAATCGGCGATTCATGATTTTTTCGGAAATTATTAGGTTGCGGACCTGACATGTTTAAGTAAAAATCTGCTCGCCTTTTTGGTGTTCTATCACCTTCCCTTGGTCCGAAGCGGATCCTGCGTCATGACATTTCACCTCAATTCTTTCCAAAATGAAAGCTTCTACACGAATTACTATTGCTATTTGTTGTTGTTTTTTTACGTCGCACCGACACAGATAGGTCTTTTGGCGACGATGGGATAGGAAAGGCCTAGGAAGTGGAAGGAAACGGCTGTGGCCTTAATTAAGGTACAGCCCCGGCATTTGCCTGGTGTGAAAATGGGAAACCACGGGAAACCATCTTCAGGGCTGCCGACAGTGGGGCTCGAACCCACTATCTGCCGATTACTGGATACTGGCCGCACATAAGCGACTGCAGCTATCGAGCTCGGTGAATTACTATTGAGTGCCCCCTATATGTGCTGAGCGCAAAAACCTCGTCAGCCACAAGAAACAAAATAGCAAGGGGCTACTGAATTACTTGATAATGGCTTAGGTATATTTAAATTACCCTCGCACAACTGTTGCCTGTGATTTGCTGCAGCCCCCGGAGGCCCGGGTTCGATTCCCGGCTCTGCCACGAAATTTGGAAAGTAGTACGAGAGCTGGAACGCGGTTCACTCAGCCTCGGGAGGTCAACTGAGTAGATTCCCACCTCAGCCATTCTCGAAGTTGTTTTCCGTGGTTTCCCACTTCTCCTCAGGCAAATGCCAGGATGGTACCCAACTTAAGGACACGGCAGCTTCATTCCCTCTTCCTTGTCTATTCCTTCCAATCTTCCCATCCCCGACAAGGCCCCTGTTCAGCATAGCAGGTGAGGCCGCCTGGGCGAGGTACTGGTCCTCCTTGTCAATTGTATCCCCTGACCCAAAATCTCACGCTCCAGGACAGTGAGGACACTGCCCTTGAGGCGGTAGAGGCGGGATCCTTCGCTTAGTCCGAGAGAAAAACCAACCCTGGAGGGTAAAAGGATTAAGAAAGAAAGAAAGAAAGAAAGAAAGAAAGAAAGAAAGAAAGGAAGGAAGGAAGGAAGGAAGGAAGGAAGGAAGGAAGGAAGGAAGGAAGACAACTGTTGGCCGGAAAGTGTGGACTTCAGCACATTTGAGTCATTTAACCTTCCGTAAGATCGAATATCTATATAAGAAAAACAGTGCTCTGCATCTGCCACACCCATTAACATTATCGAAAAATGTTTATTCTTCTTCTTCTTACTCTGTTAACCCTACAGGGTTGGTTTTTCCCTCGGACTCAGCGAGGGATTCCACCTCTAGCGCCTCAAGGGCAGTGTCCTGGAGCGTCAGGCATTTGGTCGGGGGATACAACTGGGGAGAATGACCAGTACCTCGCCCAGGTGGCCTCACATGCTATGCTGAACAGGTGCCTTGTCTGGGGATAGGAAGATTGGAAGGGATAGACAAGGAAGAGGGAAGGAAGCGGCCGTGGCCTTAAGTTAGGTACCATCCCGGCATTTGCCTGGAGGAGAAGTGGGAAACCACGGAAAACTACTTCGAGGATGGCTGATGTGGGAATCGAACCCACCTCTACTCAGTTGACCTACCGAGGCTGAGTGGACCCCGTTCCAGCCCTCGTACCACTTTTCAAATTTCGTGGCAGAGCCGTGAATCGAACCCGGGCCTCCGGGGGTGGCAGCTAATCACATTAACCACTACTCCACAGAGGCGGACGAAAAATGTTATTTAAAAAAATATGCTTTCACGTAATGACGGTTTTACTATTCCGAATATGCTTAAAATCGATTGCGCCCAACCAATGTGGAAAATTCGCCTTTGTTTTGAACTGTTGTTCTATTTTAAGAACTGTTGTTCTATTTTAATTCAGTCCTCTTCTGTTGGTTGTTTCATATAGTCACTGACTAATCTGTTCCATAATGCTTCACATGTCTTTAGCAATGTTTCTTAGTTTTTCTCTCGACCTGAGGGCTGTTTCGAGGTCCATTCAGCCTACGTGATTAGAATTGAGGAGCTATCTGACGGTGAGATGGCGGCCCCGGTCTTGAAAGCCCAGAATAACGACCGAGAGGATGCGTCGTGCTGATCACAGGGCGATAAGTGCCGCGGGTTTTGGGGGGGGGGGGGCGGGGAGGGTTATGTGCAAAATAAGCGAAATATTGAAAGGAGAAAATTTTGATGTGAGTGTTTTTGAGCCCTTAAAATCCGTTGATGTAGAGAGAAGTTTTTCGATGTTTCGCAACGTGCTGTCTGAAAACAGACGATCCTTTACTCCTAAGAACCTGGAGATGACTATTGTGCTATACTGCAAAGCCAACTGATGTAAGGTTTTGGAATTTCAATTTCTGTAACCCTAGTCATACATTCGTCATATTTACTGTAACTATATTTGTATGTTTGCTTCTTTTCAGGTAAGGAAGTTCAAATAAGATGGAAAACCACGAAAGATACTTATTCTGATATGATTTTAGTTATACTAATTTCAATGTCTTTCTCCAGGATGTCGATTGTGGGTTCACTGAATTCAATCTATTAGAGAAAAAAATCGTTCTAAATTCTGTAAGTACTTTTCCTAACAAACACGGAATTCCTTTTTTACAATTTTGTTAATCTAAAAATAGATACTGTCTGAAAGAAGAAATATTTCACTCATGTATGTTTGCACTGTATGTAGCATACCACCAAAATTTTGTATTTTATAACATATCCCGTCATTAAACATGTAATTAAAACTAAAATGATGAATGAATTTGGATCGCATTTTACGTCCTTTTTTATTTTTTAGATCTTCTTTAGGTAATTTATAGGGCTTCAACTTCCGAGTCTTAATAATAACACTACAGTAACAATTTGCTACCGGGCGAGTTGGCCGTGCGGTTAGGGGCGCGCAGCTGTGAGCTTGCGTCCGGGAGATAGTGGATTCGAACCCCACTGCCGACAGCCCCGAAGATGATTTTCCGTGGTTTCCCATTTTCACACCAGGCAAGTGCTGGGTCTGTACCTTAAGACCACTTCCTTCCCACGCCTAGGCCTTTCCTATCCCATCGTCACCATAAGAACCTATATGTGTTGGTACGACTTGAAAAACAAAATTCTGAAAGAAAGAAAAACAACAATTTGCTATATAATATGACTGTACCCATTGGCCTTCCAGTCTGCTTTCTCCCCTCCCGACCCTGCAGCGTGGGGCATTCTCTGACAACCCTCTTCTGCCCCAGCCTTACAGCCCTCTGCTGCGCTGGGGTGGACTTTCTACATTTTTTTCTACCAGTGAGAGCAACTGTTCGTAACATAATCCTTGCACAACGTACTACTGTATCAAACAAAGATGTTCAGGCTGCAGCGTGCTTTATTCATTCTTCGTTCGATCTAGGGCTGTTAAGGATTGTAAATAATATGAAGTATGAAGCTATTTTCTGTATTAAGGTAAATACATGCATAGCAATATTTAACGAGTGGGGCTATACCGTTTCTGAGTTTATTTACGTCGTTTTATTACTGTATGTTTTCTTTCTTGAAGTTCCTTAAGAGAAGGGATTTCAGATGTTGAAGTAATGAATGCTAACTTTCGAGACCTGAGGTATGTTTTGTTTAGCTGGCATAACTTATTTTAAAGTTTATGAATAGTAAGTAATATTTTAATGATCATTGGTAGTGTGTCGGCGTGCGGGTCTCGGCATGTAAAATATATCTGATAACACATATGGTTAATAAATAATAATGTTATTGGCAGGCGCATAGTGTCCATGGATGTGGTGGAAGCGCCACTTCCATTCACATTTTAAATACTTCATTAATTTATTGATTTAGGATTTGTGTGTGATATTATAATTTCGTTTAACTTCCCCTAGTAAATCCGCATGCCGGCTAGTGCACAAACACCCAACCCCCCATTGCATGGTCGGCCGTCGGTTGGCCGAACTCCCGAGCCCCACTGTAAGGTCGGCCGCCGGGCGGTAGGACGTAGCAACTCCCGAGCCCCATGGATGTGAATTTGAAGTTACAGGCAAGATCACGAAGTAGTACTAACGCAAAGGTCAGTAGTATATTTAATAATTTTATGGTGTTATGTTTATCGGTGAAGTGAATTTTATCTTGCGCTAGAGGTGAAAATTATGCATTTGAGACTTCCAGTATGGAAGTACGTTGGAAAATCACATCCCAGTGAACCTAGCACGAAAGACTTGGTGACAGTGGGCAAAAGTGGTGCAAGTAAGAATTACGGTACAGGGATTACAGAAAGTATTTAAAAGTGTTCAGTTGATAACTACTTAAGGCTTCTTTCTTTTTTGTCACCATTTCATGAAAACGTATTTGAAAACAAAAACAAAGGCATTTATGCAGCATTTCAACGAGCGCATTTATGAGTCTATAGCATGGCTGTGTGGCTGTAAACAATTAAATAGAATGTATTTTCCGAAAGAAATGAACGTATGAAACACGCATGGGTACGACAATTTGAGTAAAATTTATAAAGCAGATGAAAGACAGAACACGAAAATGATGTCTTTTAATAACTACTGTTTACTTTCTAGGGTCTCAGGGACTTGCTTTTAAGGGTCGAAAAGAAAGTCGTGTATTTTTGAACCGAGATCTATATTCGGATTTTGAACATCTTGGCACGTTACGACAGTCAGCATAGAACCTATTTGGAAACTTCAATAGCTTTTCCTGGTACTTTCCCCGACATTCAGAATGATTTAATATTCATTATCTCTCTCTCTCTCTCTCTCTCTCTCTCTCTCAGGTGTTGACAATCAGAGGCGCGTTTCGGTTCCTTAGTTGTTACCTTACTTATCCACGAAAAACCGGAGTGTTGATCTAGTTTACAAGAAGTAATGTAAGTAATATTTTACTTAAAAGCTGCTTTCATAATCATTCCAAACCAAACAAAACACCATGGCGCAACAGCTCCAACGGGCCATGACCTATCAAGCGACCGCTTCTCAGCCCGAAGGCCTGCAGATTACGAGGTATCGTGTGGTCAGTACGACGAATCTTCACGGCCATTATTCTTAGCTTTCTAGACTGGGGTCACCATATCACTGTCAGATAGCTCCTCAATGGTAATCACGTAGGCTGAGTGGACCTAGAACCAGCCCTCAGATCCAGGTAAAAACCCTGTCCTGGCCGGGAATCGAACGCGGGGCCTCCGCGTAAGAGGCAGGCACGCTAATCGTACACCGTGGGGCCAGCTTCATAATCATTCAGTAACAGTTAAAAAGCTAGTGTGTTAGTTTTAACGATAATCGCAAATGAATTCAATAACATACGCCACGCCCCTGGTTATTGGCATTACGTCTCACTAACTACTTTTACGGTTTTCGGATACGCTGAGGTGCCGGAATTCAGTCCCGCAGGAGTTCTTTTACTTTCCAGAAAATCTACGGACACGAGGCTGACGTATTCGAGAACCCTCAAATACCAACGGACTGAGCTAGGATCGAACCTGTCAAGCTGGGGTCAGAAAGCTAGCTCCTCAATCGTCTGAGCCACTCAGCCCGGCAACACATTTGGTGTTTGTTTGTTTCTTTCTTTCTTTCTTTCTTTCTTAATCCGTTTACCGGTCATGGTTGGCTTTTCCTTCGGACCCCTCTACTCAGTTCACCTCCCGAGGCGAGTGGACCCCGTTCCAGTCCTCGTACCACTTTTCAAATTTCGTGGCAGAGCCGGAAATCGAACCTGGGCCTCCAGGATGGCACCTGATCACACTAACCACTACATCACACAGGAGGACACCATTAATATTTCCGAGTTAATTGTAGTTATTAAGTCTTTGGTACCTTTAAAAATACAAATATAGTACTGGATTATTTTGCATAAAACTCTAGAAATGTATTGTACTTTAAGTGAAAGTTCGGAATTTGCCCTTGTTAAGCATCAAAAAGCTGTATTATGTTAGTAAAGTGACAAGCAGCGTTTAGGGCAATTTATAGCGAATGTTGTCACTTAAAATCGTTGTGAAACGTGGAAGTGCACCCTTTTGTTGACAACTATAAATAAGCTTCCGTGTATTACATTGGCTCGGCAAGAAATCTATGACAGTGTATTCCTATTCGGTCTCGTTTGTACTCTGGGGTTTATTATTTTTCAGCTAAAAAAGTAAACTCGTGTTCTCGTCCCGAGGTGGTGCAGCCCTATTCTTAGACACACCCCCAGTGGAGGAGAGCTGCATGTGCCATTTTAATCTCATATCAGACCTGCTGCATTTCTTAAATCACTGACAATATAAGAACCGAACCCAGGCCTCCGAGGACAGCAGCTTCTAGCGCTAACCGTTATACTACGGATGGGGATTTTTCAGCTGATCCTTTTTGTTGTTGTTGTTGTTGTTGTTGTTGTTGTTGCCAGGAAGTGTACATAACGAGTGACAGGCTTCAATACTGGATATCCTGTTCATCGCATTAATAAGCGACCAGAATTCTGCAAGCAACAGTAGAATTAGTAAGGGGCGGAAGTTATTGACCTAAAAAATGTCTGAATATGATCGATAAAATGCCCTTAAATCTATGGAAAAAAATGCTGCAAATATAAGTCATTTGAAGAAACTGAATTCTGGTGAATGTGTAACAAAGGTTTTACAAGTAATATATCCCTATTCTATTCACTGCTCAGCTGTTGTTTTTACAAATATAATTATCTCTTAATTTACTTCGAAGTGTATTTATAAATTTGGACATCTTTAGTACGTTTACATGGGGATTGAGATCGATTTGAGTACACTTACCGTATTGAATACGATCCCCGTTTACATGTACAGTAATTGAGTATCGTATTGAATCCGACAGGCAACATTGACGTATACGAACGATGCAGAATTGTAGTAAAATCGATATCACCTCCTAAAATTTAAAAACGCCAAATGCAGTACAGTAGAAGCCCAAGAGATAACTTTCAGTTTTTAAAGTATGTGTGGTATTCCAAATGTAACTGGTGTGTTAGGTGGAACGCACATTTCAATTTCACCCCCAATAGAAGGTTATCGTGATTTTGTTAATCGCAAGGGGTGGCCGTCTTATAATATGATTGCAGTTGCTGATCATTTATACAGGTAAATATATTTACTGGTTTATTATATTTGTTATTTCGACAGAACTTTGATGATGACGATTCCGTCAGAACCAGCCAGAACAAACATGGAGTGTGTGCGCAGCCGTATTCAATACGATCTCAGTACGATCCGCGTTTACATGGAACTCAATTCGAACCGAGTACGATACGATCCCAGATTTTACCGTATCGACCTTGAGACTCAATACGAACTGAGTCTCCGTTTACATGGCGTTTTCAATACGGAAAGTGTACTCGGATCGATCTGAATCCTGCATGTAAACGTACTAAATGATTTGCTGGATGTAGTACTTTGCTGCCCGAAGGACCGTCGAAATACTGCTACTTGTTCTTCGCACTCGTTACAGCTTTTAGATTTTTTTTTTCTTAATGTGCTGTTGTACAACGAACTTCCTTTCCGCATTCAATTTAACACTGCACAAATCACAAAATAAAACACATCCATTATAAACACGTCATTTCCAAATTCATTCACTAGCTGAATAAAAAGTACACTTAGTGATACCCAGCAAGTGGCTGCGTGGTTTGGTCACGTACCTGTTAGCTTTCATTCGGGAGATAGTGGGTTCGAACTCCATTGTCTTCAGCCATGAAGATGATTTTCCGTGGTCTCCCATTTTCACACCAGCAACATGCTGGAGCTGTATCTTAATTAAGGCCACGGTCGCTTCTTTCCCACCCCCTATACTTTTCCTATCCCATCGTCGCCATAAGGCCTATCTGTGTCGGTACGACGTAATGCAAGTTGTAAAATACTAATAATATTAATAACTACTTTGTAATGGTTTCACTTCTGGTATTTTTCTTGCACTGAACTACCTGGGAGAATAATTCTGTACTGAAGTGGAAAGCTATACATTTTTTTTACAAGCTGCTTTACGCCGCACCAACACCGATAGGTCTTATGGCGACGAAGGGATAGGGAAGGGCTAGGAGTGGGAAGGAAGCGGCCGTGGCCTCAATTAAGATACAGCCCCAGCGTTTGCCTGGTGTGAAAGTGGGAAACCACGGAAAACCATCTTCAAGGCTGTCGACAGTGGGGTTCGAACCCACTATCTCCCGGATGGAAGCTCACAGCTGCGCTTCCCTAACCGCACGGCCAACTCGCCCGGTAGGAAAGTTATACAACTATTGTTTCCAATCCCTTCTCGGTTCCATTTGTTCTTGCTCTTGAGGTATGTGGAAGTGAGTGACTGGCTGCAGGGGCGGGGGCGAAGGCAGGTGAATTCCTTGTGCTTTCTCCTAATTATCAGAGTTCTGTATTGTGTTCCTGCAAATATCATGGGAACACAAGACTCACAGGTATAAATTATTTCTTTATCCTTCCTTAGTCACTAACAACTGCTGTCAGTTTGCTTGGTCATGAAAGATATTTAGCAAATTTAACCATACCGTTTGTAAGAAAAATTTATTTAATTTTTATTTTGTCATTTGTGGACGTTTATTATCCAAGCATACATTTAAAGAAACATTTTAAAATGATCTAAACATACTTCTAGATGCTATGTATAGACCTAAAACCTTCTAGAAACTTGAAATGATTACTGGTCACCTCAAATCGAAAAAAAGGGCAAAATAATGCAAAATAAAAACTTGTTATAGTTTTGTTTTAACGCAGAATGAATTGGTATACTACTGAGCAACGTCCTAATCCAAAGGGAAAAAGATAACATTTCAACAACATCCACCCCTAATAATTAGCTTACGCATCATTTAACTTATTATTCTTCCTGCCCTCAGTTTATTTGGGCCAAAACTTGATGTGGATGTGATCCAGTGTATAATTAGCTTACACACCAATTAACTTCTTCCTGACCACAGCTTATTTGGGTCAAAAATTGATGTGGTCCAGTGTATAATTAGCTTACACATCAATTAACTTATTCTTCCTGGCCACAGCTTATTTGGGTCAAAACTTGATGTGGTCCAGTGTATAATTAGCTTACACACCAATTAACTTATTTTTCCTGGTCATAGTTTATTTGGTTCAAAACTTGATGTGGATGTGGTCCAGTGTATAATTAGCTTACACATCAGTTAAATTCTTCACCCTGGCCACAGTTTACTTGGGTCAAAACTTGATGTGGTCCAGTGTATAATTCGCTTACACATCAACTGACTTATTCTTCCTGGCCACAGTTTATTTGGGTCAAACGTTCATGTGGTTCAGTGCATAATTAGCTTACACGTCAATTAACTTGGGTAGCCTCCGTGGCTCAGGCGGTAGCGCGTCGGCCTCTCACCGCTGGTTCAAATACCGGCCACTCCTTGTGAGATTCGTGCTGGACAAAGCGGAGGCGGGACAGGTTTTTCTCCGGGTACTCCGGTTTTCCCTGCCATCTTTCATTCCAGCAACACTCTCCATTACCATTTCATCTGTCAGTCATTAATCTTTGCCCCAGGGGAGTGCGACAGGCCTCGGCAATCGGCACAATTCCTATCCTCACCGATGTGTGTGTGTTGTATATGAATGAAGAGAAGTTTATTACGACGAACACAAACACCCAGTCCCCGAGCCAGAGGAACTATCTACACGCAGTTAAAATCCTCGAGCCGGCGGGAAATCGATCACGGAGCCCTCTAAACTGAAGAGCAGTAACCTGGCCATTCAGGCAAGGTGCCGGACACGCATGTCCAATGAATTCTCAGCTGTCAGCAGGAAGTTATTATCACACGCTTGCATATGCAAGGAAGAAATTACCCAGGTGTTAAAAGTCTTTAAAGTGACAACTCGAGGTGTTTTAAAGAATGGCTATACAGCATGTCTCCTTACATAATATAAAATCAACTCCGCATAAGCAGGTGTTCGTTAAATAACAGCGCTTATATAGACAAGTTCTGTTGTATAACTTCAGCAAGTTCGATTCTTGAGAAAGAGCTCATTCCACTCTAGCAAGTTATGAAGCTGCCGACCTTAGTGGCACAGTCGATTCGTCGTTATCCTTCCATTCACAAGATAGTGGATTCGATCCTGACTGAGATCAGAGGCATTTGAGGGTGTTTAAATGCGATAACACCCTGTCGTTTCGCTTCCGGTACGTTAATGAACATCTTCAGAACAAACTTCCAACAATCTTCCGTCTCTTAAAACTTGTAAAATTGAAGGGACTTTAAACAAAATAGTCTATGGTGTGAGCCTTGGCCGATCGTTCTGCTCCAGTCAAAAGCTGTACAGTCAATTTGGGTAGTGTTATGATTTACGTTGACAGTCGTCAATAACTTTTGTCAATAGTGTTATGAATAAAACACTGTTTTATCGATCTACGTTAATATAGCGATGGTCTGGAACAGAGGTGCTCAGCTGGGCGCCCGTTGAGGCTAGCCCAGTGCGGCCGGGCTGGCCTGACTTAAATGCGGGCAGCTTACATAGCAAGCATACGTCACAGTGAAGCGAGAGAGCGAACACACTGCAGATAAGGGAGCAATGACGTTCGGTTGTGACACGAAGCTCTCCTCTACTTCTCAGCGAAATGCTGGTTGGGGTACAGTATTAAAAATAAAAGACGCTATAATCGCAAGAAAACCAACCTTTTAAAGATATGCCGGTTTGATTTATTCTGCGCTCGATATAAACAGTCAGTTTTATTTTCTTACATTTATATATTTAAAGAAAACTGACACGTTATAAATTCTGGGTTACAGTTTACAAAGTTACAGGTTTTAAGCGTACAAGCTACGATCTGCAATTCCTTGGAGGGGAATGACACTATGTTTATATATATAAAAATGTAAAATTCCCGTTATTCATTTTTTTTGCTAGTTGCTTTACGTCGCACCGACACAGATAGGTCTTATGGCGACGATGGGACAGGGAAGGGCTAGGAGTGGGAAGGAAGCGGCCGTGGCCTTAATGAAGGTACAGCCCCAGCATTTGCCTGGTGTGAAAATGGGAAACACGGAAAACCATTTTCAAGGCTGCCGACAGTGGGGTTCGAACCTACTATCTCCCGTTATTCATTCAGCAAATCGTAATATATTTATATAACTCAACAACTTTATTGCTTGATTTTACACAGTGTTGTAGTGTTGTGTGACTTTCCCTGTTCACTGAATTTCTGAAAATAGCAGTTAAAACTTATCAGCTGTCCGTTGATAACAGCAAGCCACTAAATGGCGAGGGAGTTTCATCACGAGAGAGGATATAGCCATTTACTAAACAAGATTAAATTTCAACAACAATGTAAATGCATTTACCACATAGACGGTATGCCTTCAAATAAATAATCTAACTGATGTTATTCCCGGTAAGAATGATTGAATTGTTGGTGAGTTTATGCGATAATTTAAACCCAGGCAGTCATAAGCCACAGCTTATCCACCTAATTCAGTATTATATTAGAAATGTTTCTAAAGCAGCTCTTAAAATATAATAGTGAAAACTGTAATTCATTACGTGCAGTACAAAATATTTGAGGTTGTAGGCCTAACTCTTTGTTGTATCCGGCCATAATTTATATATTAATTCAACAATGAACATAAATAACTGATTTCCTACAACGCAAATTTGACGTGGATTTCTGCCCTCTTTCCTTCATTATTTTCTGCCTCCATTTCAAACTTGGATATCGCCGCAGAGATCGAGAGTGCCTGGGAGAACTTCGCCTAAACTTCACGGCCTGTGACGTAACCGCAACGTCACGGTGGCTGAATAGCATATGCTCATCGCCTGCCCGCCCACTTACAGTGCTGTGCGCCCGCGGGACGAAATGCCCAGCGTTAGCACCTCTGGTCTAGAACCATACTGTTCTAAGTCCATTTCTATTACAATATTAGTTATGAAGCTCAAGTGAATGTTCCATGCCGTGTATGATAGGGAGGGAGGAGATCCATTTAAAACACCCGATATCAACTGAACCGTTTTCTTTTATGTCAATATTTCCTATTACTTTCCGGACCATACTGTTCCAAGTCCAAGAATCACAGTGCTAACGTAACGTCAGACATAACATGTGCATTGCCTTAATTAATTTTTTGAAAAGGGACAACCATAAGATAAACATTATTTTATAGAACATAAGTACCAAGAACCTGTTCATAGTGCTGTTCATGTGGTCGATTCAATGCATGCAGGTATAGATCGACACATCAGAAAATGGAATTCCGTAGTCCATTGTCTCTGTTCAGGTCTGAACAGTAGGTCGAATAAGAAACTCAAAGTTAACCAACTGGTATCAAAAGATTTTAAATCAGTTGCTCTTAAATCAAATCCAAACTAAGTGTCATACTCAAAATTAAAGCATAGATACAACACAAAATGTAAAAGGCAGTAGTTCAGTGAAATACAAATGCTCATTTTCAGATAGTGATTTTAAGAAAGTTAACATATTAGTGCACACTAAGACGAGGTCTGATTCTATTGTAAGCTTACCACAAACAAAAGTAATTAGCACTACAAGCCGTAAAATTGATACCAAAAAGATGAAAAAAAAAAAGTCGTATGGCTTTTAGTTCCGGGATATCCCAGGACGGGTTCGGCTCGCCAGGTGCAGGTCTTTCTATTTGACGTCCGTAGGGGACCTGCGCGTCGTATGAGGATGAAATGATGATGAAGACAACACATACACCCAGCCCCCGTGCCATTGGAATTAACCAATTAAGGTTAAATCCCCGACCCGGCCGGGAATCGAACCCGGGACCCTCTGAACCGAAGCCCAGTACGCTGACCGTTCAACCAACGAGTCGGACGTCAAAAAGATAAAGGTCATTAATCCATTTTGCAAGTATTTCTCATTAGAAGTCAAAGGGGTATGGAACTATTTCCTGAAGTGCAACTCGTGCTAATAATGTCAGAAAAAGAGAATGATAGTGTATTGCAATTATTTGTTAAAATGAGTATAACTAATATTAACCATAATGTTCGATGCCCTTCATCTCTGAAATAAATCTATTTCTGTAAGCCATTTTGTTCTATCTCCATCACCATCACCTCCCTATAGCCTATTACATTCTAATTTTTGAAATGGTTTGTTCATTAATACATCTTACAATTACATTGAAACCTAATAAAGGGTAAAAATTGACTGCCCTAAAAGGAAATTGCTTCTACTGCAAAATTAGGTAAATGGGACTTGGAAAAACATGGTTCTAGACCATCTATAGGATGATCCAGTTAGCCCTTTACTGCATACTGTTGCCCTCAGGCAACATACAACTTTTCACCTGTATAAATGGTTTTCACACCAGGCAAATGCTGGGGCTGTACCTTAATTAAGGCCACGGCCGCTTCCTTCCCACTCCTAGCCCTTTCCTGTCCCATCGTCGCCATAAGACCTGTCTGTGTCGGTGCGACGTAAAGCAACTAGCAAAAAAAAAAAAAAAAAAAGCTTCGTTCCCACTCCTAGCCCTTTCCTATCCCATCGTCGCCTAATTCCTATCTGTGTCGGTGCGACGTAAAACAAATAGTAAAAAAAGTGAAGAAAATACGGGTTTTAAACTTTTTATGTAGAAAATAAAACAGCAAAATACTGTGATAAAGCTTGTGCCTACAATGTAATTAAAGTATAGTAAAAGTAATTAGTAATTGAGTATTTTTTCTCAGGTAACTGTAATTGAGCCTAATCACTTTTATATTGTACTTTTCCTATCACTGTGTATATGCGTGTGTGCTAACTCTTTATTGCATGCATTATTTTTCGTTTTCGTTTGGTGAAGAAAATTTCAAGCTTCAACGTTCAACTTACGTTCAGTGTTTTAGATTGACCAGCAATTTTTAACTGGGGCTGATAGCTTAACACTCGTATGTGTCGCACCGACACAGATAGGAATTATGGCGACGATGGGATAGGAAAGGGCTAGGAGTGGGAACAAAGCTTTTTTTTTTGCTAGTCGCTTTACGTCGCACCGACACAGATAGGTCTTATGGCGACGATGGGACAGGAAAGGGCTAGAAGTGGGAAGGAAGCGGCCGTGGCCTTAATTAAGGTACAGCCCCAGCATTTGCCTGGTGTGAAAATGGGAAACCACGGAAAACCATTTTCAGGGCTGCCGACAGTGCGGTTCGAACCTACTATCTCCCGAATACTGGATACTGGACGCACTTAAGCGACTGCAGCTATCGAGCTCGGTAGGGAACGAAGCGGCCATGGCCTTAATTGAAGTACAGCCCCATCATTTGCCTCGTGTGAAAACGGAAAACCACGGAAAAGCATCTTCAGGGCTGCCGACCGTGGGATTTGAACCCACTTCTTCACTTTTAGCCCTTTTTCAATAATGCTGAATCTCCCTAAAACAAGTCATGAAATTTCCGACAACTATGATCAAAATTAAGTGGGACTTACATTAGAGTTTGCAATTGGCTTTACGTCGCACCGACACAGATAGATCTTATGGCGACGACGATGGAATAGGAAAGGCCTAGGAGTGGGAAGGAAGCGGCCGTGGTCTTAATTTAGGTACAGCCCCAGCATTTGCCTGATATGAAAATGGGAAACCACGGAAAACCATCTTCAGGGCTGCCGACAGTGGGGTTCTTACCCACTATCTCCCGGATGCAAGCACACAGCTGCGCGCCCCTAACCGCACGGCCAACTCGCCTGGTCATTTGTTCCTTAAGAAGTGAAAAACTCTTTCAACATATGCATTCGAACCAGGTATACTTAGAACATAATATAGTTAGTATGGTACATTTTGAGTCCGCCTCTGTGGTGTAGTGGTTAGCATGATTAGCTGCCACCCCCGGAGGTCCGGGTTCGATTCCCGGCACTACCACGAATTTTGAAAAGTTGTACGAGGGCTGGAACGGGGTCCACTCAGCCTCGGGAGGTCAACTGAGTGGAGGAGGGTTCGATTCCCACCTCAGCCATCCTGGAAGTGGTTTTCCGTGGTTTCCCACTTCTCCTACAGGCGAATGCCGGGATGGTACCTAACTTAAGGCCACGGCCGCTTCCTTCCCTCTTCCTTGCCTATCCCATCCAATCTTCCCATCCCTCCCCAAGGCCCCTGTTCAGCATAGCAGGTGAGGCCGCCTGGGCGTGGTATTGGTCATACTCCCCAGTTGTATCCCCCGACCAAGAGTCTGAAGCTCCAGGACACTGCCCTTGAGGCGGTAGAGGTGGGATCCCGCGCTGAGTCCGAGGGAAAAGCCAACCCTGGAGGGTAAACAGATTAAGATAAGAAGAGATAAGATGGTACATTTTGAACGGCATCTAAATAAACTTTAGAGAAACGATTAACCCATTTTAAGCTAACATTACAACTCCGATCACTATCAGCATCTGTACAGACAGGTGTAGCTCCAGCGTCACCTAATTCCATGTTATGGGAAGAAAGTTGTTCATAAAACTATCCAAATTAAAAGCTGGACAAATTTCACTGAATTTCAAAGAATTAATCCTTACTTCAAAACCAGAAAATTTAAGATCTTTCGATTGTAAAGCTTATAGTTTCTTAAAAATATTAACATCACTGAAGTCATCAACTTTTTCCAGATAATTTATTGCAGCATTATGATGCTGAACCGCTAGATGGAGAATAATCAACTAAAATGATACTGTAAACAGATCATTTTAACCATGACAGAAGTGAGCTGTTGTACTTCAGACCTTCAAATACGGAAATCCAGTATAATAGGGACACCTGGTAACCTTGGACAATCATCATCATCATCATCATCATCATCATCATCATCTGTTTACCCTCCAGGTTCGGCTTTTCCCTCGGATTCAGCGAGGGATCCCACCTCTACCGCCTCAAGGGCAGTGTCCTGGAGCTTCAGACCCTTGGTCGGGGGATACAACTGGGGAGTATGACCAGTACCTCGCCCAGGCGGCCTCACCTGCTATAGTGAACAGGGGCCTAGTAGGGGGATGGGAAGATTGGAAGGGATAGGCAAGGATGAGCGAAGGAAGCGGCCGTGGCGTTAAGTTAGGTACCATCCGGGCATTCGCCTGGAGGTGAAGTGGGAAACCACGGAAAACCACTTCGAGGATGGCTGAGGTGAGAATCGAACCCACCTCTACTCAGTTGACCTACCGAGGCTGAGTGGACCCCGTTCCAGCCCTCGTACCACTTTTCAAATTTCGTGGCAGAGCCGGGAATCGAACCCGGACCTCCGGGGGTGTCAGCTAATCACGCTAACCACTACACCACAGAGGCGGCTACCTTGGACAATACCCAGAGTTAAATATTTTGCGATTTTGTTACTGTATCTGACGATTATTAAATACTGTATCTTTTATCGAAAATATATTATTAGTTCTTTCGTCTTAAGGCAGACATTTAGTGACTTTTTCAAAACTCGTACTAGTGACAGAAATCTTTCTCTATCGGTAATGTAAAAATCTGGGAATTTTGCTATGTTTCATTCATGGATGCTACCTACCAGAATGCAAGCACAAAATATCATATCTGCTAACTTATCTGCTGTTTATTTCATACGTTTTTATAGCGTAGTTAAATTATGTTTGGGTATAACTACCTCGGGTGCAGAAGATATCCCTCCCAATTGTATATACTGCAAGGTTGCAGTTACCCCCGCCCCCCTACTTTTAAATATATACAACAGATTGTAAAGGAAATCAAATAGGAATTTGAAAAGGGGATCACAATCCAACGAGAGGAAATCCAAACCCTGAGATTTGCTGATGATGTTATTTTATCTGCGACTGCAGAAGATGTGGAGAAATTGCTAAATGGTATGGACAGTCTTGGGTAAGGAGTATAAGGTGAAAATAAATAAATCCAAAACACTAGTGATAGAGGGCAGTGAAACGATGTCAGGTGATGCAGGAAATATTAGATTAGGAAATGAAGTCTTAAAGGAAGTAGATGAATAATAGTTGCTTGGGTAGTAACTAATGATGGCAGAAATAAGGAGGACATAAAATGCAGACTAACACAAGCAAGGAAGGTCTTTCTTAAGGAAAAAAAAAATGCTCACTTCGAACATTGATATAGAAATATGTTTTTGAAGACTTTCGTCTGGAGCGTGGCATTGTATAAAAGTGAAACATGGACGATAATTAGTTCAGAAAGAAAGATAATAGAAGTTTGTGAAATGTGGTGTTACAAGAGAATGCTGAAGTTGAGATGGATAGAACGAATCACGAATGAAGAGGTACTGAATCGAATTGGTGAGAGGAGATCGACTTGGCTAAATTTGACCAGAGGAAGAGATAGAATGATTGGACACACCTTAAAACACCCAGGACTTGTGCAGTTGGTTTTTGAGGGAAGTGTGGGTGGTATGAACGATAGGGGGTAGACCAAGATATGAATATGACAAGTAGATTAGAACAGATGTAGGATGCAGCAGTTACATAGAAATGAAAAGTTTAGCTCAGGATAGGTTGGTATGGAGGGCTGCATCA
This sequence comes from Anabrus simplex, assembly GCF_040414725.1. NCBI lineage: Eukaryota > Metazoa > Arthropoda > Insecta > Orthoptera > Tettigoniidae > Anabrus > Anabrus simplex. Next base: position 1,168,570,114 of record NC_090266.1, read on the forward strand.
AACCAGTCTATGCACTGATCACTCAAACAATGGCATGTGTGTAAAGTAGCCTTAAAGCCTTCAAGTTAAAGGTAAGGCATGTAGTTAATTTCATTTGGGCAGCAACAAAAATTGTGACCAACTGCTTGTGTTGGCAATAGCCAGGCTTATTTATTCCTATGTAAAGCAAGCATGTGTTAATTCATTCGAAGGTGTCGTTCGAGGTTTTGGAACAAATACTTTCTTTGAGTAAGCCCTACATGTTTTCTTCATATATTTTTCCTGAGAGGTTAGCGAATTTGATCAATAATTTTCTTAAAACATGATTTTTATGAAAAATGCATGTGGATTAAAGTAAATATTTATATTAGTTCCTCAGTTTCTACGTTTCCTTCAATTGACACTTCATTGAAAGAACAGTCTTGTACGTATGCCTACAATAGCATAGTTAAATATGTGATTTCATGTAACATATAGCACTGGTAAATATGCACCGTCTGTACTTGTAACTTTGAAAGACTTGCTTAAAAAATTTGAATTTTCTGGCACCGCCAATCAAACAGACCTAATCACAGGCCACTTCCGGCACATTAACGAACATCTCCAGGACAAAATCCTATAGCCTGGCGTCTCATAGAATCTACAGCAAATGAAGGAAATTGAACAAATACCTTTACTTTAGGGGTAGCGTGCATGCCTCTTACCCGGAGGTCCCAGGTTCGACTCCCGGCCATGTCAGGGATTCTTACCTGAATCTGAGGACTAGTTCGAGGTACAATAAGACTACGTGATTATAATTGAGGAGCTATCTGACGGTGAGATGGCGGGCCCGGTTTAGAAAGCCAAGAATAATGGCCGAGAAGATTCGTCGTTCCGACCACATGACACTTCGTAATCTGTAGGCCTTTGGGCTGAGCAGCGGTCGCTTGGTAGGCCAAGGCCTTTCGGGGCTGTTGCGCCATGGGATTTAGTTTGGTTATTCGTTAAGTAACTTCAGTGCAATCAGAAAACATTTGGGTAACTTCGAAGTCGGCACAGTTCCACGCGAGTGTTTTTTTTAATTGCTGTTAATAGGTTTAAGAGTTGAAAGAAAATAAGGCACAAATTTTAATGTTTAAAAATACAATATGTGTTTCCCTTTACTGAAGTACAATAGAACCTCATTAATCCGGGCCCCAATAGTTCGGACTTCTCTTAATCTGGACAGCCGTTTAATAATAATAATAATAATAATAATAATAATAATAATAATAATAATAATAATGCATACATTCAGTTACGCTGAGTTACGAGCGCAATGTTGTAAACTACGCAGAAGAGGAGATCGTTGAAAGTATCATCGCTGCAGAAACTCGGAAATGGATGAATGTGACAAGGATGAAGCAGGTGATACCTTTTATTACAACTTGCTTTACGTCGCACCGACACAGATAGGTCTTATGGTGACGATGGGATAGGAAAGGCCTAGGAGTTGGAAGGAAGCGCCCGTGGCCTTCGTTAAGGTGCAGCCCCAGCATTTGTCTGGTGTGAAAATGGGAAACCACGGAAAACCATTTCAGGGCTGCCGACAGTGGGGTTCGAACCCACTATTTCCCGGACGCAAGCTCACAGCTGCGCGCCCCTAACCGCACGACCAACTCGCCCGGTGGCGATATTTTCAACCCTAAGCCAAAACTTAGTGAAATGAAAGACCATCCAAACACTGGCATTAAATTCGTTGAAGATAACAACGAAGAAAACATATCTGCATATTACGAACATTTGAGGCATCTGGGTGAGTTAATTGTTAAGAAGTTAATGTCAAAGAAAGACAGCAGAAAATCAGCAGTTACTTCAAACCACTAAGCTTATCGATTGCCTTGTTCTAATTCTGTACTGCACTAGTCATTCTGTATTTTGTAGAGCCTGATACTGTGTTGCATTATATCTTGTATAGATAACCTTAGTAAATTAATAATACTGCACTGTACACGTTTTCACTGAACAGTGTGTTTAAAAATGTGCCTTGGCTCATTTCATAAGTTATTTTGTTTAATGCGGACTTTAAAACGGACAACCTGGAGCCCCAATTAGTCCGCATTAATGAGGTTCTACTGTATAATGAGATGAATCAGCAGTTATATGAATTACCGTTTCCATCTGATTAAAATGTGGAATGGCGAAATTGTTTCACGTATCAGTAACAGCAACAGAGCTTTGTCTAATGGTTGAAGAAACTACTTCAAGACAAAGCGATTGCGCAAAGCAGGTGAACCTCAAACATCCGGACCTTATCGCGGTCTGTAGGGGCAGGTCTTTGGCAACACGACGCGTCCTCCACTGAAAGGTAGAGGTCATTCAGTGAGGGTGGAGTAAACTGTCAGGGAAGGCCTGATCCCCAGAGTCTGCTTTGTTATTGTTATTAGGGAACATTCCCACGGAATGTTCTGGCAATCGCTTCTCAGGTAAATAGGAGGGCTGCTTTCTAAAGGAACTACCACTAAAGGAATGTTGGAAGAGCAGTTGGTACGTACAGTACAGGGTAGGCACAAAGTCTCCTCGTCAACACCCACCTCCCTCGAATTAAATTTAAAATAAGTATTCAACCTTTAATTATAATTACATGTACACACTGTAGATAGTGTTTTACTGTGGCTTTCATGTCTAAAACATCTAAAACATGCTCAAAACTCAAAATAGTCCGACGTTAGGTTATGTGGACGTTCTTTTCAGCATTGCTGGAGTAATCTGTCTGAAAGCAAGTCTCACAGCTTCTTACAACTCATTAACCATATCATAACGTTGTGCTGCAACAATGTTCTTGATGAATCCCAAGACCGCATTGTCACAGGCAGTGGCGGCTCGTGAAAAAATCGTCCTACGTGCTACAAAAAACAAGCTAAATACTCTGTTTTAAATCTGCATATTGCCATGATGAACAACGCATACTTCAAACTTGGTAATAATAATAATAATAATAATAATAATAATAATAATAATAATAATAATAATAATAATAATAACAATACAACTTTTCTCACAATTTATAACTCAGAACAAACAAAAAAACATTAATTTGGAAGCAGATGAATTCTTCGACAACTGTCTACGAGATAAATAATTCATTCGAGAAATATTGTTTTTACTAACCTAATGGCGCAACTTACATCAGTGCAAATAGAATCGTGGGAATATAGATCCCCACTAAGAACACTAATTTAATTTCACTTTATATACACTGCAGTGGATAAATAATTTGATAAATCTCCGTATAAACTTGAGCACTAACACAATGACAGAAAAAACACGCACCAGTAATATAACCGCGAGATTAAAAACCGCACAAAGCAACTGAAAGAACTGCCAACTGATTCATTGAGACCTCCCCTATTACCAGAGTAAATGTCCGGCTCCATGGCTAAATGGTTAGCGCGCTGGCCTTTGGTCACAGGGATCCCGGGTTCAATTCCCGGCTGGGTCTGGAATTTTAACCATCATTGGGTGTATGTGTCGTCTTCATCATCATTTCATCCTCATCACGACTCGCAGGTCGCCTACGGGTGTCGAATCAAAAGACCTGCATCTGGCGAGTCGAACATGTCCTCGGATACTTCCGGCACTAAAAGCCATACGCTATTTCATTTCACCAGAGTAAATTACATTGTAATGCGGGATCACATTTAGGGTCACTCAAAGATTCTTTGACTCACCTACGAATTCCTTATTTTTGACACAAAAGGAAGATGGATATTTTAATAAGCATGTGTGAGATAGATTGCCTCCGCTTACGCTTTACTTTCGAGCCCAGACGATGCTACTCTCTAGTGGCAGACTCGCTTACCACGTTCAACATCACACGGCCGACTTGATGCGTCGCTCTAGCTAGCTGAGGAGCGCAGCGAGGGATCCAGTCGGCCGTGAACATCAAGGTAGCAGGAGACATCGAGTACTTCTACCCCCTTGCGGGAGAGGAAGTAACTATAGACGGGATCAGTGAAAGTTGATCCCGGTTTATGGTATACTCCGCCGGCTAGGGGGAGTGTTGCAAGCTTGGCTGCGCCTGCGTATTGCTTCCCCCAGGCTACAGGCAAGGGCTCACTTCACATGAGCACGAGCCTTGTTCCCCGGGAGAACGGCGCTAGGTGTTCGACAGATCTCGTCCTGATTTTCACAAAACACAAATTCATATCGTACTCAAAACGAAAAGGCACCAGGATAATTTTACTGTACATAAATATAATTCCTTACAGTTTCAAGTTACGTGCTGGAGCCCGGTAGCACGTACTGACCGGCCGCCACTGGTCACAGGTCAATAGGTCAGGGCTTCGAGGCAGCCAATTAAGTGGAGCTAGCAATGAAAGCGATCCTCGGCCAAACCAGCGTTCTGGGAATGCATCGTTGAGATATTCTCGAACCGAAACGGCAAAATGAGGAGGCGCTCCGTCTTGCTGAAATCAGCATGTCTCCATGGTCCCTCGGGTTTCCAAATGGGGTATGAACCATGTTCTTAGCAAATCAAGATATTCATGTCAGTCAACAGTTCTTTCAAAAAATACGGACCGTAATTTTTTTTTGCTAGTTGCTTTACGTCGCACCGACACAGAAAGGTCTTATGGCGACGATGGGACAGGAAAGGGCTAGGAATGGGAAGGAAGCGGCCGTGGCCTTAATTAAGGTGCAGCCCCAGCATTTGCCTGGTGTGAAAATGGGAAACCACGGAAAACCATTTTCAGGGCTGCCGACAGTGGGGTTTGAACCTACTATCTCCCGAATACTGGATACTTGCCGCACTTAAGCGACTGCAGCTATCGAGCTCGGTGGACCGTAAATTTGTTTACTGTCCATACCAGTCCATATCATGACATGGGGAGGGTTGTTCTCAATCTTATCATAAAAATAAGGGTTCTCTTTAGACCAGAAGGCAACTTTTCTTGAACGCAAGCTTCGATATATCGCACATTCATAATTGAAAGTCACTTTGCCACATTTCTGGACAGTGTCAAACATCTGCATAAGTGCGTCACATGCAATCTTCCTTCAATTTAAATCATTGTCACTTAATTACTTTTTTTATGTTTTCATTCCCCCCCCTGAAGGGGAGGGGCGGGCCACCTTGAAGGTTACGCCTTCATTCTGGCCAGGAGTTTCGGCTGGTTGGGAAAGGAGCGATAGTGTGAGGAGGAGGTTAATTCGAAGTAAGGAATGAGTAGGTGTGCGCGGATATGTAAATACCGGGGATGTGTTTAAGGAGTAAAAATTTAGAGAGTACGAATGGGGAAATGAAGGGTTAGAATGCGAGGGTGCTAGGGGTAAGTTGGAGGGTGAGGATATGAAATAAGGAAGAGGTATTGACTAGGGAAGTGAGTAAGAGACGCAGGAGATCGGTTGTTGGCGATGTTGGGGGAGAATAGCTAGGTGGGGGAGGGTTATGTGGACTAGGTGGATGGAATGGATGAGCTGGCCGGGGACGGTGACGGGATGTGTTAGGGCGGTGCAAAAGTTGGGGAGGAGAGCGTGACGATTCGACCTGATGGTGGCTGCCGTGAAGATGTGTACCATTCGCGATAAGTTGGGCAGCGTCGGGAGTCTGAAGATGTAGTCTCGCTAAGTATGTGGGTGCAGATGCGTTGTACATCCGGGTAGCTCTTCGAACGGGCAATCCTTCCAGGCGGAGTTCATTGGCGATGTCTTCTGTTGATATTAGTGGGTCCACACCACGGACGACGCAGGTGCAGTCGGGCGGTGGTGGCGACGATGGTAGACGTGCCGTGTCTGCATGAGGAGAAGTGGCGGTGTCATCGGCGGGTAACTGGACAGTTATATGCGGAGAACTAGGTGGATCAGGGGTGGGACGGATGGGGAGAGAAGACGTCAGAAGGGAGGAAGAATGGCACACAACGGTCGTGGTTATAGGAACATTGGAGGAGGTGTAAGCAGAGGTGATTGTGGTCGTGGTTGTGGTAGTAGTAGTGGTGATGGTGGTGGTGTAGGATGGGGACGAAGTCTGTGGAGTTGGTATCCATGGAGATGGCAATGTTGTAGAAGGCGTCTCAAAAGCATCGGCGAAGTACGGTGGACAAGGTTCCACTCTATTCTCGGAGGTGAAGATGTACACACCGCCCTGGATCAATTGCTGTGCGGCGTCTTCTGCGGGTAGTTGTACCAGGACCCGACTTGTTGGGACAAAGTTCTCCTGGATCCGAGATACAATGTAACTGGGATGCAGTTAATGCGGAAGAAGTGGAGTAGATCATCTTCAGAATAGTCGAGTTCAACATCGTGGATAAGGCAGTTTGGCATGATGGGAAGGCCGACTTCCAACTTGGTGTCAGGCCGTTTTAAGTTATTGAGGTCGACTGGGTGCAATAGTAAAGTTGTAGAGGCCCCCGGCCGAGCAAAAAGAGGCGTTGCGTAGAATTAGGGATTAGTCCACTTCAGAGATAATGCTGTGTGGGCGAACCAGAGCCTGTCCTCACTTAATTATATGGACGTATTTTTAAGTATACGCACTTCTGCGGATCGTATGCGAGTGATCTTTTAACTGACTCCGAGACGTCGCTACATTGTTCCTCTCTTGTTGATCGTCTGCCACTTCGTGGTTTAACTTTAACACTACCGGTAGAAAACAGTTTCTGTTCCCAACGCAAAAGTGTTCTCTTTGGAGGTGGTTCTCGTCCGAATCGTAGGTGGAAATCCGTACGCACCTGTTCAAACATTTTGTCTGATCTTGGCCTCTCGTGAAGTCAAGTAATTGTGACAATCCGTTCTTTAATGGTATAATCACTTGTATCAGACATTATTTCTACCTCAAATAGAAAAAAAATCCATCAAATAGTGTTAGTATATGGGGGAGGGGGTGAGAGAGCCGGCTCTGTGGTGTAGGGGTAGCGTGCTTGCCTCTTGCCTGGAGGCCCCGGGTTCGATTCCCGGCCAGGTCAGGGATTTTTACCTGGACCTGAGGGCTGGTTCGAGGTCCACTCAGCCTACGTGATTAGAACTGAGGAGCTATCCGACGGTGAGTTAGCGGCCCCGGTCTAGAAAGTCAGGAATAGCGGCCGACGGGATTCGTCGTGCTGACTACACGACACCTCGTAATCTGCAGGCCTTCGGGCTGAGCAGCGGTCGCTTGGTAGGCCAAGGCCCTTCAAGGGCTGTAGTGCCATGGGGTTTGGTTTTTTGGGGGATGAGGGGACTTAGTGCCCACCCTGTAGAGGAAAGTATCCTAATATGGGGTACTTTTCGTTTATTTAATACTTTCAAGAATATCACAGATTCCTGTCTATGAACAGTACAGATTGGTTCTGCAACTACTTCTCTACATTGTAGAATGTAATCCATATTCATAAAACATACATTTTTAATTGTAACTCTAATCTTTAAAGTCCAGGAATTAGATTCCTAATATTGGGCGGCGCTTAATATGAGGTGATACAGATTCCTAATATGGGATTGGGTTTTTAAGGTAAATGCATGAATAAGTAACGACCAAAATTCATAGTGCCGTATTTTATTGCTTAGGATTTCATAATAAATACATTAAATACATTAAATAAGTTGTGTTTATATTTACCAGTCCAAATTACACTATCACCTTGTCCAAATTACACGATAACTAATTTTTGAATACATATTACTTTTGAACAAATCCTAAAGATGATATTAACATTTATTTTTACAAAATCATTTGATACATTGTACAATTTAAGACATTTTCAATACGGTCAATAGAGTTATGGACGTTTAAATTAAAGTGGTCCCAGTTACTTCTCCTATTTCACTGATATTGAATACTTTTTATGTACGCATTACATAAAATCAGGGCCCTAATTACCAATGCCTTGAAAGAAGTGCTCATCCAACAGTGTTCTGGTGAAATCACAGCTGCCTGAAATAGCTGCTTCTATTTTTAGTTAGAGTGAAAACATGCGCCCGTAGATTCTCCGAGCTCTGTTTTTTTTAATGTATTTGGTTTTGGACTCCAAGGAGCAATGCAGCCAGCAGTCCCCAGTCATGTATAATGACATAACAGCTTATATAACAAAGCTGAAAAACCCACAAAAGAAAACAATAACTTTGGGAAAAAGATTTGTGAACCAGTGATCAAATTAAAGCCCTCTGTCAAAAATCGTCCTTGCAGCATTCTGATATCATTAAATAAAAAGTAAACATTTCTCACAAAATTGATTGTACAAGTCAGTGTAAATTAGACTGCCTTATAAAAGAAACAATGGCATTATAAACCTGAAGATTGTTCGAGGGAAGCAAACACTGAATGTTGATTGGAAACTGGAATGCCAACACGCCCAAACTGTTAAAAAAACGATCGTCTTTGATCTCGATAGAGGTCATACGTAAAGAAAATGTGATTTAAGCCTTGAATTGACTACTTATCGCGTGAACAGGAGGGAGAGTCAATAAATCCAATGTGACGTAAGTGGCTGCTAAAGCTTCCATGAGTGAGCCGCATACGTATAATAGGTGTTATATATCTTCCGTCGGCTTTCCATTTGGAGAACCAAGGTTTTGTTGGCAAGTCTGGTTGATGTGAAACATAAAACTGTCCTTTAAATCTCTGAATGGTTCTCCAAATTTGAGACTGCGATGGTGAAGCAGTGGAAAGCAGTCTTTACATGGAAGTGCATCAAACGATGCGCGAGCTTTTGCCTGTTTTGTCAGATGGTCGACTGTATCATTGAGGATAATGCCTGCATGTCCTTTAATACAAATGAAATGAATGTCAGAACATGACGTTCGCGATTCCCGCACAGTTTGCCGAACTTCACAGATGTACTGTATCCGTGACATTTCGAAGTTCAGTATGGGGATTGTAAGAATTGTAGAGCACGTTGTGAATCTGAGAGAATACGAAATTTTTTCGAACTGGCATGAACTACCATATGAAACATCAGCCCAGATATCCAAAATCCCAGCAATATATATTGATATTTTTCCAGGTAAGTAGAATTTGGCGGATATATATAGCCGGAAGACTTCATTATTATGCATAACCCACTCCATCTGATGCTTTGGAGCCATCGGTGTAGATGTGGACAAATTGTGGCCACGTGGAGTGTAGATATGACATCACTCTGTTATTTACATAAGTTTCTTTGCCTACTAAGTTGGGTAAATAATGCACTGGTATTTGACAGAGAGACAGTTCATAAAGGAAGCAGAATCCGGAAACGTCACACTCTATACCTATTCGCCAACATCCATTGTGTGCGTACTTTGCACTATATGTCAGAGTGTTGAAGTTCTTTCAATTTATTTAAAAGAGGAAACTGTTTTACCGTTGCATTTCTCATTGAAAACTTACTAACCAGTAATTGACATCGTCAATAGAAAGGCATTTCTTGCGTTTCGATTAATAAGGCTGTAGTCGGTGTTGATGACATGACTCCTAAGCACACTCTTATTGCGCGATACTGTAGCACATCAAGCTTGCGAAGGTGGTTTTCCATAAAATCCAGGACGTATCGTATCAGAGCTCTGTATACAGTTAGAAGTATTGCAGGATCCACTCCCATCATGTACGTGTTACAGCACGTAGAATGTTAAGAGATCGATTGGTTTTTGTAGTTACATGTTGGAGGTGTGTTAACCATGTTAATTTACTGTCGAGGTGCAAGCCTAACGGTTTTCCTGATGTTCGAAGAGGACAGGAGTATGAACCGAGCGTGATGAATGGTGTAGTTAACGTTTGTCGTTTCAGAGAGAAGGCTACCACTGATGATTTTGTCACACACACACACACAGAGAGAGAGAGAGAGAGAGAGAGAGAGAGAAACCAGTCACGAACGTCCAGCAATGAAGAGAGGAGGCAGTATCAGCCAGACATAAACGGGTTACCCACAAGCATGGAGAAATAGCGTAAGGTAGGGGAGACAAATTTCGTCCCTGCACCTAATTTCGTTGCCTAGGGATTTCTAGTTTGCACGGTTGGTAGGTACCTAATGTTTAGTCGCGCGCACACACGCGTAGCCTCATCCCGTTGTCTTGTTGTGAGAGTTGGTTGTATGCACCACGTTTAGTTTCCGTGTACAAGGAGGATTCATTTTTCATGCTCAGCTGAGTTAGTGCAGGATTCAAATTAAAAGTCTGTTATTCCTACAGTGAGCACTCTGATATGTGTATGAAATACTGGACTGCATTTCAGTCATGTAGTGTAGTTCCTGGCCTGTAATCGCTACAGTGAGGTGGTTAGCGTGAGTTACCGTAGTGGCCATTATTAAAAAAATCAGGGAATGCTCCTAATTTCGCCCCCCTTCATTTTATTTGTTATTTGTGAAGTTTATTATTTTCTTCATATGGAAAAAACAAGCAGTGGGATAAGTAGGCTGTGCAAAAGGTATTAAGGCAATGAGGAACAAGGTAATGGGTTACAAACCTTGCAAGTTAAAGCGTTTAAAATCCCACGAGCAACGCTGAAAGACTGTTTTAAAAACACCAAGAAGAATTTGTTTCAATAAATGGCCTTCAAGTAATTAATTAATTATAGGGAAAGTGTTTGGTAAGGTTAGAAAGGAAAAATATATTAACATTAATTGTACTTTTCATGAATTTGGTGGGGGACGAAATTACGAACACATTTTGGTAGTTTAGTTTTGTAATGTTTATGTTTATGTCAAATATTGACTACCTTAAGTTATAATAGTTTCATTGTATCTTGCCCTAAGTGGATAATATACGGTATATAGACTATACCAATTTCTAGCCTTGTCCATAATATTCCTGAATTTCTACAAGTCTAAACCTGCTAAGGGGACGAAATATGGGCCCCCTACCTTACAAACGAATATAATCTGTATGTTGTAGTACTTTGACAGCAAGACTGAAAATCTTGTCGAGTTCCGCAACATACAGGGCATACAGGAGGGTATTTTAATATAGCACCTTGAGGTATTCCCTTAGTTACAGATCGCAGACCATACAAACTATTGGCTGGACCTCTAATGTAGACCACACGATGACTGAGAAGATTATAAATAGTTGTGATGTACTGCAGTGGGAGATACAACGAATGTAATTTTTGAGTAAGGATTGTCAAGTCCACGTTGTCGTAAGCTCCACTTACATACTGAAACATTGCTGCCGGGTAATGTTGAGAAAAATACGTGTGTTCAGTGTCTGTGATGAGGAGGCTGGGATGATGAAGTATACTCCTAGATTTGCAGAAGCCGTACTGATAACTCGGAAGTAGTTGTTTATGCTCAAGCCACCATTCAAGAAGATAATGCGATTGGATGGCACGAACTTGCCTCATTGGGATCCTTACCAGGCTTGAGAATAGGTAAAATAATGTAAGTAGTCCAATCAGAAGGTAAAAAACCAAATTGCAAATATGCTTTAAACAAATGTAGTAGGAAGTATTGAGCAGATGTGCTTAAATGAAACAGCAGTAAATAATGAATATTATCATACCCTGGGACTGTGGCTTGAGTATGTTTTAAGGCAGCTTCCAGTTCGTCAAGTCTGAAATGCCGAAGGGGAGTTTCTTCTAAATGCTCTCTGCCATTTCGTATCCCATCGACGCCGTGAGGCCTATCTGTGTCGGTGCGACGTAAAGAAAAGTGTAAAAAATAAAGTACAAGGAATGTCGTATATGACGAAATCCTTCAATAAATATTTACCCCATTGACAGTCATGTCTTGACGTGTTTCAGCTAGTTATTATTATTATTATTATTATTATTATTATTATTATTATTATTATTATTTATGTCGCACCGACACAGACAGGTCCTATGGCGACGATGGGATAGGGCTAGGAGTAGGAGGAAGCGACCGAGGCTTTCATTTAGGTACAGACCCAGCGTTTGCCTGGTGTGAAAATGGGAAAACGCGGAAAAGCATCTTCACGGCTGCCAACAGCGGGATTTGAACCCTTTATTCTTCTTCTTATTATTATTATTAATATTTCAGATCTATTTTTGTTCGCAGTGTACTAGATCTTCAGCCGGCCCCGTGGTGTAGGGATAGCGTGCCTGCCTCTTACCCCGGAGGCCCCGAGTTCGATTCCAGGCCAGGTCAGGGATTTTTCCCTGGACCTGTGGGCTGGTTCGAGGTCCACTCAGCCTACGTGATTAGAATTGGGGAGCTATCTGACGGTGAGATAGCGGCCCCGGTCTAGAAAGCCTAGAATAACGGCCGAGAGGATTCGTCGCGCTGACCACACGACACCTCGTAATCTGCAGGCCTTTGGGCTGAGCAGTGGTCGCCTGGTAAGCCAAGGCCCTTCAAGGGCTGTAGTGCCATGGGGTTTGGTTTGGTTTGGTTTGGTTTGGCACTAGGTCTTCTGTTTACGGTTAGAACAAGTTTGCTACTTTCATTGATCTGCCTCAATCTCATCCTCGGGTTTGAAATTTGAAAGTGACTGGGGTATGAGCGATGCTAGTAACACCATTTTTTATGGACCCGGTCCCTGTGATCAATGGTGCGAAGGAGTTACTTTGAACATATTCCCACATGTATGAAATATTAGAATTATCGTCCGTCATGAAATCGCTCGGAAATAGAGTGTCTTTTTATGGACGAAAGAACACTCGGGACTTCCATTCAATGACCAAACACGGTGCACGCACTGGATTATTCCTTTCATTAGTGATTTTTGTGCAAATAGCAGAAGGAAAACGTACGTTGAATGGTCAGCTCTGTGAAACAAGACTATTGAACACAGAGGTCATTACTCTGCCTCCATTCAGCCAGCTATCCTACACAAACCATGGTGGGCCGATGACCTTCGATGTTAGGCCCCTTAAAACAACAAGCATCATCATCATCATCAAACCATGGTATCGAGACGTCAGATGGGCCAGAGTCAAAATCCACCATGCTCCATTTCCAGCTCGCCTCAACACAATTTGAGTCCTCCAATCAGCACAATGCCCGTGCAATGCAAGGAATACAGGAGATGTGAAGCACCTCATCTTTGAGTGCAGCACACTGCTGTATATCTTATCGCACAGAATTGCTCGACACCCTTGTGCACCTTCGTGTTCCCTTCCAACACATACCCAGCTGTTACTGGTAACCGGAGACCTACGTGTGTACAGTGCAACTGTCATTCTGTCAAAATAAAACAAATTTCGAAAATCACTTTCGGCCTAAATGCTGTTCCGGAAAACAGCCTAAAATCGCTGTTTCTTTACTCAATTTCTTTTTTTATTCAAACCCTAGCCAAATTAACTTATTTACATAATTCTTTCTGTAATGTGTTCCTTGGTTCAATACTCGCAAGCGGTTTTTTTTTGAGTTTTTGAAAAATGTCCACACCGAATGTAGTTATAAGGGCTTAAGTGAAACTCTGCATTGACTCACATCAGCGCTCGTAGTGGTATAAAAAGGCAAACTGCTAATCTAATCGACCGGATAATGATGATTAAGAATAGGACTGTAATTTTTAGGAATACATTAAAAATATGTTCAAATACTTTATTATATTTTATTTACCTAAAATCCGTAGGTCATATCCCTAGGATATGCTTGAGTTGCTTGCCTAACTGGATTTTTGCTCTGTTCTAGCATCTTTCTGTCATTCTATACGTACTTTACCTTGTTGTCCAATTGTTTTTCTCTTTTCTGTAACATTTTAATCATTGTATATTGTTGATGGCCAAATGTCCTAAGGACGAAGGCTATAATACTTAATACGTATAGGGTATTGGTCCAGTATGGAAAGCAGCGGGAAGCTTCCTTATTCCTCATTTCTTTGTTATGCTTCTTAAGTGACTCCCAGGCTCTCTATGACAGCTGATATGTAATGAATATAGACTATATATATAATCTAGAGTGACCAGTCGCCCTCCTTTATCCGGATATGTCCTCCTTTTCAGAACATTGTTCGGGGTTCGAACGAATTATATGAAAACCCCGAAATGTCCCTCTTTTTTAGTGAATCTGCTTGTTTTGGGGTAATCTGTTTTACTACTTCGTTTTTACAAGTGTTCTTTATTACGCGACGGCATCGTCGATATATAGAAATGTGATTATGGATATACATTACATACGATTATTCTACGCATGCCTTGTGTTATGATCATAGACGCTATTTACCACGCTGTATTTTGCATGCTTCTCTCTCACCAATACCCCATCAGAACACTGCTATATTAATGTGTGACAGCTGACAACGTGACAAGCGACAGGATACCATTTGGATTTGAAAGAAGCCTGTTTTAAATGGATGGCACTGAAAGTAACATTGATTGTTGTGATGTTGAAGATTATACAGTGTTCTGTATTTGGCTTTCAAATTGATAATGTGGAATCTTTTGATCAGTTCTGCAATTTCCAAAAATTTCTGAATGAGAGTAGTAATAACCCTGAATATAACAAGTTACCTTGTTGTCGGAAATGGACGAAACTGATTGTAGTTCAGAGTTATTAAAACGTGCAGAATACTTTTTCTATACAACAGCACAGTGCAAATGCAGAAAGAGTATTTTCATTGATCTCGGCACAATGGACTGAAAATAGGAACCGTTTCAAAATAGAATTTGTGAAAATCCTTTTAATGGTTCAATTTAATCTAAAGGAATTTACATGTGTATATCTTAGACATGCCAAAACTCCTAAAGGCAAGATAATCTTCAGAAAAGTGCTAGCAGGGCGTGTAAATTAGTTTCATTGTTTTATTTTTGTAGGAATTTACTGTATAATATTGAAATGGATAAATTTTGTTTATGGATGTGAAAATTGCAATACATAAGTCTAAATTCAGATTCTCAATGGGGAATTTTTGTGTCCTCACTTTATCGGCATTGTCCTCCTTTTAAAATAGCTTTGTCCTCCTCTTTTAAAATCTATTTGCACCTGGTCACCCTGGAAGAGTCGAACCAGCCTGTGAACTCACACGTACAACTACACCATATCTGCCCATTGTACCTTTTCCCAGTTATCTGAATTCAACATTTTGTATGGAGTCAATCTATTTTTACGGTCCGGTGCCCTTCCTGACGCCAACCTTGTGTGGAGGGATGTGTTCACTGTTGGGTGTTTCTGAGGTAGTTTGTAGTGTTATGTGTTGTGTGTAGATGAAGACTGACATGAAAATGGGAACCTGGAAAATCATCTATCAGGGCTGTCAACAGTGGGATTCAAACTCACTATATCCCGAATGCAAGCTAAGAGCTATATGCCTCGATCCACGTCGCCAACTCGCTTAGTAGTAGTGGTGATGTAGGACTGATAGTCCTCATATTATTCCATATCGTAGGTAGGGGGAGGGGGGCGGTGGCGTGGATAAGCTGACTAGAAAATTAACTCAGTCAGGCAAGATACCGTTTATCGCGTTTTGCTGTATCGTCATTTCCTACAAGAAAAGAAAAGTAGGCCTACTGTACACATGCTGGGTTGTGTTTCAAGCTCAGGTGAAATAATTCTGCTAATCGCCAAATAATGTCTACTAAAAAGCTTACTTGAAAAGTGACAAATCCTGTGTGTTTTTTCTACTGTTTGTGCGACTGTATACCGCATAGTAGTGTAGTCAGGATTGTCCGATTGGGGGGGGGGTATAGTTACAAAATATTGATAGAACATATTGAATATGCGCGCATGCATGAGTGTCATTATAAGGACACTGCTACAATTGAATTATATTGATATTCAGATTGCAGTAGGGACAAAGTCTTACATTGAAATACAGAACAAGAACAATATGATCAAGGTCAACAGTTTTACAGAGAATGTTATATTCAGTTTACAATGTAAAATCCAACTTTCGAGCCTGTTTTGAAAAGAGATTCAACACATCTATTGTTTTTACTATAATGTTTATTTAGTTCATTGTTTACTGTCACATTCTATTTATTTTATTTTTTAAACATTCCATGCGGGGGGGTTCTAACCCTCAGTAACCCTTTCCCTGGCTACACCCCTGATATCGCACAAATATACGGCACAATTTATGCAGTTGATTTATTTGATGCAATCTGTTAGAATAGAATAGAATAGAATAGAATACTCCATCCCCCAGTTTCGGAACACCTTTATTGTAAACCAAAATGTGTCTTGACACATGCATTCTTTCCCCTATTGCTATTTATCTATTATTACATTAAACGTTACAATTAAACTTATTAACTATATCAATCCTATTTCTAAATTGTAGTTCACCGAGCTCGATAGCTGCAGTCGCTAAAGTGCGGCCAGTATCCAGTATTCAGGAGATAGTAGATTCGAACCCCACTGTCGGCAGCCCTGAAAATGGTTTTCCGTGGTTTTCCCATTTTCACACCAGGCAAATGCTGGGGCTGTACCTTAATTAAGGCCACGGCCGCTTCCTTTCCACTCCTAGCCCTTTCCTGTCTCATCGTCGACATAAGACCTATCTGTGTCGGTGCGACGTAAAGCAACTAGCAAAAAAAATTGTAGTTCTTTCTTTAAAGTTTAATTATTTACTGTACTAATTTATTTTTATTTGCCCGGATGAGTGGCACAGGCGGTTGAGGCGCTGGCCTTCTGACCCCAACTTGGCCGTTTCGGTCCTGGCTCTGTCCGGTGGTATTTGAAGGTGCTCAAATACATCAGCCTCGTGTCAGTAAATTTACTGGCACGTAAAAGAACTCCTGAGGGACAAAATTCTGGCACCTCGGCGTCTCCGAAAACCGAAAAAGTAGTTAGTGGTGTAATGATGTTCGTGACTCGTTTATTTACTTGCAAACATACTAGTCTGTATTTCAGTAGAAAAATATGAAAATTAATATTCATTAAATAAAATGCATAATCGTCGGACCTTGTACTCACACTTAGTTCTTACCTGCTTACTTACACATACGTTATTTGAAGGGCGCCAGCTACCACTCAGTGCAGCAATAATGGAATGAGAATCTTGACTATCTCTAGGGTGTGGTGTAATAAGCTTACTTTTGACAACATACCATATAAGTTCTGGGAAAAGGAGATTGGCGTTCGGTTTCCCCATCAAATTTGAGGTTATCTAATTCTGTTATTGAAATAATACTATGAATTCATTTGATAAAACAAAATATATTATTTAAATTGTATAAAAAATAGTAAGTCTTGTTGCGATAAAACAGATGAGAATATGAAATTATGACATTGCAACTGAAAGAAACTAGGCATGAATTTGAATTCTTCTTGACCGGACATTTAACAATTTTACATTAAATATATCCCCCACTGATTCACTTGACTGTACCTTCAACACTTTTAGTGTAATTAGGACGTATTCCTTTGATCTGGTGTTTACTGTAGATGTGTCACGCCTAATTTGGTGATGTATCCATGTGACTGCTTCTTCTCCATATCATATGACTTCTTGGTAAGTCTGTACTGTATGACTTCATTGCAAGTGTATCCTTCCATGACTCCATGGTAAGCCTTTCCGTCCGTATCTTCAACTAAGTGACCGATCAACTGTGGCCTCACTCTCTCAATGACCAATGACTAATGGCTCACTGAGTCTTCTCCATCTCGTTCACTCTCGTTGACTCTCGTTGACTGACCGACTGAGGCCTCCGCATCCCTATGACTTATTCACTGTTCAGCTTCCGTTTAACTAATGACTGACGCTACAAGATACACCCAGCTTATATAGACTGGTTGACACACCTACGTAATCTCCAGAAATAACTATGATCTACTCCCACCTCGCGACAAATGTTTCACACTATGGCGAAATCGCCGGTGGCACCCTAGCAGGTATCTCCAAGAACGTGAGCTCACCGTTAAATAAGCACGATGACGTAGCAATGACTTGGCAGTAACGCCAACAGTATTGCACAATGTTACAATGTCATATCCACATCTGATATACAGCAACTCCTACTGTACATGTTTTTAGTGTTAATCCACACACACGTATATCTGCATACATTTAACTACAATCACACAAGCGACAAGCATTGCAGAATTGAATTGAATAATAATTATAATACAAAAATAGTAATCTAACAGATAAAATAATAATAGTACGGGCATAATAATAATAATAATAATAATAATAATAATACAGATATGATCTTGTAACGGGATTTGAACCGTTACAGTGGGACGTAAAGCAAATAACAGTATTACTAGACTATTATTATTATTATTATTATTATTATTATTATTATTATTATTATTATTATTATTATTATTATTATTATTATTATATTCCTAAATGTTAATAGAGTTATATAGTCTAGGACTAACATGTATCTTACCCTCCCTTAGTTGTATTAGTGCTTACTTTTGTGTCATCAGTCTTTATAGAGTTATCCTACAATTACTACAATTACAACTTACATTTTGAATGAATTGAATGAATGGATGAATTAGTGAGTGAGTGAGTGAGTGAGTGAGTGAGTATCAATTGCTGAGCGAATGATTTCATGACTGAATTATGTTGAATGAAGGATGAATTTAATTTAATGATTGAGTGAATGAATGAATTGAATCGAATGAATTATTTTATGACTGAATTGTGTCCATGCGTAATTGAATGAATAAACCCTCTTCTCATCCATAGCCACCAGCTGGAGTGAGAGCATTCAGAATTGAGTGGATGAATGTATGAACTGTCTACAAAATAACAAAAACCTCTCTCCCATTCACGGATAATCACCAACTTGGAAGAGAGTTGAATGAATGAATGAATGAATGAATGAATGTTCTCATTCAATTCGCATGCAATTTAATAGTTAACTTAAGATCCAGTCTATTAAAAGTAACGCATATAAGCGGAAGAAACTATATGAATGGCGCTTAAACAATTGCGCCGTTATTTCGCCTTGGCACCACCCAGAGCGCTGTAGCAATGATGTTAGCCACACCATAGGCTTCTTTCTAGCTCGTTGGCTTGTACTCATAAAGTCGTTGAATAAACGAATCGCATTCAATCGTTTCGAGATACAATGCATTCTTTCAAACGTAGCATTTCTGGATGCTTGACTGTCTTGTATGCAGAGGAAACAACTTTTATATCGCACTAGGAATTTGAATTTTGGAAATGATTCATTTTACCTACTCTAATGTCAACTTGTGACGTGTAACCATTCTTAAAGGACATTATATTGCACCACCGCGCTATATTGGGTGACTCAAAACAAGACCGACAACGCTCAGTATATTATAAGGGACGACAAACTGATCATTTTCCAAGCTGGGGCTGATGTCCGGAAATGCATTGTTTGGATGCTGAGGGGTGTCAAAGCTTGATAACATTTGGGATGTGGTAATGGATGTGCGTACACATTTTGTGAAGAAACCTCCACGAGCCCACCAAGAGCAAACACAGCATGCGTTAAGTGGGGATGTGTGCGATAATCTCTATATACAGTGTAATTCAGCAGCCCCTTCCAATATCGTTTGCTGCAGCCCAACTAACGTGCACATGGCCATAGGGATGCTATTCCCCTGCAGGCATACTGCATGGAACTAATGTTCAGTGAGCACATTTTGCACACAATATTCTGAACCCTAGCGAAATGTTTTATCATCCGTTCGCAAAACATGACGCTTTGAAATCATGTAGCAACGTCCTTTTACCATGTAACTATGTTAATGTGTTGTGCCTCGTGACCGGGTGTAACGAACAGGAGAATCAATGCATAAAACTAGGTAACAGTGGAGTAATTAATGTCTTAAACATCAAACCGGATGGTGTATGCACTCTGCTCTAGTCGTACTACCAGCATATAGTGTAGCGTAGTGGATGCGGTTAGTAGTTCGCCTAGCAATCCTGCATCAATCGAGTACTTTGGCATCGGTATGATGTTTGAATACGCAAACGCAGGACCACGTTTGCCACATTAAAACAGTAGAATGACGCTGTTATTCATCTTGTGCCCTGCGCATACTCCGCTGGTTAGGGACTGAATGCACTGTAATCTCTGCTGTCATTCGGCAGGTTTTCCGCAGAGAAATAAATTGACATGCTCCTCATTTATGGGGAAGCTAGACAAAACGCGTGTGAGGCACTACGTCTGTACCAGGAACGGTATCCCGACAGGCGACACCCGGCTGCTATGACATTCCGCCGTATTGAAAGACGCCTAAGGACAACAGGCGTGATTTCCAACCAGCCACCAGTCGTTATAAGCCAGTTACATCGGGTGAAACAGGAGAGTCCGTTCTGGAGGCAGCTCGTAATAATCCACACATCAGTACAAGGGCGATTGCACGACAGGTGAACACCAGCCAGCCGTCCGTCTGGCGAATACTGCATGAAAATAATTTCATCCATACCATCTTGAGCTACACCAAGAGCTCCACGGACGGGATTTCAAAGCTCGAATGGAGTTCTGTCGGTGGCTATTAGGCAGGATGGACAATGATGCAGCATTCGCATCGCATTTCTTGTTCTCGGACGAATCGCGTTTCCACAATAATGGGAACGTCAATCGCCACAATATATGGAATCCGGGCAATCCTCAGTAGGTGTAACAAGCGACCCATCAAATACGATGGGGAGTGAATGTTTGGTGTCGAATCTTGGGGGATCGCCTGACTGGACCTTACTTCTTTTAGGGCCATTAGACGGGCCAACGCTACCTGCACTTTCTGCGTCAGGAACTCTCACTGCTGTTGGAGGATGTGCCCTTGCACGATCGTTTGATGATGTGGTTGCAACAGGATGGAGCTCCACCACATTCGACTTTGCCCGTTCGTAACCATCTAAACGAGAAATTGCCAGGGAACGAAGAGGCCCTGTTTCTTGGCCCGCCAGATCACCGGACTTAACGCTGTTGGACTTCTTCTTGTGGGGACATTTGAAGAACGTCGTTTACACTCAAGCGCCGAAAACTCCCGACCAGCTCCACCAAATCATCACGGACGCCTGCCGAGCAATTACACCTGGAATGCTTCAGCGCGCAAGACGATCAGTTGGACACCGGATCCAAATGTGCATAAAACCAAAACGGTCATTACATTGAGCATTTGCTGCGATGAAACATTGTCAGGGCAGTTGTATTCCTATTACTTCCGGTCTGTATGTGTACGGCCTGCATACTAATCAGCCCTTCTTAGGGCCACAAACACATTCATTCACACACAATTTGCATGATAGCGGGTATTGTACTTACACTGCTGCGGTACGTATTAAACAAATATTTCCAAAATTTATCCTCGCCCCGGACTGGAACCTCCCACCTGACATGGAAGCCCACTCCGCCACGCCTTTACCAACTACACTACGGTTCGGTACGGCACACTGGACAGCTTAGAGCAAGTATTGCTGTAGGTTTACTGCGATCACAATATCAATTTAGTGTTTCGCCGGCGTGCCGGGTTCGTACGATCTAGACGGCAGACGGATGTCTTCCAGTGTTTAATACGAATATAACATTACGGCGTCCTATCATGGTGAGGCGGTAAATACCAAGATATCCGGTTGTGTTGTCTGGGCAAACCGGCAGGACAGATGTTTTCAGGACGGAATGAATATTGTGGGATGCATAAAACTACATTGGAAGGGGCGGCTGAATCACGCTGTATAAAAATGAATGTTTCTTTGTGTGTCCCTTATGGATTCAAATATTACTGGACCAATTTCGCTGAAAATTTCACAATTTATTCTTATTACTCCTGATAGTGTTTAGGGAAGTGGTTTGAACGAAATCCGATCGGTAGTTTGGCGCAGGGAGTGAGAAGAGTTGAAAAAGAAAATAGGGGGAGGCAAGCAAACCGCAAGACAAATCTGATCGGCGGGTAGCCTAACCAACAGTGTGTGAAAATTATGATGTGTTTCTTAAAAGCTTTCTTCTCCCTCTTCTTCTTCTTCTTCTCCTTCTTCTTGTATCTTGTATATATAAATGGCATACGGGGTGATAAAAGAACATGTCGAAAATGACAGAGATTACAGGTGAATGTGTATCTGTGCCAGCATAGCTCTCAGCCAAACTTGATACACATATAACTTACAATCTGGAAAAATTACTGTAGCGACAAGAAACCCTTAACACACCTAAGGGAATGGGGTGAAATGTAAAAACCTGAAAATGACCGATAACGAAAATTAGTGGCGAGTCCATAGTCTTTGGGGTAGCTTAGATGAACTGTGACACTCTCGATGTCATTTAAGTCAAAGTTCATTCCCAGTCGTTCTGGGAGTTAGAAGGGAGGAAAATAATGTACAAAATGGCCGAGATTATAATAATAATAGTATATTTATTGCGCACAATGTGCATAGGGGATCACAGAGTGGCGTCCAATGTGCTCTGCATATGCTAAAAAAACACACCAAACCCCATAGCACTAAAGCCCTTGAAGGGCCTTGGCCTACCAAGCGACCGCTGCTCAGCCCGAAGGCCTGCAGATTACGAGGTGTCGTGTGGTCAGCACGACAAATCCTCTCGGCCATTATTCTTGGCTTTCTAGACCGGGGCCGCTATCTCACCGTATAGCTCCTCAATTCTAATCACGTAGGCTGAGTAGACCTCGAACCAGCCCTCAGGTCCAGGTAAAATTCCCTGACCTGGCCGGTAATCGAACCCGGGGCCTGTGGGTAAGAGGCAGGCACGCTACCCCTACACCACGGGGCCGGCCTGCATAGGTTAGTCGTTAATAAATTCATTAATCGAACAGGACCTCAAGGAACACTTCTGGATATGATATCTTTCACATACTTGGTCACATAGCCTACACACACAGTTTATGTTCGGTTCGTGAAATACTTTGTTTTTACACATCTTGAAGTGGAATCCGTGCACATCCAATCTCGTAACTATGTGTCTCAGTTGGTAGCCCGTTTCCATCCATTTCCGATCCGTCATGGCCTCCGTTGAGTAGAAGTTTTCCCTAATGTCCCCCTTTTTCTCTTAGTTTATGCAACAGGTTATCGTATGCTGCGCCTCCTGGTAAAACAAGATTGTATCTCAGGTCCTCAATCAGGAAAGTTTCTCTCGCGAGTTCATATACAAGTCGAGATCTTGTAGTCTTTGATACACTCAGGACTCGCTTCGGATATCTGGATTTTATCTTTTCCAGGTCTTCTAATTGCTTCACACTCAGAAATTCCCCTATGATCTCAAGCCCATAGGTTAACACTGGTAGCACTTTTACTCGAAAAAGCACCATGGCTGTATCTACTGCAATTTGTGTGAAATTCTCAATGTCATTCATCGCTTTCAGAGCTGCAATAATTCTAGCTCGTACATGGATCCTGAAACTGCTGCATGTGGTCTGCAAGGTTACACCTAGGTATCTGAAACTGTTAACTCTGCGAAGGCAGACGTTATTACACCATATGTGCTCAGTTTCCTTTAGTTTACCTCCTTTCCTGAATACGACTAGTTCAGTCTTCTCCTCATTTATTTTCATTTCATTCCTGTTTGCCCAGTCCACTAGCAAGTCCATCGCACGTTGTAGTTCTGTTATGTCTTCAGCCGCAATTGCCATGTCATAAGCATACAGGTACATTTCTGTGTATGTTCCAGCATAGCTCTCAACCAAACATGATACGCACATAACTTACTGTTTGGGAAAGGAAACTGTGTGGTAAGACAACCCGAAGGATGGGGGTGGGGAGGGGATGAAATATTAAAATACCAAAAAACGACCAATATGAACTGTAAAAACGATGTATGTTAATGAATATACTTTTTCTTTTGCTTTTGAATGAACGGTTTAGAAACATCTAACGCGGTTGAATTACTAAACGCGGGCGAAGTTGCGGGCACCTGCTAGTACAGTATAAACGATCTATGGTCATAACTCGGCCCATTTCATAGATAACTTCTATGTCCTACTACTAAGAAAGTAAAGTTTGAATGTCTTTCTAATACATGTACATTAATTTTTTAAATTGTGTAAAGATATGAGGACCGAGCTCGATAGCTGCAGTCGCTTAATTGCGGCCAGTATCCAGTATTCGGGAGATAGTAGGTTCGAACCCCACTATCGGCAGCCCTGAAAATGGTTTTCCGTGGTTTCCCATTTTCACACAAGGCAAATGCTGGGGCTGTACCTTAATTAAGCCACGGCCGATTCCTTCCCACTCCTAGCCCTATCCTGTCCCATCGTCGCCATAAGACCTATCTGAGTCGGCGCGACGTAAAGCAACTAGCAAAAAAAAAAAAGATATGAGGAAAATTTTCTCAAAACCCGTCAGTGCTTTGAGCATGAATTTTTACCGCGATTATACTTATCCAAATAAGGAACTCTGTAAAACAGAATATCTTAAATCTTAGCTTTTTTAAGAAATACTGTTTTTATTAGCCTATTGAAAAAATTATAACGTTTTCTTTTTACATATACAGTATATGTATATCCATACCTTATTTCAAAATGTATCTGAAAAAAAAAGTTTGCAGTACGGGTGCAGAAATTCTGGGTGCCAGGTCGCCGCGGCGACTGTGTCTTTGCTACTGGCGCCTAAGTTTCGACCCCTCGAAAAAATATGTTTTTCGGTTTTTCACACTTTATTTCTTCTCCTGCCGATCAATTCGTAACAAAAACCCCGTGACATATGACGTGACGTCACTGAACAAGCTTAAATCCACGCCACGATCTTCTCGAAAATAAATAACTGCGAGACCAAAGAGAATGTGTGTTTTTCGCTGCGCAGGACCATCGATGTACACTGACTTAGCAAATGTCATGGGATAGTCACCTAATAGCGTGTGGGGCCTCCTCTGGCCCTGCGAACTGCAGTGAGACGCCATGGAAGTGAGTCGACAAGTCCCTGGTAGTCCTCTGGACGCAGCTGACACCAAATCGGCTGCAGAGTAGCAGGATCCATGGCAAGGAGCCTGCGTTCCAGGACATCCAAGGTATGCTCGATAGGATTCATATCGGGGCTCCTGGGTGGCCATAGCAGTCGTTGGACCTCCGCTGCATGTTCCTGGAACCATTCCCGGGCGACGTGGGAGCGATGTGGCGGCGGGTTATCATCTTGAAACACCGCAGAACCGTCTGGGCGCTGGAAGGCCAAAAATGGGTGGAGATGGTCTCCGAGCAGCTCAACATACCGCGTACCATTCAAAGTCTCTTCCAGAACAACTAGGGGGCCCATTCCATACCAGGAAAATGCACCCAAGACCATAACAGAGATATCAGCGCCCTGGACCACACCTTCGAGGCAGGCGGGATCCATCGCTTCATGTGGTCTGCGCCATACACGGTGCCTCCCATCGGCATGGTGCAGTTGAAATCGTGATCCGACCGACCATGTCACGTTACGCCATTGTTCCAGTGTCCATCCCTGGTGACTGGCGACAAATGCGCGTCGTTGTGCCCGATGACGTTGGGTTAACAGTGGCACCCGTGTGCGGCGCCGGCTCCCATGCCCCATAGAACCCACGTTCCTACGGATTATCCGCTGGGAGACGTGTTTAGCACGGCCTGTGTTGAATTGAGCTGTGATTTGTTGCACGGTTGCCCGTCTGTCACTATTGACAATCCGTCTCAGATGTCGCCGGTCACGGTCATCGAGGGTGGCTGGACGGCCGATCGTTCGTCTGTTGTGGACGGTGACACCCGCATTCCACCATTCACGATACACCCTGGACACGGTTGATCGTGTGAAGCCGAATTCCCGCACCACTTCCGAAATCGCACTTCCCATCCGTCGGGCACCGACCACCATACCCCGTACGAACGGTGTCCGCTCACGACGACGATCCATGTTACACCTGTCACATGCACAGCCACTGCTCACAAGGTCTCCTATACAAGTGCCGCTGGTACAGGGGGCGTGTGGTGCGCAGACAACACACTTGCGCATCAGTGCTCCGCTATCCCATTACATTTGCTCAGTCAGTGTATATCCACAGCACAGCAGCAGAGCTTTGCTGGAAGAAATGTGAACTAATTACTTGATAGTCAAATGTAGTCTGTAGTATCTGTAGTACTGTATTTACATTTTATTGGTTCTACGCGTGTCCCGTGCTGTTATACTCGTACAATTTCTAATAAATGCAGGGCTTAGGCCTGTAAATCATAAATCTTGTATTTGTGCGGGCGTTACTATTGTGCTGGCCTTCGAATATGGGACGCAATAAGAAACCCGAGTACAATGGCCAATCAAACTAGGCACAACACCCACACATTTTAAGCGGGTATTGTGAGAAAACAGTTCGCCGCCGTGGTGTAGTAATTAGTGTGATCAGCTGCCACCCTCGGAAGCCCGGGTTCGATTCCCGGCTTTGCCACGAAATTTGAAAAGTGGTACGTGGGTGGAACGGGGTCCATCAGCCTCGGGAGGTCAACTAAGTAGAGTTTGATTTCCACCTCAGCCATCCTCGAAGTGGTTTGGCGTGGTTTCCCACTTCTCCTCCAGGTAAATGCCGGGATGGTACCTAACTTAAGGCCGCGGCCGCTTCCTTCCCTCTTCCTTTACCCCTTCCAGTTTTCCGATCTCCCACAATGCCCCTGTTCAGCGTAGCAGGTGAGGCCACCTGGGCGAGGTACTGGTCCTCCTCTCCAGTTTTATCCCCCGACCCCAAGTTTCACACTCCAGGACACTGCCCTTGAGGCGGTAGAGGTGGTATCCCTCACTTAGTCCGAGGGAAAAAAACAACTCAGGAGGGTAAAAGGATTAAGAAAGAAAGAAAGAAAGATTGGGAGAAAACAAGGACGCAGAAAATACGACTGGCTCCTCCATAATCAGCATAGGAGTTCAGGCTTTCAGTACGTTGCAAACGAGCATGCATGAATCAGGTCATTATTCTGGCAGATTGTAAGTCTATATTCAGTATATTCTGAATTTTGTAAAACAAAACTGACACAAGCGTTTACAACTAATTGTCCTACTATAGCTCTACAATTTTATATTTCTGGACGGTTTAAATGTTAAGATTAAAAAAAGCAATACCGAGGTCAACGCTAAGTAAAGCAACTCGATTATTTATCAGATTTATGGGATTCTTGCTGGCTCCTAAACTTTTAGGCTGGTTCCCCAATTCAGAGCAAATTTCTGCACCACTGTTTTACAGAACTGTAAAAGGAAGTATCTAAATTAACTGTAATAAATTTTAGCAAAAGAAATAGATAGATAGATAGATAGATAGATAGATAGATAGATAGATAGATAGATAGATAGATAGATAGATAGATAGATATCTTTATTGGCGTAATTTAGGCCATTGGGCCTTCTCTTACACTAAACCAAATAGCATACATTAGAGTCATAATTAATACTGTACTAAATGAAGCACAATTAAACACAATCAAAATATACTATAACTGAAATAAAATTCCACCCCAGCGAGACACACATACAGCATAATAATAATAATAATAATAATAATAATAATAATAATAATAATAATAATAATAATAATAATAATAATAATAATAATAATAATAATAATAATAATAGCTAGTAATGGTGTTGTAATGCCAGCCCCGTGGTGTAGGGGTAGCGTGCCTGCCTCTTACCCGGAGGCCCCGGGTTCGATTCCCGGCCAGGTCAGGGATTTTTACCTGGACCTGAGGGCTGGTTCGAGGTCCACTCAGCCTACGTGATTAGAATTGAGGAGCTATCTGACGGTGAGGTAGCGGCCCCGGTCTAGAAAGCCAAGAATAATGGCCGAGCGGATTCGTCGTGCTGACCACACGGCACCTCGTAATCTGCAGGCCTTCGGGCTGAGCAGCGGTCGCTTGGTAGGCCAAGGCCCTTCAAGGGCTGTAGTGCCATGGGGTTTGGTTTGATTTAATGGTGTTGTAATAGCACGATAAGTGAAAGACCAGGAAAACAGTTCACTCGTATCCTGCTGTACCTCTTAATGCTCTTTTAAATAACACTGTGGTTGGTATTCCTCTGTAAGAGTTTAGGATAAAATGTTCCTTATATATTTAAAAAATAGAATTTACGGGAAGTAAGGAAAGAAAATTTGACATGTGGTCTACCTAAATGAAGAAACTAATACAGGCCATAACTGTATTCCTAGTATGATTTTTGCCATAGTTAACACATTCACAAGAAAAAGATATCACACTACATAACATTTCTTAATCTGTAAATCTGTATCCACTATTTGCCTTATATTTAGTAGTGTCATCAGAGGATGTACAATCAGGCGAGTTAGCCGTTCGATTAGGGTCGCGTAGCTGATAGCTTGCATCCGGGAGATGGTTCGTTTGAATCCCACCGTCGGCAGCCCTGAAGATGGTTTTCCGTGGTTTCCTATTTAACACCAGGCAAATGCTCAGGCTATACCTTAATTAAGACCACGGCCGCTATCTTGCCAATCCTAGCCCATTTCCATGTTTGTGTCGTCGAAAACCTCCGATGTGTTAGTGCGACGTTAAGCCACTAGCAAAATAAAAGAGGATGTACGATTTCCATGTTTCTTCCTTGATTCACTACCATAATTATCAAATGAATTACCTGAGTTATCAGTAAATCCGTTCCACACAATACTTCTTTCGAAGTCGTAAATGGCGACATTTCTTCGCCTTTGTGGAAACTCGGGGACTAACTTGGGCGTTTTAACAGCAGCTAAACGTATGTAATTGAACATTAAACTCACGCTCCAAGCTCACTTATAACAACACATGTAGCACTTTGTTTAAAACGGGAGTATAATTTGCGCACGCAGGAATGTTGTCGCGCTCTTCATGAATCTAACAACGAAACCTTTTTTTAAAACTTTTTGATCTGTACAAATGGACAAAATAGTTACATTTCTGTCGCGATGAACACCATGAAAGGGGCGTGACCTTGTACATTTTAAATCAAAATATAATTGAATTAGTCATTTAAGAAAGGGCACTTCTTCCAAAATTTTAATTTCCAGGAGGAGAAAAACCTTATTTAAAAGCCTGTCTTGCTATTTATTTATTTATTTATTTATTTATTTATTTATTTATTTATTTATTTATTTATTTCTTAATCTGTTTACCCTCCAGGGTCGATTTTTCCTTCGAACTCAGAGAGAGATCCCACCTCTATCGCCTCAAGGGCAGTGTCCTGGAGCGTGAGACCTTGGGTCGGGGGATACAACTGGTGAGGAGGACCAATACCTCGCCCAGGTGGCCTCACCTACTTGGCTGAACATGGGCCTTGTTGAGGGGAGGAAGATCGGAAGAGATAGACAAGGAAGAGGGAAAGAAGCGGCCGTAGCCTTATGTTAGGTACTATCCCAGAATTTGCCTGGAAGAGAAGTGGGGGAAACCACGGAAAACCACTTCGAGGATGGCTGAGGTGGGAATCGAACCCCCATCCCCCCTCTACTCAGTTGACCTCCCGAGGCTAACTGAACCCCGTTCCAGTTCTCGTACCACTTTTTAAATTTCGTGGCAGAGCCGAGACTCGAACGCGGACCTCCGCGGCTGGCAGTCAATCACGCTAACCACTACACCACAGCGGCGGACTGTAAAAACTTGAAGAGTAAACATTCACAATCTTGATTACGACACATCATCTGGTTGAGAAGTTCCGTTCTAGAAACATGAAATAAAGTTTTCACCTCTTTGCTTGTACCGGTAGTTGAAAATAATGAGCACAGAATCATACAATTGAAGAGTTACGTCGTAAAAACATGACTTGTAGTATTTGATTAAAGTAATAATAATGGCGTGTGACCTCCGGAGAGGCCGGGTGCAGGTCTTTCGTGTTGAAGCCTTATAGGCGACCTGCGCTTCTGTGAAGGTTTGGTCCTACTTATGATGAATTCTAATGATGAGGAGGGCACACACAACCAGCCCCCGAGCCATCAGAATTAACTAATGAAGGTTAAATTCCTCAACCCAGCCCGGAATCGAACCTGGATCCCCGTGGACCGAAACCCAGCACGCTAACAATTTAGCCTTGGAGCCGGACTTTGATTAAAGTGAAACAAAATGATTAATTATCTATTGGGGACGTTTTAATGTAGTTCATTGGAGTACATGAGAAGATGTGCTGGAGTTATTTTCAATTCGGATCAAGTTGAGAAAAGTATCCCTTGATTTGCGGAGTCCAGTGCATGTTGTCGCTTCCGCAAACCAAAATGTCGAAACTAGTCCCATAATGTTTTAAGCATTTGTATTATTAATGAAAGTATATTGAATAGATGGAACCCTTTCTTTTCTCTACTTGAATTGTAATTGTCTTTTAATAAGGATCAATTTTATTTTGCATATCCATGACATTAAATTGCTAAACTATGAACATGACTATGCATTGAAATGAACTGGATAGTAAAATACATGAAACAGAATGACAGGGGTAGACACAATAACTATCCGTTTCGTTCCGTTTATCCGTTTACCTTCCAGGGATGGTTCTTCCCTCGGACTCAGCGAGGGATCCCACCTCTACCGCCTCAAGGGCAGTGTCCTGGAGCGTGAGGCTTTGGGTTGGGGATACAACTGGTGAGGAGGACCAGCAACTCGCCCAGGAGGCCTCATCTGCTATGCTGAACAGGTGCCTTGTAAGGGGATGGGAAGATCGAAAGGGATAGACAAGGACGAGGGAAAGAAGCAGCCGTGGCCTTAAGTTAGGTACCATCCCGGTATTTGCCCGGAGGAGAAGTGGTATACCACAGAAAACCACTTCAAGGATGGCTGAGGAGGGAATTGAAAACCCCTCTACTCAGTTGACCTCCCGAGGCTGAGTGGACCCTGCTCCGACACTCGTACCCCTTTTCAAATTTCGTGGCAGAGCCGGGAATCGAACCCGGGCTTCCAGGGGTGGCAGTTAATCACGCTAACCCCTACACCACAGAGATGGCAAAATAACTATGTACATTTAAATGTGCCACGAAGCCTAGAATTCCGCAGTCCGGATAGCTTTACCAGTTTTACGATTGGCTTTACCTCGCACTGACACAGTTAGGACTTACGACGACGATGGGGTAGGAAAGGTGTAGGAGGGGGAAGGATTTGGAAGTGGCTGTAATAATGATGTACAGCCTCAGCATTTGGCTGGTGCGAAAATGTGAAACCACGGATAACCATGTTCAGGGCTGCCGGCAGTGTGGTTCAAACCCACTATCTCCCGAATGTAAGCTCACAGCTGCATGGCCAACTCACTCAGTGATAGCTCTGCGAGTTACTGTTGCCAGGTTATCTAATGTGGAGCCTTCCCGTAGCTCCCTGAAAATCATACGATGTTCTGGATCCTGCAGGTTTCACATACATAAAGCTCATTTCTGGATATATAGCCCCACCTTTCAAGATTGGTTATTCAACGAGACACACCAGTCCTGAGTCTGTTCAGCGCCTTCCGGGTTGTGTATGTTAGGTTTGAACCAGCAGCAAGTTCCTCTTTGACATCATCCAGTGAACCTCGTGCACGGACCTGCGCCGAAGTTCTGCTCGGCGAATAAACTGGGTTGATAAAGTGAGAAATGTCCACACACTGAGGCGTATGAGGAAACCAAACGAAACTGCAAAAAATGTCAAAAAGTGCAAGCTTGAATAATTTTCCCATGTAATGCGACACCTAGAGAAATGACGCATTATCATGAAAGGCAAGATCGAAGATAAGCGAGGTCCCGGTAGAGAACATCATGGCTAAGAAACACTAAGGATTGGTATAGGAAATCTACCTTCGAACTATCAGTCGATAAAACAAAATCATGTCCAACGGTCGCTAAGCGGATACACTCTTTGACTGAATGGTCAGCGTTGAGACATTCAGTTCAGAGGGTCCCGGGTTCGATTCCCGAACGGTAGGCTTTTTAAGTCTCGTCTGATTGTTATTTGTTTTTACGTCCTACTAAGTATTTTTACGGTTTTTGGAAACGCCGAAGTACCAGAATTTTGTTTCGCAGGAGTTATTTTACGTGCCAGTAAATCTACCGACACGAGGTTGACGTATTTCAAATACCACCGAACTGAGCCAGGATCGAACCTGCCAAATTGGGGTCAGAAGGCCAGCGCCTCAACCATCTGAGCTGCTCAGCCCGATGTCTGATTAATTCTTCTGGCTCGGGGACTGGGTGTTTGTATTTGACCCAACACTTTCCTCTTCATTTTCAGACAAATACACCACACCACCAAACACCACAGGAACACGCAATAGTTATTACATCTTTCCACATAGAGCTGGCGTCAGGTAGGGCATCCGGTTGTAATTCAAGACCGAATCCACAGTTCGCAACCGCGACCCCCACAGGCGTGGGAATAGCGACAGAAGGAGAAAAAGAAGAAGAAGAGTTCTCTAAACGGATACCACACATGAAGAGGATAATACCGACCAGAGTGTGGATGGTACACTAGGAGAAAAGAAATGTTCAGTTATCTTAACGCTCACGACCTGGCCTAACAGCAGAACACTGAAAATGAAAATCCACAGCCTGTTTCCAGTCATTTGACTGGGTCAGGTATGGAATGAATAATGCCCGCATCTAGCGGCGAGGATAGGAATTGTGCCGACTGCCGAAGTCTGTCGCACTCCTCTGGGGCAATGATTAATGTATGACAGATGAAATTAAATGATATTGGAGAGTGTTGCTGGAATGAAAGACGACAGGGAAAACCGGAGTAGCCGGAGAAAAACCTGTCCCGCCTCCGCCTTGTCCAGCACAAATCTCACATGGAGTGATCGGGATTTGAACCACGGAAACCAGCGGTGAGATGCCGGTGCTTTGCCGCCTGAGCCAGGGAGGCTTAGCAGGACATTATTATTAATGTTTTATTTCATCAGCTGGCACGACATAATTGTCACAGAACAGCAAAACGATAACAGGAAATGGGATGCCGGAATGTATCATAAGCACTCGGTCATGGGAATCATTTTGTTGCTGTGTCAAGTGAGCGCCTATCTCAAGTTGAGTCAGCCGGTGACGCAACTCAGTCCGGGAACAAGCTGTCACCACTCACAATGGGTCCGTTGTTATAAACTGAGATTGCTGACTTATGTCCCATCGTATGTTAAGTTCAAAACAGAGTCTAATACAGCAGTAGAATGAGGACGGCAGTCGTTCCACTACCAATGAAAAAAAAACGTCGAACCTCTCAAAAAACTAGTGTCTACATAGTCTTCGTCTCAATTATAAATTTGTCATATTTCTATAAAAGGCTAAAAAAATGGGTATATGTAAATTCCACTGGAGCAATTTCAACCAAACTTATTACACTTATGACTAGGGATTGGATGGTCGGGCTGAGTGGCTTAGACAGTTGAGGCGCTGGCCTTCTGACCCCAACTTGGCAGGTTCGATCTTGGCTCAGTCCGGTAGTATTTGAAGGTGCTCAAATACGTCAGTCTCGTGTCGGTAGATTTCCTGGCACGTAAAAGAACTCCTGCGGGACAAAATTCCGGCACCTCGGCGTCTCCGAAAAACCGTAAAAGAATTTAGTGGGACGTAAAGCAAATAACATTATTATTATTATTATTATTGATATTATTATTATTATTATTATTATTATTATTATTATTATTATTATTATTATTATTATTATTATTATTATTATTAGGGATCGGATGTTTTTGAAATGCCACCATTTTCCCTATACATTAGAACGCTCAGTAGTACAGAAATTCATTCTGCGTTATAACGCAGTTTTATTTTGCATTCTTTTGCATTTTTGCCTATTTTGGATGATTGGTCATTATTTCATCTCTCATTCCTCCCCTAAAGGGCGAGGCTGGCCTCTTAGACGGTGACGCTGTCTCTCAGGCCGGTAGATTTATGGAGAAGCAGATGTGCGGTGAAGGTGAGTGTGCGGGAGGCCGTGGCCTATACTACGGACTGTCCCGGCATTCGCCTTAGTGCAGGAGAATGGAAAAAAACACGGAAAACCATTCTCGGGACAGCCGACGGGTGGGGCCAGGCGTGAAGTCCGGCACTGTGCCCCAGCCCCGTCTCCCGAATGCAGAGGCGTAGAGCCACGATAGAGCAGTGGCCAACTTTCCTCTGTTCGGTTGGCCGGTCAGAGTACAGGGTTGGTGTTCCACGAGCAAGCCGTGGCCTCTTAAGGGCCGAAACCCACTCTGCATCTACCGACCATGTTTTCTTTAATTTAAGCATGTATTCTGTCTTGTGAGATTGATAAAAATCGGCAAGTGACAAAATAAATATTTATACTTTTTTTCTTACATATGGTTAAATTTTCCAAATATCTTTCATGGCCAACCAAACTGACCAGCAGATGTTGACAACTAAGGAAGGGTAAGGAAAGGATTTATTACTGTGAGTCTTGTAAATCCGTGATATGTGCAGAAACACAATACAGAACTCTGATAACACTGATCGACAGAAAATGACTTTCTGCGCATATTTTGGTATCCAACACGCGTTCGAATACAACTGAAATATGTTGATTCAAAATATGCAAACCATTTGTATCTATTTTATTTTTATTTTTTTTTGCTACGGGCTTTACGTCGCACCGACACAGGTAGGTCTTATGGTGACGATGGGATAGGATAGGTCTAGGAGTTGGAAGGAAGCGGCCGTGGCCTTAATTAAGGTACAGCCTCAGTATTTGCCTGGTGTGAAAATGGCAAACCACGGAAAACCGTCTTCAGGGCTGCCGACAGTGGGATTCGAACCCACTATCTCCCGGATGCAAGCTCACAGCCGCGCGCCTCTACGCGCACAGCCAACTCGCCCGGTCATTTGTATCTATCACCCACCGTTATTGAGATATACGACATTTACAATTTCATCATCATCATCATCATCTGTTTACCCTCCAGGTTCGGCTTTTCCCTCGGACTCAGCGAGGGATCCCACCTCTACCGCCTCAAGGGCAGTGTCCTGGAGCTTCACACTCTTGGTCGGGCTCTTGGTCGGGGGATACAACTGGGGAGTATGACCAGTACCTCGCCCAGGCGGCCTCACCTGCTATGGTGAACAGGGGCCTTGTAGGGGGATGGGAAGATTGGAAGGGATAGACAAGGAAGAGGGAAGGAAGCGGCCGTGGCCTTAAGTTAGGTACCATCCCGGCATTCGCCTGGAGGTGAAGTGGGAAACCACGGAAAACCACTTCCAGGATGGCTGAGGTGGGAATCGAACCCACCTCTACTCAGTTGACCTCCCGAGGCTGAGTGGACCCCGTTCCAGCCCTCGTACCACTTTTCAAATTTCGTGGCAGAGCCGGGAATCGAACCCGGACCTCCGGGGGTGGCAGCTAATCACGCTAACCACTACACCACAGAGGCGGACCATTTACAATTTACATATTTTTAATATTGTATCAAGGAAAACAATTCGTCCGCCTCTGTGGTGTAGTGGACTTAGCGAGGGATCCCACCTCTACCGCCTCAAGGGCAGTGTCCTGGAGCTTCAGACTTTTGGTCGGGGGATACAACTGGGGAGTATGACCAGTACCTCGCCCAGGCGGCCTCACCTGCTATGCTGAACAGGGGCCTTGTGGAGGGATGGGAAGATTGGAAGGGATAGGCAAGGAAGAGGGAAGGAAGCGGCCGTTGCCTTAAGTTAGGTACCATCCCGGCATTCGCCTGGAGGAGAAGTGGGAAACCACGGAAAACCACTTCGAGGATGGCTGAGGTGGGAATCGAACCCACCTCTACTCAGTTGACCTCCCGAGGCTGAGTGGACCCCGTTCCAGCCCTCGTACCACTTTTTAAATTTTCTTGGCAGAGCCGGGAATCGAACCCGGGCCTCCGGGGGTGGCAGCTAATCACGCTAACCACTACACCACAGAGGCGGACATGTCAGATATCTACCCTTTGTAAATCAGTGTCATTAGGAGGAAGTCTTTTCTAACGTGACTCAAGCACCATTCACCCCCGCGCACCTAAAGACCAAGAACAAATGGAAAAGAGAAGGGATTGGAAGCAACGGTTAATTTACGGCTCCAGTACAGAATTATTCAGTGCAAGAAAAATGCTAAAAATGAAACCATCACAAAGTGTATTTTTAAATCAGTTAGTGAATGAATTCGGAAAAGAAGTGTTTATGACTGATGGCGTGTGAATTGTGCAGTATTAAAGTTTATTTTACAGCACCACATTAACAGAGAAAAACATATAAAATCTGTCACACAAGTGCGAGGAACAGCAAGGATGTTGGAGACAACACACACACACCCAGCCCCCGAGCCATTGGAATTAACTAATGAAGGTTAAAATCCCTGACCCGGCCGGGTATCGAACCCGGGACCCTATGAACCAAAGACCAGTACGCTGACCATTCAGCCAACGAGTCGGACTATATGGCAGTGAAACATGGACTGTGAGAACTGAGTAAGAAAGGAGGTTAACATCAATTACAGACGAGTAATGAAAATTAAATGGGCTGATGAAATAACAAAGGAGGACGTTCTTCAAAGAGTGGGAGAAGAAAGAAAACTGTAGAAGGACATCGTGAAGAGAAGAATGCAGCTTATTGGACACTAAATAAGACATGAAGGACTCCTAAAAACAACCATTAATGGATATGTAGAAGGGTGATGAGATGAGATACTACCCTTGAACCAGATTCGGAGAGATGCAGGGTGCAACAACAATGAAGAAATGAAGAGGAAAGCGGAGAGGCGAGAAGAATGGAGAGCTGCTGCCAACCAATCTACGGACTGAACACCACGAAGGAAGAAGAAGGAGAAGAATAGTTACGCATGAGAAAATTCTCATTAACTATGTAGGCCTACAAATATTCTTTCTTTCTTGGCCATTTCCCACTTCTCTGGAGTCGGCACTCTGTTTATTAAGCCCAATTTTATAGACGGATGCCTTTCCGAACGCCAACGGTAAAACTAGTTACACGTAACATCGGCAATTAATATGTTAAAGCTCCCAGTGGCATACGCTGGGATCAAGAGGCGGGCTACCACTACACTTAGGTTACCTCTTTACGATGGTTTGTTTAGTGAACGTAAAGCCTTAAGCGTCTTGAGCTGCAGCCAATAGCCAACAGGGAAGCCTGCTGTGTTGTCAAGGCTGCTGCACAAGTATACTGCCCTGGCCACTGCTACTGTCAATACTCAAAACCTGATCAATGGAACTGGTAGCCTATGCTTTAGCAAACTCAAGTCCTTAGCAAATTAAAATCCTTTTCAAATTAAAGTTCGGCTTCGTGGCTAAATGGATAGAATGCTTATCTTTGGACCAGTGGCCCCAGTTCAATGTTCACAATATTAACCCCGTCGTACTCTTAATTCCCCTGGCTTGGGGACCGGGTACTTATGACGTCTTCACCATTCATTTCATCCTCATTAGGTCACCACCTAGCCTATAGAGATATCATGCACCGTTATTATTATTATTATTATTATTATTATTATTATTA
Organism: Anabrus simplex; assembly: GCF_040414725.1. NCBI lineage: Eukaryota > Metazoa > Arthropoda > Insecta > Orthoptera > Tettigoniidae > Anabrus > Anabrus simplex. The sequence goes on from NC_090266.1 coordinate 1,168,607,147, forward strand.
TTATTGTTGTTGTTAAATTAAAAATGTTGAATTTTACAGCATTACCAGCGGTCGTACCTATCGTTCGCTGGTTTATTATCTCCCTTGGGAGATCAGTAGTGCTGTCCGACCGATGATCACGGGTTCGAATCCAATCAACACGTGAACGCCAAAACCTGAAAGATTGCATGTCATTTTATCAGATCTACCTATAAAAAGAAAAATATTTTATTTCTGTAACAGCAGCCCTGTCCGCCTCTGTGGTGTAGTGGTTAGCGTGATTAGCTGCCACCCCCGGAGGTCCGGGTTCGATTCCCGGATCTGCCACGAAATTTGAAAAAGTGGTACGAGGGCTGGAACGGGGTCCACTCAGCCTCGGGAGGTCAACTGAGTAGAGGTGGGTTCGATTCCCACCTCAGCCATCCTGGAAGTGGTTTTCCGTTGTTTCCCACTTCTCCTCCAGGCAAATGCCGGGATGGTACCTAACTTAAGGCCACGGCCGCTTCCTTCCCTCTTCCTTGTCTATCCCTTCCAATCTTCCCCATCCCCCGCAAGGCCCCTGTTCAGCGTAGCAGGTGAGGCCGCCTGGGCGAGGTACTGGTCATTCTCCCCAGTTGTATCCCCCGACCAAGAGTCTGAAGCTCCAGGACACTGCTCTTGAGGCAGTAGAGGTGGGATCCCTCGCTGAGTCCGAGGGAAAACTCGAACCTGGAGGGTAAACAGATGATGATGATGATGATGATGATGAACAGCAGCCCTGCAGAGTCTTCCTACAAAGATGTAGAAGTACACGGGAGTGAAAATACCAGCACTCTGTTATCTATATAATTAAGTCAGAAGTATGAGGTGGGGAGGTATATACGATGATGAACGCATGGTTGTTCGTTAGCAGTGGCGATCTGACGGAACGAAGGCTAGCACACCTATGCCCCCGGTCCCCGCACCTATCGGACATTCAACATCAGGTCGCGCGAGGTGAGTCGAGGGGAGAGGAACACAGAGCTTGGGGTGCAAGATCACTCTCCGATGCCTTGCTCTCAGAAATACGTGCGACGTTTTTTCTCATTGTTTTTAAGTTTTGTAAATGGAATAATGTGTCAGATGCTTACATTATAACGTGCTTTAGATTTCCATCGTTCTCCTTTGAGGTCTGGGCTTCACCGATAGCCTTGGTAGTCCTCAGTATACGCCACTGAATGCTCTCAACCAACCCACCACCATGTAATGCAGTGAATGGGCTGCTCAGCCGTAGACACAAAACCACAGGCCAGTTGACGATATCTATGCTAATGGAAGTAGCAGATTCCATCACTTCCGATGTTATTTTCTTCATTAGCATGGTGATGAACTTGGAAATAACACTACCGTCAGCTGATATTCTCTAGAGCTAGGCATGTGACAAGGAAAGTGATACACATGGAGGAAATATAACGCTGTTGCTTTGTCACATCTGAATGCTGGGAAACACGAGTTCATTTGCGTCCGTTTGTTTACACAAGGTGCATACGGGAGTACAGAGTCTTTTCACGCCAGTGAATATACTCGTCAATATTATTTTACACGGCGACATGTTATATCAACATTGTCTCTAGAACTCGCTTTTATGCGTATTTATAAAATAGATTCTAAACTCAGATGGGCAGGCAGATGCTTCAACGTCCGTAGATAAAATTTATTTTCGAGGCGATATACTTTACTTCATTTCTGAGATAAAGGTGATCTATCCAATTAAATATACCCCTCCTGCAGAGGGAGTTGCCTGCGCGGTACTTCCCATGCAGCTGTTAGCTTACATTCGGGAGATGATCGCTTTGAAATCCACTGTCGGCAGCCCTCAAGATGGTTTTCCGTTGTTTCCCATTTTCACACAGGCAAATGCTGGGACTGTACCTTAATTAAGGCCACGGCCGCTTCCTTCCCACTCCTAGGCCTTCCCTATCCCACCGTTGCTATAAGACCTATCTGTGTCGGTGCGACGTAAAGCAAAAAAAAAAAAAAGTTCATACTGCGTTAAAAATTTAACTGGGTACGCTAAAAATGTCTACTCCACATAATTAAATGTTGAATACAGTAAGTTTAATTTTGGTGTAGATTGTTTCTATGTGGGACAAAGGATAAACTTGTGTCATTAACGTATTAACTCCGGTATCTATACTTTTTCCACGACAGTATATTATTGTGATACAACATACCACAAGCATAGAAAGGTAAGGTAAGGGTTATTCTGCCCGAAGGCAGGTCCGAACCTCCTCAGAGGTGTTCCTGAGCCGGAGTTTACGTGCGGTAGGGTGGCCAGTTCCTTTCCGCTCCTCCATTCCCTTACCCCCCACCAACAGCGCGTGGCAACCCATCCAACTCCTGACCACGCCCAATGTTGCCTAACTTCGGAGATCTCACGGGATCCGGTGTTTCAACACGGCTACGGCCGTTGGCACAAGCATAGAAAGCTCTTGTATAAATCAATGAACTCCGAAAGAAACTCGCGTATATATTGGTGAATATCTGCCGTAGTTAAACGGTAATCTGATAGTGCTGATACACAAAAACAGGCAAATTTAACTATATTTGTGGCGATGTTTGAACTGGAGCGTCCACATGCGACGACGTGTCTGTGGTTGGTGCAGATATTTATGCTCTTGGACTCGAACACCGAACCTCTACTCCAATCTCTACACAATTCTAGTTTTCCGGTCCACACTCAATGACTTGTCTGCAACGGTCTAATTTGCGCAGACATTTGCAGTGAAGTCGCTGTGTGTGGACCGGCCTTTAGATAGGTCAATAGCGATACAGACTTTTTTTTGCTAGTGGCTTTACGTCGCACCGACACAGATAGGTCTTATGGCGACGATGGGATAGGAAAGGCCTAGGAGTTGGAAGGAAGCAGCCGTGGCCTTAATTAAGGTATTGCCCCAGCATTTGCCTGGCGTGAAAATGGGAAACCAGGGAAAACCATCTTCAGGGCTGCCGACAGTGGGATTCGAATCCACTATCTCCCGGATGCAAGTTCGCAGCCGCGCGCCTCTAACCACACGGCCAACTCGCCCGGTGATACAGACCATTTGACCTCCTGGATCTAAGATACGTGCTCTATCGTAACGGAATCCTGCAAGTTGAGCCTCACTGGAATAACCTTCCCTAAACCCGAACTGCCTTCCATCGAACTAGTTAGTAATGAGGAAGAATGCTTTCGCAGATGCAACACATGTCAAGCTGACTGGCCTGTAATTATCCACTTTAAGTTTATGATCCTTTCATTTGCACACGGGGTTACTATAGCTACTTTCCATTCATTTGGTATAGCTTCTTCATGCAAACAGTAATCTTATATGTACTTCAGATACGGTACTACAGTACTGCCTTTAATATATCCCCAGAAATATTTCTGGCTTTTCTGGTTTTCAACGTGTATATCCCTTTGTAAATAACTTTATTATCATAGGTAAATTTTAGTATGTTACTTCGCTAGTATTAGTCATCTCCTCTACCTGGACTTCATCCTTATGACTAACTATCTTTGCGTACTGCTGACTAAATACTTCTGCCTTCTGTAAATCCTCACATACACACTTCGCTTGGTCATTTATGGTTCCTGGAATGTCCTTTCTGGAACTTACTTTTGCTTTTAAGTACCTATAGGTACAACCCAGTGCACTATGTCTTCTGGTATGGGCTGGAATAAACATTGTTACTTTCACTGATCTGTCTCAGTCTTATCCGTGGCTTTGACAATATGAAAGTGGCTGAGGTATGAGTGATGAAAGTAATGCAGCCAGTTCCTGCTATGAATGGTGTGAAAATGTCACTCATAGGGTCAGTTGGTGCACGCATTTCAGTGGGCTTGGGAGACTGATATGTAATAGCGGTGTCCGGACATTTCGTACCACGGACATTCCGTACCACTTGATTTTTGAGGACATTTCGTACCACCTAGGTCGTTATCTACCTGCCAACGGTTTTCCCGTAATCTCCAAATATTTGCGCCCGGACAATCCGTACCACTTGATGTCAAATTGGAATTCCATTTCCACGCCAGCGGGCGTAATGAGCCTGTCAGGCACACTTAAGAAATCAGAAACAAAACTAATTTACAACATTTGCTGAAGAAAACATCTACCTAATATAATTTTAATAATTGCCTTTTAAACTATACTTATCGTAGTTAGGTCTCCGCGAATGACGAATACGAGATAAGAATTAACACGTGTGCCTATCAGATCAGTTGCGCCCGACGGAAGGTTAACATCAGTAGTGGTCACACCGTGCGGAGGCTTCTGCGCCACTAGTGGACAATGGATATACAAATGAATATTTTCATTAGGATACTTCTCACTCTCTGAAGTGGTACGGAATGTCCTCTCCTAAATGTTTTAAAGTCATTAGCTGACACTTCGCAGGTAATCAGCCGGTCAAGTGGTACGAAATGTCCCTGGTACGAAATGTCCTAGAACCGTAATAGCAACTCCTGGCTCAGTGAGGAAAGCAACGGGAAACTACCTCACTCCTCATTTCCCTAGTACGCCTCTTCAGTGACACCTAGGCCATCTATAACAGCTAATGGTGGACCTGTTGAGGATCCAACCAGCCTTTGGGCTGAATACCCAATATACATACAGGTACAACCCTTCCAATTTCCACTAAAATTCACATGGCTGCCAATTACGTTCGTCGACTTTTTTCCAAAATTCGATTTCCTAATAAGTTCCTTCGATTTCGCCTTACTTCCAAACTAAACCAAACCCCATGGCACTACAGCCCTTGAAGCGCCTTGGCCTACCAAGCGACCGCTGCTCAGCCCGAAGGCCTGCAGATTACGAAGTGTCGTGTGGTCAGCACAACGAATCTTCTCGGCCGTTATTCTTGGCTTTCTAGACCGGGGCCGCTATCTCACCGTCAGATAGCTCCTCAATTCTAATCACGTAGGCTGAGTGGACCTCGAACCAGCCCTCAGGTCCAGGTAAAAATCCCAAACCATTCCTAATTCTTTCTAACCTTCACCTTCTCCTTAAAATCTTTATTTCTGTGTTATACGAGGGCTATTTTTTTCAACCTCCGATCGGTCGCGAAATTAAAACCACAGTGAGAATCCGACGAATCGTTGTACAGATGAGTTGCGCAGTATCTCCAGTATGCCTGTCGACCGCATCACGACACACTTGTCAGTTCTGTTCTGAGCGCGCAGTGAACACGTAAACATGCCTAGGACAATAGTGTCTCCCGCCAAGTGTGAAGTGCGTGCTGTCATTCGATTTCTTCATGATGAGGGTTTTTTTTGCTACTATTTGTTTTACGTCGCACCGACACAGATAGGTCTTATGGCGACGATGGGACAGTGGGGTTCGAACCCACTATCTCTCGGATGCGAGCTCACAGCTGCGCGCTCCTAACCGCACAGCCAACTCGCCCGGTGCTGAGGGGTTGAACACAGCCAAAATTAATTGACGAATGAGTAATGTGTACGGCGAAACCTTCATGAGTGACAGCGAAGTGCCGAAATTATGCAAGAACTTTGAAGCAGGACGTACAGACGTTCATGATGCAGGCAGTCAGTGCAGAAAGCGAGTGTCAATCATTGATCTTGTTCAGCTAGTGGATCAGGCAATTCAAGAAAACTGCATTGCACCCCTCAGCATGAAGAAATCGAATAACAGCTCGCACTTCAGATTTGGCAGGAGACTCTATTGTCCTAGGCATATTGACGTGCTCACGTCACTACGTGCTCAGAACTGACAAGTGCGATGTGACGCGGACGACAGGTATGCAAGAGACACTGCACAACACTTCATCGGATTTTCACTGTGGTTTTAATTTCGCGACCGATCGGAGGTTGAAAAAGAAAATAGCCCTCGTAATATAGTGGGTCTTTACCGTTACTTTCCACCTTTAAAGGTAAATAGCTGTTTTCACATTCTTCAACAATTATTGCTTCAAACCCATCCCATGGGCTGTTTACATTTTTTTGCTGGTTGTTTAACTTCGCACTAACACATCCAAGGTTTTCGGCAACGAAGGATGGGAAAGGGTTAGGATTAGGAAGGAAGCCGCCGTAGTCTTTATTGAGGTGTGAAAATGGGAAACCACGGAAAACCATCTTCAGGGCTGCCGACAGTGGGATTCGACCCCACCATCTCCCGAATGCAAGCTCACAGCTGTGCGACGCTAACCGCAAGTCAAAATTCCTGTAGGGCGCGAATTAGTCTTGTTATTTAATATAAAGTCTGAAGAGGATAGAGTGGATCGGGCGGAGATGCCTATAGCTTCGTAGTTCCTTCGGATACCACCAAATCGCAAAACCAACTTGTCTCGCGCTTGTTGGCCTCAGGTGGTCATTGAGTCCAATGCGTATAACGCTGTGTGAACCATTTTCCCGCTCTGTTATCAAGAAATTTAAGGTAAGAACTTAAGGCGATGCCTTGTTAATAACGCACAGTTGTTTTGAAGTCCTTATCAGCCTATACAGGGTTATTCACCTAACATGTTACACGCAAATAACTTCTAAACCATTAAATATATCGGCATTCTGTTTTCGCTTGCTTGTTTGCTTATTGTTTTAAGGGGCCTAACATCGAAGGTCATCGGCCCATTCTGTTTTCATATTCGTAAATGGTACGCAGGGTCTTGTAAAATAACGTGCTATTTAGTCTCATGGAGTGATTAACAACCGAGATATTAATACTAACTCCATATTTTTAAATGGAATGGCACAAATTTATACAGCTGATTTAAAAGTTCATCTGCGTACAAGTTCAAATATGTAAGTATTTTCAAAATCGGACAATTACTTTTTGAGATATAAGTAAGAACAGCATGCGCGGTTTGGCTTGCCGCATCAGACTGCGTTAAGTCGGGCAAGGACATATTGAGGCGCAAACAGTTTCCTGAGAGTGAGTTCAGCCACAGAATGGATACCAGGCATGTAAGCACCTCGCACACATGTGATGGGTTTGCAAAGTGTGTATGACAGGCGAACACATGACAGGACAGAAAGGGTTGATGTGTTTAAAAGGAATAAAATAAGTACTTTTCCTTGAAGGGAACATAACGAAAGCTATAACTGTCACTGGTTTTAGTGTACAGTTCATACTACTCTATGAGTTGAGAAATAAACATAACACAAAACACCGGAAGAGCTCCTTCTAGAGAAGCAAATGTTCAGAGCTGATCATGGTGAGATGGCAGCAACACTATTATTTATGTTTTATTTTACACACATTAATCTCCGCAGAGCTCCAGCGCGACTCTAGTAGCGTGCATTCGGGAGAGCGTAGGTTCGAGTCCTGCTTCGCCCAACCTGAAAGTGATTTTCATGGTGTCCCATGTTCAACACCAGGCAAATGCCGGATAGGTACCTTTGTGATAGGCCACGGCCGACTTCCTTTCCAAATCCTTCCCATTCCCATCCGTGAGAAAAAACGCTAAACTGAGCGCAACCTATTACGTGTCAAAACAAAACAATACAACTTAATATCCCTTCCCCATTGTGTGTTCGCCAGTCATACAATAACGTTGCACACCCAGGCTATGTTACGGTACATCACATTATGTTTACAGTACATGCCTGGTATCCGTTCTGTGGCTGGAATCAAGGCCAGGAAGCAGATTGCGCCTCAATATGTCTTTGCCCGACTTCACGCCGTCTGATGCGGCAAGCCAAACCGCGCATGCTATTCTTACTTATATCTCAAAAAGTAATCGTCCGATTTTAAAAATACTTACATATTTGAACTTGTACGCAGATGAACTTTTAAATCAGCTGTATGAATTTGTGCAGTTCCATTTAAAAATATGAAGTTAGTATCAATATCTCGGTTATTAATCACCCCATGAGACTAAGTAGCACGTTATTTTACAAGACCCTGGGTACCATTTACGAATATGAAAACAGAATGCCGATATCTTTAACACGTCATCACACGCTCCCGCGGCAGTTTGCCGCGTTTGAACAATAATCCTAATATCTTCCTTTGTTGTCTCCAAGAATGGGCGGGCAGTCAGATATTCCTCCCCCCACATCTATGGATAACGACCGTAGCCTAATCCAGTTCGTCGCTGTCTCCTCTCTACGTCAGTTCACATTTCTGTTGGTGGTGTTACGTTGTGTGAGCAGATTGCCAACGTGCGTGCTGTCGCGTACAAACATTAGTGAGCATATTGCTAACGGGCGAGTTCTCGCGTATATTTAATATGATACAGTTGCAATATTTCTGTTTTATTGTTCGCGCCATTACCTGGAAATGGATCCGTACGACGTACAACAAGCTAAAGTGAGAGATTTAGTGGACAGTGTTCCAGAATGTCATTCAAGTAAATTAGGTGAAGATACTTCTGGTTATAGTGACGTTGATGAAACAGATATTTTAGAGCATGTTAATAGTGACTCAGAAGAGAGTGTTGCAGAAGAAATAATACAACCGTGTGAGCTTGGTAACGAACACCACACCCCACCGCCCAACGAAGAGGCACTGAACCTTTCAGTAGGCCCTCAGCAAGAACCTGAACGTCATGAGCCTGTTCTTAAAGTGAGACAGCTACAACCACATGAGAGGCCCCTGCAACCAGGTCAATATGCTATGTGTGGTATCTGCCCTAGAAGGAAAAATAGCAGAACAATGGTTATTTGTTGCGCATGTGACATTCCCATCTGCCGAGAACATACAGTGCCAACGTGTTCGAGATGCTCAACCCAACAGGAGGATCCAGCTGAAAATGACTACACTGGCTGATTGTTGGACAGAAGTAATATGCTTACGATGTTTCTTAAATCAATCATATTTGTTTATATTTCATATTTTACTAATTCAACTGGACTTGTGTTAATGCAACTTATGTGAAAATGCCTAAAATATAGTATGCGGCAATTTGCTAACGGGGCGTGCTTTGATGTCAGGTCACAGCCTTGGAATTGCGGCAGTTTGCTAACATAGCGTGTTCTCGTGTTGTAAAATATTTTAAATTACTAATAATGATTTACAATCCTAAATATGATGTTTTGGTAAGTAAATTCTCTTTCTTACAATGTTGTTAACGTTTGAGGATTGGTTTCTTCGTTTCAAAATCAGAGCAACAATATATAACATGTGTGAGCAAATTGCCGTGGGGCGTGCTGTCATGTAAAAATAAGGGGGCGTGTGATGACGTGTTAATTGTTTAGAAGTTATTTGCGTGTCACATGTTAGGTGAATAACCCTGTATAATAGGTAAGGTAAGGTAAGGTAAGGGTGTATTCTGTCCGAAGCCAGGTCCGAACCTCCGCAGAGGTGTGCCTGAGCCGGAGTTTAAGTGCGGTAAGGTGGCCAGTTCCTTTCCGCTCCTCCATTCCTTTACCCCCCACAAACAGCGCGTGGTAACCCATCGAAATCTTGACCACACCCCAATGTTGCCTAACTTCGGAGATCTCACGGGATCTGGTGTTTCAACACGGCTACGGCCGTTGGCTACATAATAAGTAGGATATACAAATATTATTATGTGTTGGGCATGGCGGACACTTTGCAGTGTAGGTTGTTAAATTCAGTTGCTTCGAAGCTGCCATAATGTGCACGTTGCGGAAAGTGGCATCTCACCCCGACTCTCGGTAGAGATGCAACTTTTCCTTCGGGGTAAGATGCCGAATTTGATTCTTTAGATGCATTTGTCTTGCCCCATTATATTGGGAGCGGATTTCATGTCTCACACCGGTCCGTTTTCATGCTATCACTAATCTCTCTATCATTGACAAGTTTACGCTACGTAAACAATATTGTACATATATAAGCTTGTTTTTAAGTAATTTGATAGAATACTGTACATATATAAGCTTGTTTTTAAGTAATTTGATAGAATCTGAGGATGTTCTTGTAGAACGAAACATGTCATTCTTTGTATGTTAGTGTGTGTTTTACAGATATGTTTATAGTGTTTTAATTTACATTGTATTTGCTGTGTGTTTGACAGACTGAAAAGCCTTTGTTACATTTAACTAAGTCAACACTGGAAAACATGGCTTCATTTTTAACAAAATATATCAGGACATCAAACAGAGGTTAGTGGTCCGAAGAGAGCCCACAAACGGCCATGGAACAAGTCCGGACTGAAGGGATGAACTGTTTTAGAGCTTCCCAAGATTGTGGAATCTCATACAGAACAGACGTAAAGTCTCAAGAGCACAGTTCCCAATCTTCCTCACGGAGGCGTGGAAGAAGGCTGCAGTCTCATCCACTGCTCAGTCTGGATTTGAAGCGTGCGGTTTGTACCCATACAACCCGGAAAGAATTTCTGAGGAGGCGTTTCAACTGTCCGATTTGGTTTCGACAAATGAGACAAACAGGAATGAAAAAGATTATTCAGATAATAGAGGATGTGCTTCTCCCTCAGTGAAAGACAGCAACAGGCTTGAAGATCCAGTGGAATCAGCGATTGCAAATGAAACAAAGCCAGGAACATCCTTTGAAGCAATTTATCAGATACCTATCATGGCTCCGTTACCTAAGCGCAGAAAGAAATCAGCTGCAGTTCTCACAGAACAACGTCGAGTAGAAGATGCAAGAGCTCGACGAGAGAAAAGTAAGAGCAAGAAATCCACAACGAGTCAATCTGTTAGACTAAGCAGGTCAGAGAATGACAGTGACTTTTGTGCTGAGTGTGCCCTCAATTATTATGACAAAAATGGACCACAGGTAGACTGGATTCGGTGCATCGTTGTGATAAATGGTTACATGAAACCTGTACAGATTCAGAAAACATGTGCAATAAATGTGCTAAAGAACTCTGATACAAGATTCATCATACATCTGATTTCATTTGGTTACAATATAATTTTGTATGTTTATTTTTTGATAATCATAATAAATATGCTTTATGAATTGTATCCCCTGAATGACATAAAACTAGTATTCGAAACTCATCCAGATGTAATTGCCATCTTACCCCGATGCTCGGGGTGAGATGACTAAATACATGTCTTTCTAAATAAATGTTTGAAACATAAAATTACTAATCTTTGGCATCGATCACTGGTCTACATATAGAAAACACTCGGCAAAATATACTTGTTTTATGTCTAACTCGAACTCTCAATTTTCATACATCTTCCCCCGATCTACTCTACTTTAAATTGGTCTTATCGAAGACTTTGTGTCCTTTACCAACGTTACTAAAGTAACCACAACAACAACAACAACGGCCCTTTTCAGGGCCACAAAATATTTCAGCTACTGAAGCACTTTCTAGTAGGCAACACACTTCCTGAGCGCGCGGCATCCCGTACAACCCCTTAGCTCTAACCACGTCCGGGCTGCTAGTATCACCTTAAGAGCAGACGCTGTAAGGTCACTCACTGCGTTTACAATTTTATTTACCAGTTTTCACCGATCATAATTACTTTCTAAAAACTCCCTCATGACTCTCTTACCAACCATATGGTACATACAACTCATTAATAATCCTACTTTTAGAACAGTCCTTTATATAGGGTGATCGGACGTCATCTTTTATCCGGACATGTCCTCCTTTTCAGACCATTCTCCGGAGTCCGGGTGGATTATTTATAAAACCCGAAATGTCCAGCTTATTTTAGTGAATCTGCTTATTTTGGGGTAATTTGTTTTACTACTTCGTTTTTAGAAGTATTCTTCGCTATGCGACGGCATCGTCGATATCGTATCGATGTACCGAAATGAAATTATGGATATACAGTACATACGATTATTCTATGCTCGCCTTGTATTGTGATAATGTACGCTATTTACCATTCTGTATATTGCACGCTTCTCTCTCAGCAGTACACCGTCAAACACTGCTGTGTTGATAATAATGTTATTTGCTTTACGTCCCACTAACTACTTCTTTTACGGTTTTCGGAGACTCCGAGGTGCCGGAATTTCGTTCCGAGGGAGTTTTTTTACGTGCCAGTAAATCTACCGACACGAGGCCGACGTACTTGAACACCATCAAATACCACCGGACTGAGTCAGGATCGAACCTGCCAAGTTGGGGTCAGAAGGCCAGCGCCTCAACCCTCTGAGCCACTCAGCCCGGCCACTGCTATGTTAATGTGTGACAGCTGACAACGTGACAAGCGACAGATCATCTGGATTTGAAGGAAGCCTGTTTTAAATGGATGGCGCAGAAAGTAACATTGATTATTTTGATGTTGAAAAATGTATTCTGTATGAGGCTTTCAAATTGATGATGTAAATTTTTTTGATCAGTCCTGCAATTTCATACAATTTCTGAATGAGAGCAGTTATTAAACCGTGCAGAATACTTCTTTCTATACCAGAGCACAATGCTAATGTAGAAAGAGTATTGTCATTTATTTTAGCACAATGGACTGATAATAGGAACCGTTTCAAAGTAGAATCTACAAAAATTCTCCCAATGGTTCAATATTCGGTAATCTAAAGGAATTTACATGGGTATATGTTAGACACGCTAAAACTCCTGAAGGCAACTGAATCTTCAGAGAAGAACCAGTAAGGCGTGTAAATTAGTCTCATTGTTTAATTTTTTTAAGAATATACTGTATAATATTGAAATGGATACAATATATTCATGTAGGTGAAAATTAGAATATATAAATCTAAATTCAGACTGTCAATGGAGCATTGTTGTTCCCCCCCTTTTTTCGGCATTGTCCTCCTTTTTAAATAGTTTTGTCCTCTTTTTTATGTAGTTCAACTGGTCTCCCTCTCTTTATATCACATGTATTCCTAACTACGGCTTAAACAGCTTTGTGATCACTGAAACCGTCTGTCACTTCAGTTTGTCTGGAGAACTCGTCTGATTTTATCAGCACCACGTCTAGAATATTCTTCTCTCTAGTTGGTTCCATCAATTTTTTGTTTCAGCTGACCTTCCCAGACTACAGTGGCCTCAAAGTGGTGGGAGGTGTCCGCTGAGGGGAAGCTTTACGGAAGAAGAGGGCGCCCCCCCACCACACCGCTGTTTAAAGTCGCGTTACGTACTGTCAGTTAGAAATAAAGTAGACCTCTTGGTCTTAGGCAACTACTGAATCGCGATGAAATAAATAAACACAGAGTCAAATATGTCAGAAATCATAATACCTGGAATACATTAGGAGTTTCTTGTTAAAACCGGTAATGACCTGTTTTAATTTTCCATCAGTAACAGACCTATAACTTCTGACCAACTTAATCCGCCAGGATGCGCGCTCGTTAGTATAATATATGCGCTGATCACACAGCATACCAGCATGGTGTAAAAGTCCAAACAAATTGGTTTTTGAGGCGTCTCTCTCTTTCTGCCGTAACTGAATTACACTATACTACCACACTAACGTCTTAAAATACACTGATACTGACTCAGTCCGGTGGTATTTTAAGGTGTTCAAATACGTCAGCCTCGTGTCGGTAGATGTACTGGCACGTAAAAGAACCCCTGAGGGACTAAATTTCGGCACCTTGGCGTCTCCGAAAACCTTAAAAGTAGTTAGGGGGGCGTAAATCCAATAACATTATTATTAAACTACACTTGTGCTTTTTACTTCCGTTTTCTCCACCTCCCCTCACTCTTCAGGTGTGTGCATGTATTAACGCGTCTGATGGATGTGACCAATGAGAGAGAGTGTGTAAGCAGCTACTGTGCGGTTCTGAGGGCTTTGCTGATTTCTTGCCTGAAATTCATATTTCTGGCCACGAGACACTAAAAATTTCGAGTGTAGGCCTACAATATTGACAATAATAAATAATGGCGTATGGCCTCCGGAGAGGCCTGGTGCAGGTCTTCTACTAGTAGACGGCCTATTAGGCGACCTGCATGTTTGTGAAGATGAGGGCCCTACCCAGGATGATTTATAATGTTGAATACGCCATACATACCCAGCCCCCGAGCCATTGGAATTAACCAATTAAGGTTAAAATCCCTGACCCGGCCGGGATTCGAACCCGGGACCCTCTAAACCGAAGGCCAGTACGCTGACCATTCAGCCAACGAGTCGGACACAATTGACAATGGTATGGAGGCAAGCGGATGAGTTGGTGATGATTGTTATTTCAAGTTGTTTTACGTCGCACCGACACAGAAAGTTCTTACGGCGACCGTTGCTTTAATTAAGGTACAGCCCCCCAGCATTTGCCTGGTGACGAAATTGACATGCGACCTAATCTACTTCATACATTTTTCAACTGTTCTATATGGCATGACACGGGCTACCAACTCCACTTTTGTGTTTGTTGGACCGTATGAAATGTGTTCTGCAACCACTGTTGTATATCTGATGTACGAGTTTGTCTATTACTTTAGAATTGTAGCTATTCTTATGATCGATCCCTCTTCCAAGTAATTCATTAAGTGATGAACAAACCAGTATTTAAATGGGTCATCATTGAATGATAATCAGAATCCTTGCTGTGAGGACGGGGACGAAAAACCCACTTACTGTCGCGTACGAAGCCTTGTTTTTGCCGAATTTATATGAGATTCTGAAGGTAATCGGGATCAGATACCGAAGAAAGAATAATTATCTACAATCTGTACAACAATAAGTCTGCATTGATAAGAATCGTGGGGTTTTAAAAAGATGCACCAATCCAGAAAGGAGTGATGCAAGGCATTTTCAGTGTTTATATAAAATAGGCAGTAAAGGAAATCAAAGAGGAATTTGGAAAGGGAATCACAATCCAAGGAGAGGAAATCAAAACCCTGAGATTTGCCGATGATATTGTTATTCTGTCTGGGACTGCCGAAGATCTGGAGAAATCGCTGAATGGTATGGACAGAGTCTAGGGTAAGGAGTACAAGATCAAAATAAATAAGTCCAAAAGTAATGGAGTGCAGTCGTACGAAGTCAGGTGATGCAGGAAGTATTAGATTAGGAAATGAAGTCTTAAAGGAAGTATATGAATATTGTCACTTGGGTAGTGAAATAACTAACGATGGCAGAAGTAAGGACGACATAAAATGCAGACTAGCACAAGCAAGGAAGGCCTTTCTTAAGAAAGGAAATTTGTTTACCTCGAACATTGATATAGGAATTAGAAATATGTTTTTGAAGACTATCGTCTGGAGTGTGGCATTGTACGGAAGTGAAACATGGATGATAACTAGCTCAGAAACAAAGAGAATATAAGCTTTCGAATTGTAGTGTTACAGAGGAATGCTGAAGGTGAGATGGACAGATCGAATCACGAATGAAGAGATACTGAATCGAATTGGTGAGCGGAGATCGTTGTGGCTAAATTTGACGAGAAGAATTGGTTTTTGAGGGAAGTGTAGGGGTAAGAACGGTAGGAGTAGACCAAGGTATGAATATGACAAGCAGATTAGAGCAGATGTAGAATGCAGTAGTTATGTAGAAATGAAAAGGTTAGCACACGATAGGGTGGCATTGAGAGTTGCATCAAGCCAGTCTATGGACTGATGACTCAAACACACACATACATGACATACTCGCAGTCCCCCTCTTCTTGATGATTCTTGCCATATGTCCTTCCTGGAGTGGTTCTGATTCCAGATTTCATCCAAATGGAAGTAAGGTCTGTCACCTCCAGAGGTCCATAGAGTAGGCGCTGTACGCAAAAAAATTAATCTTGCAGCAACAATGTCGCTTAAAAGAATTTCCTATCGTCAGTGGTTCGTTTGTATTTAAAACGTGTACGTGGAAGTTAACAGGCCTGGGGCTATATTCCGAAAACCTAACTTTCAAAATTACAACTTTTTCAGAACAAGACACTTAAGGCTAGTACACACCTAGCGACAAAGTCGCGGGAGGGGACAGTTCCGATACACTGTCCCTAGACTGTTGCGATATAATGTCCCGCGTCCACATCTATAGAGCCAGTTGCACCACAGGAATCGGTGCAAAATGGCGCAAGAAATTGCTTTATGTGCTTGTAACGTTGTGAATCTTTTTCTCCATCTCGTAAATGGACATAGTGAACTTTTTAGCCAGACACTCCATTGCTTCCCTCCTTTTGTATCTGTTTTTATACTCGGTAGACATAACATCCCAAAGACAAGGGAGGGTGTGTAAATCCTCAATGATTTTTAGAGTAGTTTCCATCGCAAAACAACAGAACACGAAACACAACACCAATACTAGGCGGCTATCTGCACACCGGCATTGGCGTGTCCCTGGACTTTGTCTCGCGACACGTCCAGACTACATCATGTTGCGCAACATTTGTATCATGTATCCCATTTCGAATGGGAGACCTGCGACATGCAACTTTTGTATCGCGACAATCCCAAACACGGAAAAAGTGTCGCAGGACATCCCTGGAACTTGTCGCGATACACGTGTTCTCGCTTGGTGTGTACTAGCCTTAAAGCCACTCAAACGACCCTGCATCCTACTCTTAAAACGGGTCGTGAGGACCA
Source organism: Anabrus simplex (assembly GCF_040414725.1). Lineage (NCBI taxonomy): Eukaryota > Metazoa > Arthropoda > Insecta > Orthoptera > Tettigoniidae > Anabrus > Anabrus simplex. The sequence continues at coordinate 1,168,623,443 of NC_090266.1, forward strand.
AGAAGCCGAACACCCGTTTCAAACTCCTCGACCCTTGGCAAACTTATGACTTGTTTTAAGTAGGAAAACAAAAATTCTTTAGGCCTTTTCCAAATTTTAAACCATTCTCTCACTAACGAAACTCAAAATTAAAGCCCTGAAAGGGCCCGTTTTTTAAGAAGGGTGGTTACCCGCTCCAGCCCCACCCCTCAACACATTCTGATCTCAAAAATTATATAACTTTCAAAAATCGAATAGGTTTCTTCTGTGACGAGAGGCAAATTACCTCTCAGCCAGACCGATTTCTCCCCCCGCCAGTGCAGTAAAACAGAGATTTTTTTCCAACTCATAGGGTATTCTCGGAAACAGGTGAGTAAAGGGGCATAGTTTTCGCCCGCGAACTCTCATCTACTTGCCCTGAACAAAGAATAAAGCCCTAAGAGTTCATTTTCCCATTCATTAAGTACACCAATTTCTTTTGGAAATCCTCAGTTATCGTACAAGTCAAATATTGTTCGGCGTAATACACACTTTTCAAAATCGTTCAAATTCGTTGCGTTTCTGAATCGTGCGATATTTCTCCGGCGATCTAAATGCGGGCGGGCTTATTCCCTAGAATATTGCGTCCGATGTGTACACTCACACTGCAAGCTTGAGCCGTCATCTCCGGGCTTTGAGAAAAATTTGTATTCTCACGCACTTCTGTACTTGAAAGCTTCTTTAAAAATCCATACGCACTGTAAATTATATTTCTCGCCAGACCGTAGGCCTATAAAACTTTACGAGTGTGTATCAAGTGTTCGACTGCCACTCGACTTGCTAAGACACATTAGGAAAACAAATCTTCAGGTTACAGCACGTCTTAAACTTCCACCACACTAACCTGATACCGCAATACTATCACTTTCACTGAGAGAGGAAAAACAGATGTTGAAAATTAGTATCACTTTCACAGCCAGAGGAAAACCAGATGTTGAAAATGATCCCATAAGTTCAAGGGCAGATGGTATCTACCGAACGCCCGGTCGTAGAATTACGTGGTTTGGATAGACAGCTTCAGAATTTTTAGTGCTGTTACATAGAATCACCAAAACAAGTGAATCTGTAATGGTTTTCGTGCGCGGAAGGAAATGAAAAATGAAATAGCGTATGACTTTTAGTGCCGGGAGTGCCCGAGGACATGTCCGGCTCGCCAAGAGCAGGTCTTTTGATTTTACGTCCGTAGGCGACCTGCGCGTCGTGATGAAGATGAAATGATGATGAAGACGACACATACACCCAGCCTCCGTGCCAGCGAAATTAACCAATGATGGTTAAAATTACCGCCCCTGCCGGGAATTGAACCCGCGACCCCTGTGACCATAGGCCAGCATGCTAACCATTTAGCCATGGAGCCGGACGCGGAAGGAAATATTGGTATCGAACACAGCTCGCCAGCGCGTTCATTTATCCAGGCAACGCTGCGCTATTCCATTCGCTGGCGCGGACGGGCGATTAAATTTGGCTCCTCCCTCATGTTCATAGTTGTCCTGTTAGTTATAGTAAAATATCAAGTAATAAAGACTGTTTGGTAGAACCCGTAAGGAAAGTACAAGGATTAGAAGACAAAATACCCGTTCGACCAAGAACTATTAATAATTAATTTTGCCATAAGTAAAACGTACCCATTATCGTCACCATAAGACCTATCTGTGTCGGTGCGACGTAAAACCACTAGCAAGAAAAAACGTACCCATACATCTCTCAGCAGATTATCAAATAAGATTGAAATTTGCCACAGTTTTACATCAATGTTAGCCCAAAGCTAGGAAAATATAGGGAACGATCTTTAAAAAAAAACATTTTTCGAGGGGAAAAAATAAAATTTAAAAAAATGTCATTGGTCTACGAAAACGTAACAAACCTATACTTTAAATTAGGTTTAGTACTCACATTGTAACTGAACTTCAATACAATTTTCTTTTCACTTGTATCCCGTTAAGCGCCCTATACACATACGAATATGGCTCGGCGAACTTTGGTTCCTGAAGTTGGTTCGCGAACCAAGTTCGCTTCTGTTTTGCTACACACACACGTTCACCCAGCACGAAGAAATCGGTCTCACACTTATCGTGGAAATGAGCGTTTTCAAAGTTGCGGCTGCTGTTATTGTGCTTGACGAGTTGGTTTGTTTTAGGAAGAAGAGGAAGAAAGGAGCACGTGGTAAAAGGACCGGTTACGAGAAAGAGACAAGTGGTCGCATATGAATCTTTTAAACATGTTCAAAGACACAAGTTAAAAATACTTTCATAATTTTCTGCGAATGCCAGATGTGGAATATAGAAATTAGTTAAAAAGTAGAGCATATTGGATTAAGTGAGTTATATTAATGCTGGGGGAAACGTTGCCTGGCAGAACCGAACGGTATTCTTAATACAAAATGAACAATATGAAACATAATGTATTGAATTTTTAAACCCTTGTTAGAATCAATTTTATAAATACTAATATTTAAATGCAACAAATTATTATTGTTATCTGCGATTCCAGTAGTTGACTTTCCTTGTACTGGCTGTAATCATCCCTCTTTCCTCAGTGATTGGAACATCAGTGTTGGATTTCGAGTTTCGTATTTCCTCTTGGTCGGTGAGAAATGAAAGAAGACCGAAGTACCACAATTTTGGAACACGGGCACTTTCTTGCGACGAACCCGTCTTACTTTTCGACTCTTTAAATTTCCTCACTTACCTACGGAAACTTTGTTTCAACGAATTAACTCTCGACGTTAAAAAGTGCTAAATCTGCGTCGGCTATCTCTCGCGTCATTCTCGGTAGCTCCTGTAATGCCTCCTCCCGCTTATCTTTGTATCTGTATTCACTCGACTTCACTTTCCAAAGACAAGGAAAGCCCCTGAAAGACTACAAAAGATGTCAAGAAGCTAGGATGCATGAAAGTAGCAGGGTCTGCCATCCCGTCTACTGTACTTATCAACCGCTCGCTGCCAATTTTTTTTTTAATTCGGGCGGCTCCAGAAGCCCGTTCCCACCGCGTGGCAATCGACACAATCTACATTGCCTCCGACATGCTATTAATTTCTAAGACGAAAAGAGATAGCAGGAAAGAGTGGGAAAGGTACTACAGGAGTACCTGCCTGTTTCCACGTTAGACGCGTTACCAGGCAAGGTTTGTGTTGGTAAGATGGTCTTTAAGGTGTGGTATTAACGATCAGGGAAAACCACATAAGCAGAATAGAGAAAGAGCCTACGTGTAAAACCTGACAAATTTTGATAGCACATGCAAAAGTATGTGGTTTCTGGATAGGTCCAGGTGTTTGTGTTAGTTGAGAAAAAGGTATCATGCACCAGCCATGAACCATAATCTCGCCATTCCTGTAATCAGGGGACCAGTCCGTCTGGGCACTGCCGTGACTAGCGCGGGCCTTGCCGATTGCGGAGCCATGCGTCAAGTACCACTAGGGCCCGCCGCACGGCGCCACCTCCTTGGGGTCCCTCGTACCCAGTCTCCGATCCCGGAGAATGAAGCCAAGCCCGCCGGGGCGGTGGCCTCCTGGATGGGGGGTGGGTCACGGCGCCGGGCCTCCTTCCTCTCTGCCCGCGCCACGGTCCGAAACACAAGGCAACTGCGATGAGAGGCCGAGTGGCCCCCCGCGCAGTTGGCGCACACCGGCGCCTCTTTGAGTGCTGCGCAGGCCGTGTAGTGATGATCAACCTCACAACGGTTGCACCTCGCTAAGAGCCCACACCTCTCCTGCCGGTGGCCCCACCTCAGGCAGCGAAAACACTGCAAGAGCTGCCGAGGGGGACGTTCCGGTCTCACCTGATTGCCGCTTCCCGTTGAGGTCCTCTCCTGATTGGCTCCTCGGTCGGCTCCTATCCTGGGAGCAGTCCTGAGTTGCAGCTGGGCGGCCCTCTCCTGGTGGGCCGGCATCGTCTTCTTCCTCCTGGTCTGGGCTCGGCGTCTTCTTCCCGGTAGTGGAGGTCTCGTCCTGGTGGCCCTGGGGTTGCTGGTGGTCCCGCTGTAGAGACGGCGTCTTCCTCCTCCTGGCTGACGGTGGTGGCGTCGGTATGTGCCGACACCCGATCGCGTTCCCTGTCCTGTGGGGCGCACATCGATATCTGCACCTCGACTGACACGCTGGCAGGCAGGGCCTGGATGGCAGCCTCCGAACGCCAAGGGGCGTCCTCCTCCATTGCTGTGCTGCCGTCCGCCGTCTGGGGCGCTTTCCTGGATTGCGCCCGGGTAACAGGCCCTTCCTGGTAGGCCTTGGTCTGCGTCCACTTCGCAGAGGTGGTCCATGGAGGAGCGGTCTGCGTCCACTTCGCAGTGCCGAACAGCTCGGCCTGGATCCCACAGTCGTGGCGCCAGGGGACAGCATGCTTCACCTCCGTGGTGGCGTCGCTGGTCTCCGGCGTGGACGGGAGGACTAAGTCGGTATTAACCGCCTTATTCCTGGTCCATCGGTCCTTCCTGGCCGTCTGGCTGGCAGCTGAGCTGGTCTAAGTCTCGGCCCTCCTCCTGAGAGCGCCGGCGTTCGTCCCTGGCACGCCGTCCCTCCCTGGTAGTCGGACGACGTGAAACACAGAGGAGAGCTCGTTCTCAACGTCGCGCATCCGCTCCTGGTCGTGATGCCTGATGATGAGGCCTCCTGGCAGAAAGCTCTCCAGGGCACGGTCGTCGAGATCTCCTTGCCTCCGTGAAGAGGGCGCCGCATTCTGCCCAGGACGAGGCTCGGTTCAGAAGGTACAGGGCGCCCCGGCCTGTATTAGACGAGCAGCGCCTCGTACTCCGGCTCCGTGTAGCCCTCGGAGAAGAAGCCGTTAGGAGTGTTACAACCGTCCCTGTACGGCTCCGTCTCCACCTCGAATGAAGACCTTCCCTAGGTCCTAGGAGGTAGAAAAATGGTGTCCTGTCAATCGCCACTAGTGTCAATCGCTTCCAGCTTAAAATGTGTGACAATCGCTCCCATTCCATTAGTCCAGCCCAGCTGTTCACCATGGACAATCTCCCCCAGAAGTGGCCTTTCTCATTAAAGAGTATTCCTGACGGTTTTCCCCACCACCTCTCTTTACTATATGAATCCAGCAGTGTTCGGCAGGGCAGGTACGTACAGGGAAAGTGTGACACCGAGTCCTACATATTTGGTCAGGTTAGGTTAGGTTAGGTTAGCGCTTCGCGTAACTGTTCGTTGAAGCTTCCATATCAAGCACAACTAGAATGCACTAAATAATTACGAGCAGTACACTATGAAACTAGAGCCTCCGTGGTTCAGGCGGCAGAGCGCTGGCCTCTCACCGCCGGGTTGCCGGGTTGCCGGGTTCCGTGGTTCAAATCCCGGTCATTCCATGTGAGATTTGTGCTGTACAAAGCGGAGGCGGAACAGGTTTTCCTCTGGGTACTCCGATTTTTCCTGTCATAATTCATTCCAGCAACACTCTCCAATATAATTTCATTTCACCTGTCATTCATTAATCATTGCCCCAGAGGAAGTGCGACAGGCTTCAGCAGCCGGGACAATTCCTACCCTCGCCGCTAGATGTGTGCTTCATTCATTCCATTCCTGACCCGGTCGAATGACTGGAAACAGGCTGTGGATTTTCATTCTTACACTATGAAACTCGGAGCGAAAGCAGCCATGAAAGGTAACATTAGACATAGTCTGCTCACACAAACTCTATCTCCTACAACCCGTAATTGTTTCTATGCTGATATGTGTAGAGCCTTAGTTGCAGCAAATATCCCCTGGAATGCTGTGCATAATCCGATTTTCAGAGATGTTTTACAGAAATACACTAAGCAGCACATACCATCAGCATCTGCATTAAAGAAAAACTACTTAGATATTTGTTACAGTGAGGTCATTCTGTCAATCAGGGAGGATATTGGGGAGTTTTGCATATGGTTATGTGTGGACGAGACCACTGAATCCGTGGGCAGGTACATTGCTAATCTAATAGTAGGAAAACTGGAACCCAATAGAGCATCTACTGCTCGTCTTCTTTGCTTTAGGCACCTTGAGAAAGTCAATAGTCAAAGCATTACATACTTCGTCAACAAGAGGTTGCAATTGTTGTATCCTGGGAGTGTTGATGATTCTAAAGTCCTTCTCCTTGTTTCTAATGCTGCTTCCCACATGACTGCTACTGCTGCACCTCTCCTCAAATCTTTCTACCCTTCTTTAATTCATGTTACATGCATGGCCCATGCCTTGCATAGACTCGCAGGAACAGTTAGGGCCGAGTTTCCTGAAGTAAATGCTCTCATTTCAACAATGAAGAAAGTGTTCTGTAAGGCTCCATCAAGAATAGCCATCTTTCTAGAGAAATTCCCCTCTATTCCCCTTCCACCACAGCCAATCATCACCGTTGGAGTACCTTTATGCGGAACATCTTGAAGAAATCACGACTGTGATAGACTATGTGCCCCTAACGGACAACTCTCCGTGTGTGTCGTCTGTCAAAGAGCTGCTAAAAGATTATTCCAGTGTTCAGAGAGACATTGCTTATATTCAGGCGATTTTTTAATTTCTTCCAAACACCATTAAAAAATGGGGGAAAAAGGAAAAAGTCTCAAACAGCAATTTTCTGTAATTGTTGTTGTTGTTGATGATGATGATGATGATGATGATGATGCTTGTTGTTTAAAGGGGCCTAACATCGAAGGTCATCGGCCCCTTTTCTGTAATTGAGGAAGCTGAGAATAATATACAATGTGCTAGAGTCAAGGTAGGGGATAAAATAAGAGAGAAGTGGGCTAGTGTACTGCAGAAGAATCCAGGTTATTCAGTGCTGAAAAGGGTACATCAGGTAGTGGATGGGAAAAAGGTTGACTTACCCAATGAATATGAACTGAAAAATGAAGGTAAATTTTCGTATGCTCCCTAATATCTGTGAGTATGGAGCGCGCTTTTCCCGCCTTCAAAATGATTTTAACAGACAAAAGACAGCCTGACTGTGGAAAATTTGGAGAAGTTTATTTTATATACTGTAAAGCAAACTGGCCGGCCCTGTGGTGTAGGGGAAGCGTACCTGCCTCTTACCCGGAGGCCCCGGGTTCGATTCCCGGCCAGGCCAGGGATTTTTACCTGGACCTGAGGGCTGGTACGAGGTCCACTCAGCCTACGTGATTAGAATTGAGGAGCTATCTGACGGTGAGATGGCGGCCCCGGTCTAGAAAGCCAAGAATAACGGCCGAGAGGATCCGTCGCGCTGACCACACGACACCTCGTAATCTGCAGGCCTTCGGGCTGAGCAGCGGTCGCTTGGTAGGCCAAGGCCCTCCAAGGGCTGTAGTGCCATGGGGTTTGGTTTGGTTTGGTAAAGCAAACTACGAATTAAAGTACTGTAGGAATGTTCCTCACAAATAAATAAACACATACTCCGCGTTTACACCGTTATGGGATGCCTACAGTGCTGTAATTGGGTTCAGTGATTTTAGCATTAAGGTTTTAGTTCAGTACTGATTATGATTTTTCATATAATCCATAACTCTTTTTTATAAATATCTTTTTTATTCTCTCTTAATTTGCAGTAATAATGGCGTATGGCTTTTAGTGCCGGGAGTGTCCGAGGACAAGTTCGGCTTGCCAGGTGCAGATCTTTTGAATTGACGTCCGTAGGTGACCTGCGCTTCGTGATGAGGATGAAATGATGATGAAGACGACACATACACCCAACCCCCGTGCCAGCGAAATTAACCAATTATGGTTAAAGCAACGACCCTGCTGGGAATAGAACTCGGGAACCCTGTGAACAAAGGCAAGCACGCTAACCATTTAGTCATGGAGACGGACAATTTTGCAGTAATTTCTTTTAAGAATAGGGATGCGGCGTTTCTTAAAATTAAAATAAATGTACCACGTTACAGTTAACTGTGTATATTGTAATATTTCAAAGTGTTCGACTCATTGACTGAATGGTCAGCATTGAGGCCTTCGATTCAGAGGGTCCCTCGGTTCGATTCTCGGCTGGGTCGGGGATTTTAATCGCCTCTGATTAATTCTTCTGACCCGGGGACTGGATGTTTGTGTTTGTACCAACACTTTTCCTCTTCATACTCAAACAAACACTACACTACCAACCGCTACAGAAACACGAAATTGTGATTACATTCCTCCATATAGGGTTGGCGTCAGGAAGGGCATCCGGCCGTAAAACGAGACCAAATCCACATGTTCGACACAGTTCGCACCTTCGACCCCACAGGTGTGGAAAAAGCAGTAGAAATTTTTTTTGGGTAATATTTCAACGTCTATTTTCTGCCTATCTACGCATTTTTAAAGCATATTTTAGGTGCCTATTGTGGCTCCATGGCTAAATGGTTAGCGCGCTGGCCTTTGGTCCAGAGGGTCCAGGGTTCGATTCCCGGCCAGGATTTTAACCTTAAATCAAATGGCTGGGTGCGTGTGCCGTCTATGCGGCGTCAAATTGAAAGACCTGCACCAGGCCATAGTGCCTATTTTCTCTTTTAAAAGTCCATTTACTTGTTTTAAAAGCCTATTTTAGGTGCCTAAAACTATTTTTTAGAGCCCAAAAGCCCAGGTCTGCATATAAATTATTCAGAAATATTGGTTAGGGAAGGTTTCATCGAGGTTCGACCCAAGGGTTGTCTGAGTTCTGTACAACAAGGAAATAAAGAAGGCAATAGACCGAGAGAGAATTGTAGATATTGCGATGGATGCAATGGCCATTAATGTAGGCAATTCGTCCACTTCAGACTCCTAAGATGATGATGATGATGATGATGATGATGATGATGATGATGATGATGATGATGATGATGATGGGGATGGTGCGGAAGACAGAGACAGCCAGGTGATGTAGAAGGAGTCAAACCCGTGTCAAGTGATTGAGGTTTTTAGTTGTTTCGCTGGTGAATAATGAACCTCAAGAATTATGAACGTGTTTTGAAGTGCAATTCTTTTGTGTCACAGTGCTAATGAACTGTATTTACGAATTCCTCCTAGTTTGACTAACGTTACAAAAATGTTGCAAAGTTTGGGCTGGGAAGAATTGGGAGAAAGAAGAAGAGCTGCTCGACTAAGTGATATGTTCCGAGCTGTCAGCGGAGAGATGGCGTGGAATGACATTAGTAGACGAATAAGTTTGAGTGGCGTTTATAAAAGTAGGAAAGATCACAATATGAAGATAAAGTTGGAATTCAAGAGGACAAACTGGGGCAAATATTCATCTATAGGAAGGGGAGTTAGGGATTGGAATAACTTATCAAGGGAGATGTTCAATAAATTTCCAATTTCTTTGAAACCATTTAGGAAAAGGCTAGGAAAACAACAGATAGGGAATCTGCCACCTGGGCGACTGCCCTAAATGCAGATCAGTATTGATTGATTTGATTGATTAGTGTATCAAAAAGCTGCTTATTTTAGAACAGGTACCTTAGATTGATACAGCTAACATAAAGTTTATGTTATCAAGGATTTTGTAAAACTAACTACTTTGACTTCGCGAAGTGATAGGTGTGAAAGCAATGTGTAATTCGTAATTTAGTAATTAATACGTAGTATGAGAGTAATTCATAACCAAGCAGTGAGCAAAATTATGGATATTCAGCACTATACACCCTGACTGGTGAGTATGGTTGCATCCTGCAACTAGAATGTGTTACCTGTGGACTGTACTGTATTCAGCTTTTTAAAATGTTTTTAAAGTACGTTACCGGTAGTGAAAACGTATACCAATGTAGTTTGCATAGTTTTGATGTGTAAGGCATTATTCACGTAAACATTGATGCGTTTATAAATTTACTGATGCACGCATATTAACATTGCGCAGATTGCATGTCTGAGTTGTCGCCCACCGTACTTACGGGGTATTGTTTACCGTTCAAATCAGCTGACGTGACACACGACAATGCAGCTCAGCTGTTCCAAGTTCCCGCCAAATGTGTCACGTGCATACTTCCGAAAGTAGCATTTTAGGGTCGTATTCAAGAACAAGACTATGAGGCAAAGTCGGCTTTATACCCACCAAATTCACAATTTTCTTACTGATTGTCGAGACTTTGCGGCAAGTAGACTTTGGTCAAGACTTTGTCAGTGGCCTGTACTTTGACTTCACGAAGTCGACTGTAGAGGATAATACAATGGCGGATATTCTAAACATAATCAAGTTTGTGGAAGATCTTGAAGATGTCCAGGAGATTAACCAAGCAGCACATACTCTACGTTGAATTATGCGAGATGCGCATAACCCGATTGAGCTCTACAGGGATAGCGAATTCAAAATTAGGTATAGATTCGATAAATTAATTGTATTAGACATCTTCACGATGTTCGAAGATGCACAAATGAATCAAAATGATCTGTTCCTCCAATAATATAACTGCTAATTGCTTTAAGATATTATACCACGATTAAAACCAAACTTATTAATTTATCGTAATGCTTTTACACGTAACTGAGTGAGGTTATCTTAAATGAATAAGCGCAATGTACTAATTATAGGCTTTTTTTTTTTGTTCAAGGCAATTTTCAACTAGTTTCTGCTGACTTACGAAGTGTAAGCCAGCCAGCAGTCAGCATAATAATTAGAAAGGTATCTGTACTGATTTGCCAGGAAAATACCTCAGTTTGTCAACTGTTCACAAGCTGAAAATCTTTTTCTTTTCTTCCATTGTAGGGCAAAAAAGTAAAAATTGCGATACACTAGGCCTGATCAGAAATAACTAAAAGTGCTTGACGGAAGCCGTTCTTCTCCTGTTTTCTATTATTATTTCAGACATTACCATTACGAACCTCATATGCAGTTTATGAAATCTCGACTTTGCAAAGTCGACTTCAGCCCAAGTCGACTTTGGAACAAGTAGCGTCTATGAAACAGACAGAGCAAAGGTAGACTTTCCTATAAAACAGACTTTGTAAACTCTCCGCTCAAAGTCTTGTTCTTGAATACGATCCTTATTTGAGGTGTACTCCGCTTCTTCGGCTGCTGCACATATCCGCTAGATGGCATTACTACTGCAAAACCTAACCCGTCAACGACGGGTACACGACTGCTAGGAATTCCTAAATATTCACTTTATGTAACAAGGTATTCTTAATTCTTTACTTTCTATCCGGCACTTCCGTGTTCTTTCTTCCCCTTTCTACACACCGTTACTTTTGTTTTCTTAACATTGATTTTCAATTTTCTGCAATATTCAGCTGTTTTTGTTACGCTGGTTTGCATACTGACTGATGTTGGAGAGAACAGAAGGATTGTTGTATGCAATAACCAGGCCCGATGTTGGACATGGACTATCATAGGAAGATTCCAGTTCCAAAACTGCCTACATCCTTAATAAACGATTCTGTAAAAAATCGCGGAAAACTAATAATTCCTTTCCTTAATGGTGGCAGTGGCCATTTTTTTTTTCAGTTTAATAGCTGGCTGAACACGCATTTATTAGTCATAATTATTAAAATCAAGGCTCGAATTTTTCAAAGTTATTAAGGATGTTTGGTTGGATGTAGATAATTTTGGAATTGTGCTCTGGAATGAGAGAGTTTTGAAAATCACTTTATCATTTAGATTTAAGTAATATTATAATTATGTTGCCTACGTCCCTGTAAGCAGAAATCATAAACTAGAAATACTGTTATTATTACCATAAAAATTGTAAAATATTACAATAGCTTTCTGAAACTCAAACTGTGTTCATAATATTAAGCATTGAACATTAAATCAAAATTAACACAACGCTTAAAATTCTCAGGTCATCGTCCTCTTCAGTGGGATGATGTAATTCCTCGTGATCTTCATTTGAGTAGGCCTATATCTGAAAATAAATAAATAAAAGTAATTAATACTGATGCCACCTCTGTAGTTAGTGCGATTAGCTGCCACCCCCGGAGGCCCGGGTTCGATTTCCGGCTCTCCCACAAAATTTGAAAAGTGGTACGAGGGCTGGAACGGGGTTCACTCAGCCTCGGGAGGTCAACTGAGTAGAGGTGGGATCGATTCCCACCTCAGCCATCCTGGAAGTGGTTTTCTGTGGTTTCCCACTTCTCCAGGCAAATGCCGAGATGGTACCTAACTTAAGGCCACGGCCGCTTCCTTCCCTCTTCCTTGTCTACCCCTTCCAATCTTCCCATCCCCCACCATGGTCCCTGTTCAGCATAGCAGGTGAGGCTGCCTGGGCGGGGTACTGGTCATCCTCCCTAGTTGTATCCCCGAGTCTGAAGCTCCAGGACACTGCCCTTGAGGCGGTAGAGGTGGGATCCCTCGCTGAGTCCGAGGGAAAAACCTAACCTGGAGGGTAAACAGATTAAGAAAGAAATCAACTATTTTGTATTATTTATGCCAAATATTCAATTTACACGAAATTGTATAAAGCATTAGGACTCGCGCCCTCTGATTTAAAAATTATAAGTACCTCTTATAAGTCTCTTGGTTTCTCCTCTGTTTTGACAAATCATTCAGTTTCTTTCGTCCTCTACCAGGAGGTGATAACAATAGCCCATAGTTAGTAATTGTTGAAAACATAAAATGGAAAAATTAAAAGAAGGATGGAGAAAGATTTGGAACCCAAACAACAAATAATAGTGATCTTGCTTATGGATTTAAGAAATTCTGGAAATAATTCATGTAGGGAAAGAGATAGTTTTGGAGCAGTACACATGGTGGAAGGAGAGATTTTTGAAAAATTACGTCATCTTTGAAGCTAAGTTACGCAGGGAGAGAGTAAGTTTAGCCATGAAATGGCTAACAGATTTGTTAGAAGAGTTTATTGAGAGACTGACACCACCCTTACCTGTCCGACTCGTTGGTTGAATGGTCAGCGTAATAGCCTTCAGTTCAGAGGGTCCCGGGTTCGATCCCCGGCCGGGTCGGGGATTTTAACCTTCAATGGTTAATTCCAGTGGTCCGGGGGCTGGGTGTTTGTACTGTCCCCAACATCCCTGCAACTTACACACCACACATAACACTATCCTCCACCACAATGACACGCAGTTACCTACAAATGGCAGATGCCGCCCACCCTCATCGGAGGGTCTGCCTTACAAGGGCTGCACTCGGCTAGAAATAGAAATAGCCACACGAAATTATTATATTATATACCACCATTACCTCACTTTTTTTAAAAGAGGCAGGAAGTAGTTTTGGAAGTGGAGTCTTCATATTCTCCTTTCCTTCATTTTGCAATAAGAAGTATGAACATCATGGGTGATAGTTTGCACCCCTGCTTTAGTCAAATATTTCAATGTATTTCTCCTATCGTTTAATTTAATCCTACATTTAAACTCGGTATGTTGTATAATTCTTCTATAGTATTGATAATTGTATTGGACACTCCCAGTCCTATTCCGTCAGTCCCTCAGTCTACGGGCAGCATGCCTGCCTCTTTCCCGGAGGCCCCGCGCTCGATTCTCCGCCAGGTGAGGGATTTTTACCTGGTCCAGAGGGCTGGTTCGAGGTCCACTCAGCCTACGAGATTACAATTAAGGAGCTATCTGACGGTGAGATGGCCCAGAATAACTGCCGAGATCATGCGTCACCTGGCTGAACAGCGGTCGCGTGGTAGGCCAGTTGTCCATCAAGGCCTATAGCGGCATGGGGTTTGTTCACATAGGCCTATTCCACCCAGTTTCGGAACGACTGCCCGCCTAACTGACAAAATCAAGTTTCTTTGTAAATCGATAACAGTAATACAGAACGAACCACCTTTATTTCTTTTTGTCCATTATTGTTTTAATAATCAACTCGCTGAAACCCGTCAAGACATGACGGTCAATTTATTGAAGGATTTCCTTAAATACGACATTCCTTGTACTTTATTTTTCTTAAATTCCCAATACGTCGCACCGACGCAGGTAGGTCTTACGGCGACGGAAAATGATGGGGCTGCACCTTAATCAAGGCCACGGTCGTATCCTTCGCACTCCTAGGTCTTTCCTATCCCATTGTCGCCATAAGGCCTACCTGTGTCGATGCGACGTAAAGCGTTTTTAAAAATGTTTTTAATACTCATTTAACCTATGGAGATGTATGTAGGCAATCCCATGATGATTGTTACCAGATTCCCATTGATTTAATTATCTACAAGAACTGATGATGACTCCAAGGGAGTCGAAACCGGTCTTCGCATAATAAATTTCAAATATTTTACATTGTGTTGAATGGTGGAACATCCCTCAAACTCTATTATATTAGTCATTTTGCTGCCAGCTATTACTATTGCCCTTTCCAACATTCGAACTGATTCATCTATGGTGTCATTCTCTATCATATTATCAACACCTGTCTTCTTCTTCTTCTTCCTTATTTGTTTACCCTCCAGGGTAGGTTTTCCCTCGCACTCAGCGAGGGATCCCACCTCTACCGCCTCGAGGGCAGTGTCTTGGAGCTTTAGACTCTGGGTCGGGGGATACAACTGGGAGGATGACCAGTAACTCTCCCAGGCGGCCTCACCTGCTATGCTGAACAAGGGCCTTGTCGTGGGATAGGAAGATTGTAAGGGATAGACAAGGAAGAGGGAAGAAAGCGGCCGTGGCCTCAAGTTAGGAACCATCCCGGCATTTGCCTGCAGGAGAAGTGGGAAACCACGGAAAACCACTTCGAGGACGTCTGAGGTGGGAATCGAACCCACCTCTACTCAGTTGACCTCCCGAGGCTGAGTGGACCCCGTTCCAGCCCTCGTACCACTTTTCAAATTTCGTGGCAGAGCCTGGAATCGAACCAGAGTCTCCGGGGGTGGCAGGTAATCACACTAACCACTACAACACAGAGGCGGACCAGAAATATCTTTATCCTATCTAATGCAGAGAAATATCTTTCTCTTTCCACAGTAGTCATTGGTATGGTTCTAGTATTATTTTCAACAATAGCACATTCGAAAATACAAGTCAGTAAACTGAGCAGCTTTTTTTTTCTTCAGAAAAGTACCTGATACCTGATACACTTCTCGGCCACTGCTTGTGACCGAGCCTCTTCCCCAAGAAACATAGCCACCAACAACGTTTGGAGAACGATGTGCTTTAAACGTCTGCTCCACGGTCGCATGGGGTTTGTGACCGGGAGCTGATATACGGGTGTACAAACTTTCAGGCATGATGAAGGACGGCAAATGGATCAATTTGAGATAAGTGTGGTGGGGTTGGTGTTCTAACCCACAGTAACATGGCTACGCCCCTGAGTGCATTCCACCGAAGTCAACTGATGCAGGAAATATTAGGTTAGGAAATTAAGTCTTAAAGGAAGTAGATGCATATTGTCTCTTGGGTACTAGAATACCTAAAGATGGCGGGAGTAAGGAGTAAGTGCAGATCAGCACAAGCAACGAAGGCCTTTCTTAATAAAAATAATTTGCTTACTTCAAATTTTAAATATTGAAAGAAACCAAAGCCCCGAAGGCCCATGGCCTACCAAGTGACCGCTGCTTAGCGTGTGGCCAGCACGACGGGGCCGCCATCTCACCGTCAGGCAGCTCCTCAATTTTAATCACGCAGGCTGAGTGGACCTCGAACCAGCCCTCAGATGCAGGTAAAAGTCCCTGACCTGGCCGGGAATCGAACCCGGGGCCTCCGCGTAAGAGACAGGCACGCTACCCTTACACCGCGGGGCCGGAAAAGATTGACATAGAAATTAGCAATATGTTTCTAAAGACTTTCGTTTGGAGCATGGCATTGTATGGAAGTGAAACATGGACAATTATTATCTCCGAGAAAAGAAGCTTTTGAAAAGTGATGTTACAGAAGAATGCTGAAGGTGAGACGCGTAGAGCGAATCACGAGTGAAGAGATACTGAATCACATGGGTGAGAGGAGAACGATTTGGCGAAATTTGACCAGAAGAGACAGAATGAAAGGGCACATTTTAAAACACTCAGGACAACAATGTGCAAGAATGACCTCTCATTCTGCACTTACTGCCGGCCATCTGTACCAATCTCCACTAAATGTCAGGTCCAATATTGTATGTAGCCATTTGATGGGTCCATAGGGGATGTTAAAACCTCGGAGAGGATTACTCTAATTCCTCTGAAAGCAAACTTTCGTGTTTGCTAGGAGAAATACTTCTAGTAATTGATCCATTACGTGAGCAAGTCATGACGGCGCTTCAATGCACTCCACAGCAGACAGACGGGAAATGTCCTCAATATCAAGTGCCACTAGATGGGTCGCAGCGGTCCAGTTGTCTGGCCATCCAGACCTCAGGACTTAAAACTCATCTGATTTCTTCCTCTTAGACACAATGACAACTGCTTTGTTTCGTTTAAAAGAATCAAGTACAGTATTCTGTTTATTACTAACTAGCGACCATCACGGCTTTAAACGGGAGGCTTTAAGAACACATTAGTTGTTTTACCCCTTATGTACGTACGTAAGAGCCTCCGTGGCTCAGGCGGCCTCTCACCGCTGGATACCGTGGTTCAAATCCCGGTCACTCCATGTGAGATTTGTGCTGGACAAAGCGGAGGCAGGACAGGTTTTTCTCCGGGTACACCGGTTTCCCCTGTCATCTTTCATTCCAGCGACACTCTCCATTAACTTTTCATTTGTCAAAAATTTACCATTGCCCCAGAGGAGTGCGACAGGCTCCGGCAGCTGGCACATTTCCTTTCCTCGCCGCTACTTGGGGTCTTAATTCATTCCATTCCTGCCGGGCTGAGTGGCTCAGAAGGTTAAGGCGCTGGCCTTCTGACCCCAACGTGGCAGGTTCGATCCTGGCTCTGTCCGGTGGTATTTGAAGGTGCTCAAATACGTCAGCCTCGTGTCGGTAGATTTACTGGCACGTAAAAGAACTCCCGCGGGACTAAATTCCGGCACCTCGGCGTCTCCGAAGACCGACAAAGTAGTTAGTGGGACGAAAAGCAAATAACATTATTATTATTATTATTATTATTATTATTATTATTATTATTATTATTATTATTATTATTATTATTATTAGTATTCCATTCCTGACCTGGACAAATGACTGGAAAGTAGTGACCAGCCGCAACGAAGGATCTATTATACAGCACACTGAAGAGTGGTTGAAGGGAATAGCGAGGGAAGTGCCAGATCTAGTGTTAATTCGTCTCTTGAATGAACAAAACATTAAACCTGCTGATATGTACATCGCCAAGTGTGTGAGGTGTATGGTTAAAGTACAATGGCCAGGAAATGGGTTCGAATATTCAATGAAGGTCATCAGCATGTGTATGACTCCCCGTCGTCACAGATGATTTCGGTGCGTGCGGTTGAAGTAAAAGTTAGTAAGAAGAGATGGTACGCAACGACTTTCTAATTCAGTTCCCGCTGCTGTCAGGGAAAACGGGAGTACCCGGAGAAAAAACTCTCCCGCCTTCGCTTTGTCCAGCACAAATCTCATATGAAGTGACTGGGATTTGAACCACGGAACCCAGCGGTGAGAGACCGTCGTGCTGCCGCCTGAGCCACGGAGGCTGCACGAAAGCGGTACAGTACTTACCTAAAAAACGCCCCTTGTCTTTATCAAACAAAAACATTTTTCACAGTAAGATTATTGAGATGAATACATCTTGTAAGGATTACGTCATTAATCTACCGAGCTCGATAGCTGCAGTCGCTTAAGTGCGGCCAGTATCCAGTATTCGGGAGATAGTAGGTTCGAACCCCACTTTTGGCAGCCCTGAAAATGGTTTTCCGTGGTTTTCCATTTTCACACCAGGCAAATGCTGGGGCTGTACCTTAATTAAGGCCACGGCCGCTTCCTTCCCACTCCCAGCCCTTCCCTGTTCCATCGTCGCCATAAGACCTATCTGTGTCGGCGCGACGTAAAGCAACTAGCAAAAAAAAAAAAATCTAAAACCATGTTTTGTAATTTTGAGATTGATTTTCTTTCTGCAGACTATAATATTGTTACTGACTTGTCTACTGAACGAATTTCACCGAGGACGATCCCGTTACTACACACACAAGTATACTTGACAATGAATGACAACAGTATACCATACCTATAAAAAACATAATATATTAGACCTAAATAAAGAATGGCATGTTTCGTTCTACAAGAACATTCTCAGATTCTTCTGTCAAATCATTTGAAATCATGCGCATACATGTACAATATCGTTTACGTCTTGTAAACTTGTGGTTAAGAAGCAATTAGTTGAAAAATTAAACAAGGCTCATCGTTTTTCAGCACTTGTAAATCAATCGAAAGATACATCTAAGATGGAGTAAATGTCGTCGTGCTTAAGATATCGATGATGATATAAAATGCGTGAGGGGATGTTTTATAGAATGTATACCAGTGGAAGACCAGACATGATGATGATGATGATACTTGTTGTTTAAAGGGGCCTAACATCGAAGCTCATCGGCCCCTAGACCACACATTCAGTGGTCTCGCAGAATGATTAAAGAAAACATAATGTTGGATAAGGTTATGATGGTGCAGCCGCAATGAAAAGTGATATACGTGGCGCACTTTTTTGTCATGGAAAAGTATCACCTATGTACCTATGTACTGTGCATTGCAGTAGCCATGATTTAAACCTCCTCTTTTCATTCTTCTAAAATCAAAGCTGTTCGGAATTGCCTTGGCACCGTCCTTAGGGTGGGAAATGTATTTCTTTTTCTCCTTAAAGAACTATGGTACATAAGAAATGTATCTTAAATAAAATATGCCAGGGAAGAAGTGCAATAAGTTGCTCGCATTCTGTAAAACGAGGTGGGTTTATAAGTACAGCGCTGTTATAGATTTTTTAAATGTTTGTGTCTATTGTTCATGGTTCGGAACAGATAAAAGACGCTGTAAATAAAGACACTTTAAACTCAGCACACCAGTTATTTTTCTGCCCTTGAAGGACAATTTCTAGCGGCGTTCATTGTGACGGAAAAAGTTCTAGCTTGCACTTTACAATTATTATTATATAAGACTCTTCAGACAGTCGATTGTGACCTTGCTTCAACTTGTCAGCATATTGATGATACTGCAACTCCTCACTGTCTGAGAAAGAATACAAATTCATCTGATCCAGAAGTGTAGGCCTATTACAGATATCAATTTTCGTACCCTTCCTTGGTTCTGTAATTTCTGAATTGAAAGGACTATGTCTAAGTCACATTCATGTCGTTACAAACCTACCTACAAGCAATTATGCCTAGCCGGATAGAAACGGATACATTGATCTCAGACATTAAAGAATGTGCCCAGTTTTATGAAAATACTTTACCAAACTTTTCTTCAATACTGTCTGAATATGAGCTCTGGAAATCAGAGTGGATTAGTGTACCAAAGAGTGAATGGGCCCAACGAGCAATCGATGGACCAGCACAATGCAATCGGACATTTTTACCCTGACATATGGAAAATGGTGCAAATATTGGCAACTTGGCAACCTTGCCTGTGTCCGTGGAAAGAAGTTTCTCTTCCCCGAAGAGGCTAAAAAGCTACCTAAGAAGCGCAATAGATCATCTTACCAGCCTAGCACTCTTGATTCATCACAGAGACATACTTGTAGATCCTGAAGAAGTGGCGTCACAATTCTTCAAAAGCGCACAGCAAAATTTGTTCAGTTTTTTCCTTGCTATATGTTTATATAGTGTAAAATTATCCATTGATATTCTGTACATGCCTAAATATGTAAAAAGAGTGTTAGTAGTTTTACTGATATTAAAAATGCAACGTAATTGATGTATGTACCCAGATTTGTTTATGCATATACCTACACAAGTAGTTCAATAATTAGGGCCGATGACCTTCGATGTTAGGCCCCTTAAGACAACAAGCGTCATCATCAACAAGCATCAGTTCAATAATTACAAACATTTGCAAGAGTTATACATACATACATACATACATACATACATACATACATACATACATACATACATACATACAAATATATTTTGATCTTACTTGTTAGACTTATATCTTTCAGTGTTCAGTCTGCAAGCTCCTGTGAATTTACTAAACGCCTTCACAATCCCCTATCTGCAACTAGTTCTGTGGCCCCGTTTTGTTCCATACCTCTTACTTTTAGATCATTAGAAACTGAGTCTAAACATCGTCACCTTGGCCTCCTTCTACTTCTCTTACCCTCCATGTAGAAGCAAAGTCATTTCCATACAGGCCATGAAAGACCTTGGAAGGGTGCCAGGTAAAGGCTTCCATCATCCGTAACTTCGGTGTTTGAGCAGTTAGCTCTGCGCTCGGTCGCCTTTGCTCCCAGTAAATAACCTGTTGCTCATTTTTGGTGTAGTCCGAGTGAACCTCAGGGCCATGTGTACCTCCAGAAATGGAAATTTATTTCTTAAAATGCTCGACATCCCGACGGGGAATCGAACCCATAACCTCCCACTTACCCTCCATAACAGGGTCCATTATTCGCCTAGGTAACCTATCCTTCTCCATTTGCCTCACATAACCCCACCACCGAAGCCGGTTTATGCGTACAGCTTCGTCCATCGAGTTCAAACCTAACTTAGCCTGTATCTTTTCATTTCTAGAACACTCCTGCCGATGCTCCACCTATTTTTACCAGAAGTAATTCTCACTACTTCATGCTTGTTACTTCTAACTTATGAATGAGATATCCTGAGCCCACCCAGGTCTCGCTCCCGTACGTCAAATTTGGTCTGAAAACAGATTGGTTTAAGGATAGTTTCGTCTGAGAGCTGACTTAATACTGTTGATCGCAACGGCAAGCTCACTGCATTAGCTTTGCTGCACCTACCCTACGACGATCCTGGGAGAAAACACACCTTTAAATACAGTAGAGTCTCGATTATCCGACCTAAACGGGACCTGGAGTACGTCGGATCACCGAAAATGTCGGATAATACAGAATAACTTTGAAAATGAACTAAAACAAACAGGAAGGCTGTACTCTAGTACTAAAATTATAATTTCGTGTGGCTATTTCTAGCCGAGTGCAGCCCTTGTAAGGCAGACCCTCCGATAAGGGTGGGCGGCATCTGCCATGTGTAGGTAACTGCGTGTTATTGTGGTGGAGGATAGTGTTATGTGTGGTGTGTGAGTTGCAGGGATGTTGGGGACATCACAAACACCCAGCCCCCGGGCCATTGGAATTAACCAATGAAGGTTAAAATCCCCGACCCGGCCGGGAATCGAACCCGGGACCCTCTGAACCGAAGGCCAGTACGCTGACCATTCAGCCAACGAGTCGGACACTCTAGTACTAAAACAATGACATGTTTTCCGGTATTGAATTATCAATTCAATTGTACAGTACATGCAGTATTGAACGAAAACATTCCAGATTTCTTACGAAAGGAAACTTTTATCCACAGATATTAAGCTGCCTAATGCCGTACCGTTTTTTCCACCGATCAAGCCACCCAGCACTGGCAGGAAAATTAGGGTCCCGTTCTTTAAACTCCTACTGGAAATACGCAGCCCTTTCCTGTAGAATGGGGCCAGATGTTGGCAGGTCCTTTTCCCGGTGTTGAGATAACCAAAGAAATAGTGCTTCACTTACTTTTTCGTACTCACATTTTTCATTTTTTCTGTGCTCTGGTAGAGCACCACTTTTAAATTTCTTCCCTCTTTTTTTTTGCAGTCTCCCACTGTAACACATCTAACATCCATAATCTGAAGCCACATTTTAAAGAATTTCCCCTTTGTCCAGTCTCTTTAATGCACTCAACTTGTCTTCCATAGAAACAATCACTTTCTTCCATTTACTCGCTATACTCACAGTGGATATGAAAACTATAACATCCGCACCCAATCAATACTACAATGAACAATGACTGAAGACTCACTGCACCTATCCTTGAGAAAAAAACTGTCCTACCGCCAGCGGTCAGGCCAGTGCTTGTCCCATGGTCGCACCCTCCACAGCGGGTGTGCCTGAATTTAGTCTCCACCAAAAGTTCAAATTAAGTCTACCAGTGTCGGATAACACGGAATGTCGGATAAGCGAAGGTCAGATGAGCGAGACTCTACTGTACTTGAAATGATCTACATGCTCCGGTTTTGATTTCCCAACCTGACATTCATTCCTCTTAGGTTTCTCCCTTAACTTACTGACATCACTGTCGACTTAGAAAGGCTTAATCTTCATATCATACCCACTGCACCTATTTTCAAATGCCAAGATGTTAGATTGCAGTCTTTCACCACATTATGCATTAAACCCAAGTCGTCGGCATAGGCCAAATACTTTACTGCATTTCCAGCTAACTGAATCACTCCCTGCCACTTTGTAGGACCTACCTTTCAGTAGATGCCCATGTAAACTATGAACAACGAAAGTAAGAGTTAAACTGCTGTATTTTCATGCCAAAGCCACAATCCATTATTTAAACATAACTAGTTCACCTAAGCATAGAGCTGTCAAGAACCCTCCCTCCACCCCCCAGCAAATTTTGTTTACACAGTACGTCACTGGCCCGAAGGCTGCTTGAATCCTCAACAGAGCCACCATAAGCTGCCATATGCTAGGGGCTTTACGTCGCGCCGACACAGATAGGTCTTATGGCGACGATGGGATAGGAAAGGCCTAGGAGTTGGAAGGAAGCGGCCGTGGCCTTAATTAAGGTACAGCCCCAGCATTTGCCTGGTGTGAAAATGGGAAACCACGGAAAACCATTTTCAGGACTGCCGATAGTGGGATTCGAACCTACTATCTCCCTCTGCCATATGTAGCCTAGGCCTAACGAAAGAGGTGTATTGCGGAAATGAAGATTGATGTTTCCCGTTGCTTGCCGAAGTTAGTGTCTTGGCGGATGCAAACTGTATGTCAGGGCGGGCAGTTTTGCTAAATAAATAAATCCCATTATTCCAGTAATTAAATAAATAAATGCATTTCTAAAGAATGTTTATTGATTTTCACTCAGGTATACTCTTGTTTTTGCTTGTGGTTAGGCGACCCTTAACAGTGGTATGTGACAATGGTGATATATAAAGAGCCTTGAGACCATAAGGTCGTAGATCTGACCTGAGCCTAACTGGCTCTCGCCCGCAACTGATGGGAGGAGTCTCACCATTTATCACAGAGACTGCCTGCATAACGAATGTTGTAACTACTCATACTAGTAATACTAGTCTAGTAGTTGTGACTAGTAATATGCGGTCACTTTTATAACGTCAAAGCCAAGGAAATCAAGTTTAAAAAGAAGCAGCCCTAACAGTAAACAGAGAATATATAATAATCATTTCGTGCGGCTATTTCTGGCCGAGTGCAGCCCTTGTAAGGCAGACCCTCCGATGAGGGTGTGCGGCATCTGCCATGTGTAGGTAACTGCGTGTTATTGTGGTGGAGGGTAGTGTTGTGTGTGAGGTGTGTGAGTTGCAGGGGTGTTGGGGACAGCACAAACACCCAGTCCTCGAGCCATTGGAATTAACCAATGGAGGTTAAAATCCCCGACCCGGCCGGGAATCGAACCCGGGACCCTCTGAACCGAAGGCCAGTACGCTGACCATTCATCCAACGAGTCGGACAACAGAGAATGAAGAGGCGCGATATGCCAGCAGGGGATTAACTCTCTCCAACCCAAATTTATATGACACATGAAAATTAAAATTCTTGAAAATTCCCTTCAAACAGGTATGAATAAAGGTTCTGAGTAAAAATCCATACAATTGTAAGGAAAATGGAACAGGGTTTCCAAAGGGAATCATTAGGGGATATGAAAGAGTTACTGAGCAAAATCATAGAACACATAAAAGTTGGTATTTCAAATTGGAATCATTGAGCTGTAGAGGGTTTTGCAGCTAGTTCCTACTGCCGTCTCGTTCATTTAGGACAGTTAGAATATTTACGTCTCAGTAAGTGCTCCTCATATAACATAACACCTTCGTAAAAATAATAAAATAATAAAAATAAAGTAATAAATGTATCTATTTATAATACTGAGTATAAGCGCCTCAGTCCGCCTATGTGGTGTAGTGGTTAGTGTGATTAGCTGCCACCCCCGGAGGCCCAGGTTCGATTCCCTGCTCTGCCACAAAATTTGAAAAGTGGTACGAGGGTTGGAACGGGGTCCACTCAGCTTCGGAAGGTCAACTGAGTAGAGGGGTGTTCGATTCCCTCCTCAGCCATCCTTGAAGTGGTTTTCCGTGGTTTCCCACTTTTCCTCCAGGCAAATGCCGGGATGGTACCTAACCTACGGCCACGGCCAATTCTTTCCCTCTTCCTTATCTATCCCTTCCAAACTTACCATCCCCCACAAGGCCCCTGTTCAGCATAGCAGGTGATGCCGCCTGGGCGAGGTACTGGTCATCCTCCCCAGTTGTATCCCCGACCCAATATCTCACGCTCCAGGTCACTGCCCTTGCGGTGGTAGAGGTGGGATTCCTTGCTTCATCTGAGGGAAAAGCCAACCCTGGAGGGTAAACAGATTAAGAAAGAAAGAAAGAAAGACAAGCGTCTCATGTGAGGGAGAGGCGGGGGGTCGTATCCCCCTTATCTGCGCCACTGCAACTCTCATTGGACGATATCTTCATGTCCCATAGGATTGGAAATATCAAAATGGCCGTCCGAGATGAAGTTTGGCTCGTTCCGTAAAAGAAATGCAATGAAATGAAATGTCGTATGGCTTTTAGTGCCGGGATATCCCAGGTTCGGCTCGCCAGGTGCAGGTCTTTCTATTTGACTCCCGTAGGCGACCTGCGCGTCGTGATGAGGATGAAATGATGATGAAGACGACACATACACCCAGCCTCCGTGCCATTGGAATTAACTAATTAAGGTTAAAATCCCCGACCCGGCCGGGAATCGAACCCGGGACCCTCTGAACCGAAGGCCAGTACGCTGACCGTTCAGCCAACGACTCGGACGAAGAAAGCCAATGTTCGTTAGCTAGAGGAAACTCAAGGGTACAAAAAAAGAACAGATTAGAGAGGACCCAAACCGAAAGAGACTTCTGCTTGTTCACTACACTATCAGTACATATAGCGTGCGAATCGTGTGGTCCAAGGATGGTCTAATTTATGTTAAGCAGGGAAACCGTAAAATACCTCTGTCAAACCCGGAAGTTCTCGAGTGTATTCACTAGCCATGAGCAGACATTCTACTAACTAAAGACTGCTATGCAGAACCTAGCTTTCCTTTAATCAGAATTTCTACTAATCAGGATAGATATACAGTGGCTCAAAAAAGTATTGGTCTGTCGAGATATGATACATGTGAGGACGAGGAATTGAATGGAATGATGATACAAATTGACATGTACTAGAATCCTTGATTATTTATCATTTGTGTAACATCCGCATTGTATAAAAATATAATTATTCCATTTCTATATAACTAAAAAACCATAACTTAAAACAACCATTTTTACTTGCCACCAAAAAGCATTGGTCTGAATTAACATAACGCAGTTTCTTGATCCTTCGTGAACGTTTCAGTACTTGGTAGGTCTACTTTTCCTCTTTATAATCTCATCTAACATATTTGGCATCGATCGTACCAAGGTTTCCGTAGTTTCCTTTGGTATGTTATTCCATTCGGTGAGTAAGGCTTCTTTCAGGTCAGCTTTGTTTGATATTGCATGCTTTCTTACGTTTTGCTCCAAATAGTGCCACAAATTCTCGATGGGGTTGATGTCGGGAGATTGTGGTGGAGTTTCCTTCCAACGCTGAGTATTATACAGGGTTATTCACCTAACATGTTACACGTAAATAACTTCTAAACCATTAAAGATATGGACATTCTGTTTTCATATTCGTAAATGGGATCCAGGGTCTTGTAAAATAACATGCTACTAAGTCACAAAAGGTGATTAATAACCGAGATATTGATATTAACTCCATATTTTTAAATAGAACGGCACAAATTCATACAGCTGACCTAAAAGTTCCACTGCGTACAAGTTCAAATATGTAAGTATTTTCAAAATCGGACAATTACTTTTTGAGATATAAATAAGAACATCATGCGCGGTTTTGATGCCGCATCAGACGGCGTGAAGTCGGGCAAGGACATACTGTATTGACGCGCAAGCAGTTTCCTGGGAGTGAGTTCAGCCTCAGAATGGATACCAGGCATGTAAGCACATCGTACCCATGTGATGGGTTTGCAAAGTTTGTATGACAGGCGAACTCATGACAGGACAGGTAGGGTTGATGTATTTAAAAGGAATAAAATAAGTACTTTGCCTTGAAGCCGCCTCTGTGGTGTAGTGGTTAGCGTGATTAGCTGCCACCCCCGGAGGCCCGGGTTCGATTCCCGGCTCTGCCACGAAATTTGAAAAGTGGAACGGGGTCCACTCAGCCTCGGGAGGTCAACTGAGTAGAGGTGAGTTCGATTCCCACCTCAGCCATCCTGGAAGTGGTTTTCCGTGGTTTCCCACTTCTCCTCCAGGCAAATGCCGGGATGGTACCTAACATAAGGCCACGGCCGCTTCCTTCCCTCTTCCTTGCCTATCCCTTCCAATCTTCCCATCCCTCCACAAGGCCCCTGTTCAGCATAGCAGGTGAGGCCGCCTGGGCGAGGTACTGGTCATACTCCCCAGTTGTATCCCCCGACCAAGAGTCTGAAGCTCCAGGACACTGCCCTTGAGGCGGTAGAGGTGGGATCCCTCGCTAAGAACCTGGAGGGTAAACAGATGATGATGATGATGACTTTGCCTTGAAAGGAACATAACGAAAGCTATCCCACTGTCGGCAGCCCTGAAGATGGTTTTCCGTGGTTTCCCATTTTCACACCAGACAAATGCTGGGGCTGTAACTTAATTAAGACCACGGCCTCTTCCTTCCAACCGCTAGGCCTTTCCTGTCCCATCATCACCATAAGACCTATCTGTGTCGGTGAGACGTAAAGCAACTAGCAAACAAAAGTAGCGATTGCATGACAACATTCACATTTTCAAACACTAAGTTTACTCCAGAATAGTAATGCTTATACAATCGCACTTCCAGTAATGCATCTTATTGTTCGGGTTCCTCTCCAGACGTAGTGATTAAGACACTCGAAGGGTTACAGAGAATAGTTGTTAATTAATTTCCTGGACTTGGACATCGGGGTCGTGTAGCCCCATGTGTTTGTGTGTGTGTGTGTACTGTATGTCTGTTAGAATGTGTCTGATAACCTGTGTTATTGTGGTGTCTGTAGTTACTGTACTGTATTTGTAATTCCGGTGAGGAATTGGGACGGAGGTGGCCGTTGTCGTAAGTAAGCAACCATCCCGACATTTGCTTGGAGTAGCGGTGGGAAACCACGGAAACATTTCCAGGAGGGCTGAGATGGGTACCGAACCCACCTCTTCCCCGTTTTGCCTCACGAGGCTGAGTGTAGCCCGTTCCAGCCCTCCAACCAGAATTAAATTGCTTATCAAAGCAGGGAATCGAACCCGGACCACCGCGGCGACAGCTACGAATGCTAGCCACTACACGTGATTAAGAAACTCGACAGGCTGCGGAGAAGAGTGGCTGTTTGTTGTTATTTCATTTCCGGGCTTTGACAGCGTGGTCATGTAGCCCCATTTGCTTGTGTGTGTGTGTGTGTGTGTGTGTGTGTGTGTGTGTAGTACAAAGCGCACCTCGTTTTGTGCTGGGTTATTTCAGGCGAAGGAGCAGTGTTACCAATGCTGGATTATTTGGGTTGGGATAGGTTAGACATTAGGAGACAAACAGCTCGACTTATTATGTGGGATGTTCAGAGCTGATCGTGGTGTGATGACAACAACACTATTATTTATTTATTTATTTATTTATTTATTTATTTATTTATTTATTTATTTATTTATTTTACACGCATTAATCTCCGCGGAGCTCAAGCGCGACTGTAGTAGCGTGCATTCGGGAGAGCGCAGGTTCGAGTCCTGCCTCCCCCAACATGAAAGTGATATTCATGGTGTCCCATGTTCAACACTAGGGAAATGCCGGATAGGTACCTTTGGGATAGGCCACGGCCGACGTCGTTTCCAAATCCTTCCCATTCCCACCCGTGGGAAAAGACGCTAAACTGAGCGCAACCTATTACACATGGTTGTCAAAACAAAACAAAGCAGAACATCTTTAATATCCCTTCCCCATTGTGTGTTTACCAGTCATACAATAACGTTGCACACCCAGGGTATGTTACGGTACATCACATTATGTTTACAGTGCGTGCCTGGTATCCGTTGTGTGGCTGAACTCACTCCCAGGAAACTACTTGCGCGTCAATATGTCCTTGCCCGACTTCACGCCGTCAGATGCGGCATGCAAAACCGCGCATGCTATTCTTATTTATATCTCAAAAAGTAATCGTCCGATTCTGAAAATACTTGCATATTTGAACTTGTAAGCAGTTGAACATTTAGGCCAGGTGTATGGATTTGTGCCATTCCATTTAAAAATATGGAGTTAGTATCAATATCTCGGGTATTAATCACCCCATGAGACTAAGTAGCACGTTATTTTACGAGATCCTGGATACCATTTACGAACATGAAAGCAGAATGCCGATATCTTTAATGGTTTAGAAGTTATTTCCGTGTAACATGTTAGGTGAATAACCCTGTATAACAGCCATAGCTTCGTGTTCAGCGCTGTGTGTTTGGGATCGTTATCTTGCGTGAACGAATACTTTGTTGAGAGTCCCATATTTTGTACACTTGATGGAAGATGTGTCTTGAGGATGTTCATGTATTCTTTGTGATCCATAGTCCCTTCATTAAAGGCACCATTCGCACTC
The DNA here is from genome assembly GCF_040414725.1 of Anabrus simplex. Classification (NCBI taxonomy): domain Eukaryota; kingdom Metazoa; phylum Arthropoda; class Insecta; order Orthoptera; family Tettigoniidae; genus Anabrus; species Anabrus simplex. The sequence continues at coordinate 1,168,651,974 of NC_090266.1, forward strand.
ATGCAGCCCCACACCATCAGGGAACCACCTCCATGTTTCGCCGTAGCTGTCAGATTCTTTTCTTCAAGTTCAGAATTCGTTTTCCTCCACACAGTCACTCGTCTCTCTGACCTGAAGAGGGTAAATTTACTCTCATCGGTAAAAACGACTGTCTTCCAATCCTCATAGCTGTAATTTCTGTGCTCTTGAGCGTACGCAAATCTCTTCTTCCTGTTAGCCTTACTGCTGCACGGCTTTCTACGGACTTTTCTGCCCACATATCCTTTTTCGCGTAGCACATTTCGGATTGTTTCAGATGATGCTTGCACTTCTACATCTTCTTGTAACGCAGTTGCTATCTTCGGCACACTTAGTTGAGGATTTTGGGCCATTCACGCACAATTTGCCGTTCGTCTTGTACTGATAACTTCGAGGGACGGTCACTTCTTGGTCTATTTTCTGTTGTCTTTGTTCTTTTGTACCTGCACACAATATTTTTAACAGTTGTAACAGCTCTTCCAATAACTGCACTTATGTCCTTGAAAGATTTACCTTTTTGAAATAGTCGCACTGCAGTCCTCCTTTCTTCCACGGTTGTTTCTTTCATTTTCCTTCTCATTGCTAGTTGTACGCGGAAATAATGCTGAATATTACCTTCCAACGTGTCAGCACAGACATAATGAACCTGAGTTGCGGCAGACAGCACGATATCACGATGATATTGTTTACCAGACCAATACTTCTTTGGCGTGAAATGACGCACGCTGTTGCATTACTAGTCCGTTTGCAAACAGCGTGAATCTCCTTGGCTCCATATTCAACCTACTGATGTACTTGACTGTCCTACATATCTACATACGTGTTATTCCATTATATGTACCATTATTTGTACAATACTTTGTTGAGCCACTGTACATTTTTTCATTAATTTCAGTTTTAGTTATTAATATCTAGTAGTGTTTAGCTTTTCCTGTTATATTTATAGTTAAGTTTAAAGTTGGCCGCAACAAGTAACCAAGAAACATTTTTTTGTTATTTGCTTTACGTCGCACCGACACAGATAGATCTTATGGCGACGAAAGTAAGAAACAAAAGCCCCTATTTCATTCTCACCAACTCACAGTCCCAAGCAGGCATATAAGGCGGTACATTCCAAAACTGGCTAAGTGCAAAAAATTTGCGATGTTGAGATATTGGTACCATTGGATTGTACGTTATTCATGGCACCATTCTGAACTACATTGTCGTTTCAAAAGTCGCTATAAGCAGTCAGAATTTGCGATTGAAAACTGCGTGTCATTTCAAAACTTGCTATATTTAGTGGTCCTGTTACGTCAAAACTTTGAAAGGAGTTCACCTATGAGAGAATTAGAATGAAGGTCACATGACCTAATGTTTCCGCCTTTCCAAAACGCGCTATATCCAAACTCCTGTGGGAAAATTCCGGCACCTCGGCGTCTCCAAAAACCGAAAAAGTAGTTAATGGATCGTAAAATCGATAACATTATTATTATTATTATTATTATTATTATTATTATTATTATTATTATTATTAGATGATATCTTTGGTTTTTATTGGCGGTCAGTTTATTACTACTACTACTGTCCCGATCCATGACTAAATGGTTAGCGTACTGGTCTTTGGTCCAGAGGGTCCCGGGTTCGATTCGCGGCCGCGACGGGGATTTTAACCTTCATTGGTTAGCTCTGACGGCTTGGGGGCTGTTTTGCGTGCCGTCTTCATCATTAGAATTCATCTTAGGTAGGGCCCCATCCTCATAGACTTGCTAACTCTTTGGAAGCCACACGTCATAATTATTACTACTGCTACTCAAAGTTATCTTTCTTCCCCTGAAGATGGAGGCAGGCCTCTTAGAGGATAACGTCCTCTCTCATTTCGGAGATGTGGTACTGTGATTTGGGGAGGAGTGAGGTGGGTGCGGCCGTGGCCTATGTTGTTGGGACAAAACATGACGACCTCAGTTCTTCCTTGTCTATCCTTCCGATCTTCCCATCCCACTACAAGGCCCCTGTTCAGCATAGCAAGTGAGGCCACCTGGATGAGGTACTGGTCCTCCTCACCAGTGGTATCCCCCGACCCAAAATCTCACGCTCCAACACACTGCCCTTGAGGCGGTAGAGGTGGGATCCTTCGCTGAGTCCGAGGGAAAACCAACCCTGGAAGGTAAACGGAATATGACAGAAAGAAATCAAGAAAGAAAGAAAGAAAGAAAGAAAGAATACACCAATGGAAACTGACACCAGAATGTCATATTTTAGTTAGAAAATGATACTTTGTTGATGTGTACAGCACCTAAGATCGTATTATGCACATTGCTGAACATTTAACTTTTGTCACACATTTATTAGACAACAATGTATGTATGTATGTATGTATGTTTGTTTGTTTGTTTGTTTGTTTGTTTGTTTGTTTGTTCGTTCAGTCCTCAGCCCGAAGGCGGGTTGGATCTTCAATAGCGCCACCATTAGCTGTCATAGATAGCCTAGGCATCACTTAAGAGGCATACTAGGGAAATGAGTGAAACTTCACCAAGACAGAAGTTGCTATTACATATCAGTCTGCCAAGCCCACTGAAATCGCTTATTCGATTATTTCATTTTATTTGATTATTGGATTATATTTCCCATTCGATTATTTTTCGATTATTCATTCGCATGAATGAAATAAAATGACGTATGGCTTTTAGTGCCGGGAGATCCCAGGACGGGTTCGGCTCGCCAGGTGCAGGTCTTTTGATTTGACGCCCGTAGGCCACCTGCGCGTCGTGATGAGGATGAAATCATGACGAAGACAACACATACACCCAGCCCCCGTGCCAGGGAAATTAACCAATGATGGTTAAAATTTCCGACCCTGCCGGGAATGGAACCCGGCACCCCTGTGACCAAAGGCCAGCACGCTAACCATTTAGCCATGGAGTCGGACATTCGAATAAATGAGGCAATCGAATAGTGAATATTTTTTCCATTCGATTATTTTTTTCGATTATTTATTCGAAACTCCATTCGAATCAATGAGGCAATTCAATAGTGAATGCTTTCGAAATAATCCAATGAAGAGTGATGTTATTAAGACAGTTGATTCACTCATTTATTTTCAACATTTGGGGATACGTTTGGAAAACGGCGTATTTCTATTTTTCATAAGAGTTCATCTATTCGCTTATTTCAATCTATTATCCATCCGACACACTTAGACAGAAAAAATCGATTCATGACTCCTCCGAACATTCTATGCGATGCAACTGAATGATATTTGAAACTCATTCGATTATTTTACTCGATTATTTATTCGATTATGTAAATAATCGGATGGAGGTCAATCGATTATTAAAAGTATTCGATTATTACATCGCTGTTTCGAATGAGCTCTCTCTGTGCGAAGTTTAGACTAGGCTTATCAGCTGTGCGGTTTGATACTTTTCAAACTTTATTTGAACAGTTTTTTTCATTTAATATTGTTTTTTTTTTTTTTTTTTTTTTTTTTTGTATTCGAATAAATCATTTACCGGGACTCGGTATCGGTTACGGAGAATAGTTCTGTAGTTACTGAAAAATGAAACCAATTCATGTTAAGTACAAACATCTACTGTAAGTGGTGCATGGTTGGCAGCTCAGCATCTTAGCTGTTAAACCACGAAGGCAGTCAAATTAAACCTATTAAAACATTAATCTTACGATAACGAATAATCCCTCTGTTTATATATATATATATATTTTTTTTTTTGCTAGGGGCCTTACGTCGCACCGACACAGATAGGTCTTATGGCGACGATGGGATAGGAATGGCCTAGGAGTTGGAAGGAAGCGGCCGTGGCCTTAATTAAGATACAGCCCCAGCATTTGCCTGGTGTGAAAATGGGAAACCGCGGAGAACCATCTTCAGGGCTGCCGATAGTGGGATTCGAACCTACTATCTCCCGGATGCAAGCTCACAGCCGCGCGCCTCTACGCGCACGGCCAACTCGCCCGGTCTGTTTATATAACTTGAAAATACATTGCATTATTTCTACCTGCTGTAATTTGTATTAGTTATTCATAGGTTTTTACGTTTTATTTGAGGGAGGGCCGAATGTTTAATTTGGCTGGCATTCGTTACGCCCCCCTAATTATACTGAAATTTGATTCTCAACTTCTGTTGTGTTCGTGTTCCTGTAGAGTAGCATTTCCTCAAATATTTCGGTAAATATTGTAATCAGGTTAAGTTCTGCACCACGTGACCAGTGTACATGACGACATGAACACAGAGGGGTGGGGGTGAGCGCCTCTTAGTCAGTGTGTGTTGAACTGGGAGTGAATGCGACTGCTTGAGCGGTAGAAGTCAATTTTAACCTCTGATAAACCTTCCGGGTTAAAGTGCATTCGCCCGTGGAAACTAGAATCTTAACCTTAGAAATTTTAACACGTTCAAACATGCCTGCAAGAAACAGAACCGTCTTCAATCGTATTATCCAGAGAACCAGGGATAGATCTAACTACCGGGAAACCTCGCCCCTGCTGGCTACAAGCGACACTGCTCTAATACGTCGGGTATGTTATGGCAGCTTTGTTTTCATAATTTTGTTATTCAGGAGCCGATGACCTAGATGTTAGGCCCCTTTAACCCCTTCAGACCCGAAATTTTGTGTGCTGTACCAAAAATTATTTCAGTACAGTTTAATTATCACCATCTTCTACAGAATAATATAAAATAATCGTTTTCTGAAAAAGGGACGTGGAAAATCCAAAGAGATTTATGTGCATAATTAAGTTAACACGTTGAGTTTTGGTATGATATAAGGTTGTTAGAAATTACATTATATACAGCAGATACCACAAAGTTTTATTATACAATCAGCAAAAGTAACTTCAAAGTACACGGCTTTATATTATGTTACAAGATTAACAAAATGTGCACCCTTACCTTGATGATCTGAGTGTAGTAGGCTGTACAGTCTAGATCAGGCATTCCCAAACTGTGGCCCGCGGACACTAGGTGGGGGGGAGACAATAATCCAAGGGGTCCGCAATAATAATGTAAATTGTAGGTACTTAAAGAGCGACATTTTATTGCACACATATAATTCATAGATCATTATTCTAAATTTACGAACTATGTCTTCACTGTTGTATAACCTACATACAGTATATGGAATTCTTGATCGATAAATGGTACAAGTTGTCAGTATCTTGTGAAGACCTTGTATCACAACTCCACGTCTCTGATAGACTTCTGGGCCCATGACATCCCCTATGCCCTACAATTTCTAGAAAGGAGATACTGCTGTTAATGCCTTTCTTGACAACATATCTGTGTGAGTGTATCTGTGTTGCTTTCACGCAGTTGAAAACATTGCTAATGTAGAGGCTGATATTCGGTTCGAGTGAGTACGTTTGTAAAACGCTTAGTCTTTGGGAAACAGCACCAACCCTTCCACTGATCCAACAACCGTACCAAGTTAATTTTCTCAAGTAACTTTTCAGATCCAGACTGTTGTAATTATTAGCCTAGTGTCATATTGTTTTATAATTTCTATGCATATAGGCCCTATCAAGTATCTTTATGTAACTCAAGTTAAATTTAAAGGGAAGTAAATATTAGTCCTGAATTATACGAATACAATCAAACATGTTAACATTACAAAATTATCTTTTTCGTTCACCGAATTCTGAATTATGTTCTGGGGTTAGGGGGCTCCTTTGACATGAATGCGATATGTTGAGGGGGCCTCGACACAAAAAGTTTGGGAAACTCTGGTCTACATTGTTGTATCGGTGCCAAAATTGGTCGTTATAATGTGCAGAATTGTACAGAGCACACCTTGAGGTCTCTAAATGACTTCTACAGCCAAATGCAAGCTGCAAAATCAATGCGCATGATGCGCAGTGAGTCTGAAAAGGTTAAACAACAAGCACGATGATCATCATCATGCTTTGTCATTTTAATTTATGTACGAAAGTGTTACATAGTTGTCATTGTTGTTGTCTTTATTTAGGTCATCAGTCCATATATTACTTTGATGCATCATCATCGCAACCTTTACTTGTGGTCAGTGGCGGCTCGTGACCTTCAACACTTACGTTGCACAATGGGGTCTTGCGGACCCCGTACAGATATTATTTTCTTGCATGTTTTTTCGGGGGATGAACTTCACTCTCGCATAGAACTCTTGCCAAGGGTTCTTAAGGCCACTGAGCATCTTTTAGTTAAGGACAGTGAATAATCAGTTTTTGGTCCACTGTATCCGATGAAGAGCCCGTGTCGCACAAATATAGGCTACGTGTGTTCTGTAATGATTAAAACTGTTGCGTCCAGCAAATGAGTTTGAAGATTAAGTACATGGGATTGAGGACTCAGTGAAGTAATTTTTCTCAACATCGACAATAATAAATTAGAACAATTTAAAGTAGGATACTCGAATTTCCAATTCTTCTGGTGGGCAAATTAGTCTATCAGTATCTCCTGTGATGTTCTTCTGCACAGATAGTACAGCCAGTGAATTAAGTCTTTTCTGGAGAATGGAACTGCGTAGAAAAGTCATGATTCGCAGCCCGCGGTAACTTTCGGATGCGCCAAAGACTGTATCTTTATGCCCTCCCCAAGACATCAACAAGAGGTATGAGTCATGTAGCCCTTCTCTTTTCTTGACCTTCGGGATACTAAACACTAAGACCGCTTGCACACACAGTTTATGGTAAAAAGTCGGCCGTCCACATTCCTTTACTGGCGTGAAGAACCTCATGGCTCCTTTTACACTGGCCGGCAACGGCACAGAACATACTCGGCGCCGGTTTGTTCTCGGTCACTGCTCCGGTGGCTGCACTAGCGTACGTGACTTTTGACCGCTTTCACACAGACCGATTTTTGTCGGCCGTCCTGTACCCCAGCGCATGCGCACCAGTTAAGTTGTTCGTTCGTGCGTTGTGTGTTTTTTTTGTTTGTTTACTATTTGCTTTACGTCGCACCGACACAGATAGGTCTTATGGCGACGATGGGATAGGAAAGGCCTACGAGTGAGAAGGAAGTGGCCGTTGCCTTAATTAAGGTACAGCCTCAGCATTTGCCTGGTGTGAAAATGGGGAAACTACGGAAAACCATCTTCAGGGCTGCCGACAGTGGGGTTCGAACCCACTATCTCCCGGATGCAAGCTCACAGCTGCGCGGCCCTAACCACACGGCCAACTCGCCCGACAGAAAACGGCCCCTTTCATTAGCATCTACACCCGAAGAGTCAGACAATTAACCAGCAAGTGATAGTTATTCAAACTCCACTTATTTAGAATCTCCACAATCGTCCACTTATGCCGACATGGACTTCGCTAATTTATTAATTATAATAACGTGTAGTAAGTAATTACTTTTTTTTTTTTTGCTAGTTGTTTTACGTCGCACCGACACAGATAGGTCTTATGGCGACGATGGGACAGGAAAAGCCTAGGAGTGGGAAGGAAGCGCCCGTGGCCTTAATTAAGGTACAGCCCCAGCATTTGCCTGGTGTGAAAATGGGAAACCACGGAAAACCATTTTCAGGGCTGCCGACAGTGGGGTTCGAACCTACTATCTCCCGAATACTGGATACTGGCCGCACTTAAGCGACTGCAGCTATCGAGCTCGGTAAGTAATTACTAGAGCCCGTATTATATGTAATTACATATTCTGTTCCCATATAATTATGTTGCTACAAGAAAAGCTAAAATGTCGGCGAATCACACTAAAAGGACCGTTATTCCAGTAGTTTAAAGTTACACATTTTTACACATTTCGATGCATAATCAATATATTGAAGGATAGGTCTATAGCATATTTGAAAGAAAACAATTATTTTTTCAGTCACTTTACATCTACTTAAGATTTTTAATTAAACATTCGAAAATAGTTTAAAAAGCCTGTGCGTCTCTAATATCTAAAAATAATTTAATAATTTAAGGTGAGGTATTCTGTCAAAGAATCGCATCCCTTAGCTGTGTTGACGGTGCAAGTTTTCAGTGTCTTGAGCTGTGTGTATCAATCTTCCCTTGCACAAACTTCGTCACATTGTTCTCTCAGATTTAGTGACTCTTCTGTTGTGATCCCTTCCTCAGTCTTTGCCTTCGCCTTTTCTCTGCCTTTCTTTCTTCTTCGGTTATTTCCCATGCTTCTGTTCCATAAAGGGCTACACTCCATACAGAAGTCTTCAGAAACATTTTCCTAATAAGCATACCTGTGTTTCATGAGATGAAATTTCTTCTCTCGAAATAAGGAACTTCCTTGCTTGAGCAAGTCTACAATTAAACATTTCTTTGCCGGGCAATTTGAAATACGCGCCAGTGACTTCATGTGAAGTTGAAAGGTCTTTTTCTACATATACGAACATCCTAAGAGATAGAAGGCATTCGATGACCGCAGAGAATTTGGAAAAATGTTCAGTTATTAATTGCGCCTCCAAATAAAAATTACAGATTGAATAATATCTGCAATTTTAACTTTTTTCGGTTTTGTTTCCTTTTCTGTGTGCAAGAACATTAAATAAAGCTGAGATATTAAGTTACATACGTTTAATTTATTACATATTTAACTACATATTTTGTCAATTTTAGCTACATATTTATGTGCATATGTCTCATTTTTATATTAGGCCTACATATAATCCGGGCTCTAGTAATTACTGTTCCGTGTTTGTGTCATAAGTAAATAATTTAAGTTTTATTTAGTTAAATTTTTCTCTAACTGTTGTCATTTCAGTGGCAGTAGTAAAGTACCTAGTCAATTTGGGTTTACAACCTGTTTAGCTGTTATTCCATTAGATGTGGATAATGAAAACATATTATGATTTTTCTATTTTTAGAAACAAAAATTAAACTCACGTTGTAACCGAAAATAATTATTAAACTTTGAAAAATGGTTTTTCTTATCGACATTAATGTCATAGCTATCATTTCAACTGAATGGATGCAGTTAAACATAATAATGTTATTAATTTTACGTCCAGTAATTTTGCTCCGCAGGGGTTCTTTAAACGTGCCAGTAAATCTGCCGACACGAGGCTGACGTATTTGAGCACCTTCAAATACCACCGGTCTTAACCAGGATGGAACCTGCCAAGTTGGGCTCAGTAGGCCAGCACTCTAACTCGGCCCGGCAGTTAAAAATCTTTGTACTTTGATGTTGAAGAACATCCTTGAGTCTTCTGTGTAGCTTATCGAGTGAAGGAATGTACATGTGAAAATAGCTGAAGTTATTTTTATCATTTCTCAGTTCTTCAAACAACATGTAGTTAATCCAACTAGCTATCTTCTTTCATTGATAGGATGAACCCAGTGAAGGCGATCAGGTCTTCTTTCACGGCGATAGTGCAACCACACTGCGGCAATTTTTGCAGGATCCATTACAAACCAGAATTTACTCCCAGGTGTCAAGAAGAGAACTGATGAACACTACCGGAAAAAAAAATCGGTCTGTGTGAAAAGTATCGATGTTGTGGTAAAATATCAGCCGAATTTTTACCGCCCGTTCAAAAACAGTGTGTGTGTGCAAGCGGCCTGTTTGCCTACCGTATTGAAATAAAAAACGAGGTTTACGATAAAGAAGGCGACCGCCGCCTATTCACTTGTAGGCGCCATAAAATTCTACTAGATTTAGGCAGTAGATGAAGATGCTCCAACTATGGGCTCTTTCTTGTACCGTGTGCATTAGTCTGAGAATGCATCCTTTCGTATGATATCATCATCACTCTTTATTAGTTCATAAATGTCACCGTACATATTGTCTTATTTCAATTTAATTTATAGCGAAGATTTCACACTTTTCGTCATGCTGCCTCTTCCTGTTCTCCAAAAGTTCTTCGTAAGTGAGAAGACTCTTTCTATGCGTGCTAATGTTCCAGGCAAACACGATATGTATTCAACTATTTTGAGGAGATTTGTAGTATTTACATTACTGTTTTTTTTATGACCTGAAAATGTTAAACCAGTTTGTCAGATTTGACCCAAGACGCTTATTCGAAAAGCAAATCCTTTATCGGTTCTTAAATTAGAATTAACTTTTGAATCGATGTCATTGGCTGAAATTTCAACCTCGGTTCTCAACAAACTGTTGATTGGCAAAATTATCCAACTAAATCCGAGTCAGAAAAGCTGTTTTCTAGCCAAAGCTCCATACATTAAATACTAACACTGCAGAAAAATGAAAATCCACGGCCCGTTTCCAGTCATTCGACCGGGTCAGGAATGGGATGAATGAAGCCCCCATCTAGTGGCGAGGATAGGAACTGTGCCGGCTGCCGAAGCCTGTCGCATTCCTCGGGAGCAGTGATTAATGAATGACAGATGGACAGATGAAATGATATTGGAGAGTGTTGCTGGAATGAATTATGACAGGGAAAACCAGAGTACCCGGAGATAAACTGTCCCGTCTCTCCGCTTTATCTAGCACAAATGTCACGTGGAGTGACCGGGATTCGAACCACGGAACCCAGCGATGAGAAGCCGGTGCGCTGCCGCCTGAGCCACGGAGGCTCAATAATAATAATAATAATAATAATAATAATAATAATAATAATAATAATAATAATAATAATAATAATTCAATATTTTTCATTTATATTTAAATGCCAACGATGAATGAGCAGCCGACATTGGGAGTCACAAGTTCGTCCAGAGCTGGAACATCTTGCGATATTACAAGGTCTCCGTACAAAGTTCAGCTTATGCTGCAGAAATCAAAGAATGGCACTACCGCCTCAAAGAAAAGGGCGAAAATGAGGATTATGAAGAGGCGTGGCCCTTTCTCGGACGACCGACAGGAAGAAACCTGGATATGGTGTAGGTGTCTTTTTACTAGTGGCTTTACGTCGCACCGACACACACAGGTCTTATGGCGACGATGGGATAGGAAAGGACTAGAATTTGGAAGGAAACCACGGAAAACCGTCTTCAGGGCTGCCGACAGTGGGATTCGAACCTACTATCTCCCGGTCTCTCACGCAAGAATGCGGTAATGTACTGGTAGAACGCATTTCAGCATGCGCTTTTGTAGTTCGTTAAGTCTCAACGCTATTTCTATATCTCTCGGCTGAGATATTTAAGTACCCCATAATAGGAACCACTACATATAAGGATACTTTCCTCTATAGTTCCATTAAAATAAAAGCAACTTTACACCGCGGCCTCTGTGCTTATTAAAGTAGGCCGATGCCCTAGATGTTAGGCCCCTTTAAACAACAATCATTATCATCATCATCATAATCATCATCAAGCTTATTAACGCGCGGGAGACACAAAACATGTTCTTTCATGTGCCCCACGAACCCGCTACGCTGGCGTAGCAGGGGGAGATTTGATACTCGCTCGTGGCGCGTCCCAGGTGGGGATAGGGTGGTCCTAACCGGCTTGCCGGTGGACTTGAGGGAAATAAAATACATCTCGCGGATCAAACACACAACCCCCTGTGGGTGGAGGACGTAGATGAAGAATAAACCCACGGTATCCCCTGACTGTCGTAAGAGGAGACTAAAAGGGGTGACCAAGGGATGATCAAATAAGAACCATGATACTACTTGTAATTAGTACCACCACGCAGGGAATACGATGGGTCGCTTTTACTTGCGCGTAGTACCACTATGTTAGGTACTCAATAGGTTTGTGCTTAGTAACCACAGTGTGTGCTCAGGATGCATTTTACAGTACCTGTGATTCGTACCACTATATGAGCGACACCATGGTTCTGCCTTGACTATGATTAGTACCCACTATGTGAGGAACACCATAGGATAGTGCGAGTCCCTGTGGTTAGTCCATTTATGTGAAGAACGCCATAGGTTTGCGTTGCCTGTAAATAGCGACACAATGTGCTAAACACCACAGGTCTGTTACATGTGCGCATTACATTACCTGTGAGTAGTACCATAATGTGTGGAATTCGCGATTCTACGCTACTTTTGATTAGTACCGCAACATGACAAATACCATGGTTCTACTTTCCTAGCGATAAGTACCATTATGAGGGGGCCGATGACCTGGATTTTGGACCCGATTCGACTACAAGCATCACCGATTCAGTACTGTGCTTTTGAAGCAGTCCCTTGGTCAGTAATACTATTGTTTAATGCTAGTTTCTGAGAATGTGGGGCATTGCGGGTCGGATCCACTGATTGTTATAACTTCGTATCCATCCATCCATCCATCCATCCATCCATCCATCCATCCATCCATCCATCCATCCATCCATCCATCCATCCATTCATTCTTCGTCCTCACGTTTTGAATTATGGTCAGTGGAGGATTATGGATTTTTAATTGTCCTTACATTTCGTCTCATTTTGTGCCATTAGGGGCCGATGACCTAGATGTTAGGCCCCTTTAAACAACAAGCATCATCAGCATAAATGTGAACAACGTTTACGCAGTTTTACTGAGGACGCGTATTGAAATAATTGAATTTGACTAGGTGCTCGCCATTTGTGTTCAAGTTACCGTGATTGAATCTCGACGCTCAACAGCTCCGAAGGGCCATGGCCTACCAAGCGACCGCTGCTCAGCACGAAGGCCCGCGTATTTCGAGGGCATGTGGTCGACACGACGAATCCTCTCAACCGTTTATTCTTTCCTTTTTAGACCGGGGCCGCCGTCTCAGTCAGATTATAATCACGTAGGCTGAGTTGACCTCAAACCAGCTGTGAAATTCAAGTAAAAATCCCTGACGTGGCCGGGAATCGAACCCTGGGCCTCCGAGTGGGAGGCAGGCACGCTACGCCTACACCGGCCAGTTACGATAGCTAAAATAACTATAATTAAAATTAATTTTCACCGAGTGAGCTGGTTATGGAGTACAGGCCATGTAGCTGTAAACGTGCATCCAAGAGCTGGTGGGTTCGAGCCCCTCTCTTCTCAGGCCTGAAGATGATTGAATATTCAGTGTTCTAGAAAGCCACGTACCTTGGACGAGAATAACACTTTTTCTTTTCAGATATTTTTAATATATTCTGTTATTGATACAATGCACGTATTTTCTAGTGTTTTCTTCATCTTGTTTAGGTTTCGACAGATTGGAAGACTTAAAGGTAATATGATACACAATATTGTATACCAACTCTAAATCCTCCGTAGAAACTCTGCAAACAAGCACAGCACAGAACTATCTTGAACAGCTTGGAAACATATGTTCATTATCAGTTTACTTTCTGTATGAGCAGGCCTTAACTTCTTCAAGTCTGTTATGTACACAACTCAGTTTCGAAATGGATGCTGACTTCTCATCACTAACGCGGGCACTATGTGCATTCGTTTTACCACTACTTAGAAACCACTGAAACCCATATTGTAGACCAGTTCTGTACCCCTGGTTTGAAGTAGGAGATAAGGGTCGCTGTCGTAAGTATAATTCTTCAGGTCTTCTCGAGTTTTCCATAGTCTACTTTAGTACCACCACGCAGGGAATACGATGGGTCGCTTTTACTTGGGCGTAGTACCACTATGTTAGGTACACAATAGGTTTGTGCTTAGTAACCACAGAGTGTGCTCAGGATGCATTTTACAGTACCTGTGATTTGTACCACTATATGAGCGACACCATGGTTCTGCCTTGCCTATGATTAGTACACCACTATGTGAGGAAATTGGTGAGTTAGCGCCATGATTTAACTACCAGTACACTTATCCGAATCCTAAGTTGTTCTTTCAAATTGGGGCTTGTAATATCTTTGGCTTCTAAACGAACCACGCGCACAATGTGTGTGTGTGTGTGTGTGTGTGTGTGTGTGTGTGTGTGTGTGTGTGTGTGTAAACGAAATAATTTAACTAACGCTCATTCATTGGACTGAATTCGGAAGCTGCAGCTGTTAGTAGTGATGGGCGCGAATGACTCCTAGATACGCGAGAATCTGTTCCTACGACTCCGAGGCCGCACTCAATGTCGCATGCGAGGAATCAGTTCCGCGATGACTTCACCAGAGTGTTCTGGGCTCACTAGAGTTTGTGGTCCGTGTATAACTGCGGCAGATTCGAACGTGCATTATTTATTATTTCGTTTGTATGCAGTATAGTATGATATAACACCCATTTATATTACATGTCTTACTGGTTATTATGAATGAATGATGCCACATGATAATGAAATAACAATTTAACCTGGTAGTCTGGAAATAACATTACACATTTCGACAATGGGTGTTGCAATCGACGTTGTTATTTATGCTTATACCCTATTCTGCTTCTAATGTGGTTTTCAAATATTGCTAGTATGAGCGTATAAAGTGTGTGGAATTAAGTCACATTTGTAATAAGTACACAACCTGTTTTGTAGCGTACCTGTCTCCCGATACATTTAATTTGCAATGAACATTTCATAATAATACTAAATATTATTATGAGAAACTATTAGAATTACTGCTATTCCTTTCTGTGTAGGGGTAGCGTGCCTGCCTCTTACTCAGAGGACTCGGGTTCGATCCTTGGTCAGACAAGGGAATTTTACCTGGATCTGAGGGCTGGTTCGAGGTCTAATCAGCCTACGCGATTACAATTGAGGAGCTATCTGACCCTGAGATGGTGACCCCGGTCTAGAAAGCCAAGAATAACGGCAGAGAGGTTTCGTCGTGTTGACCAAACGACGCATCGTAATCTGCAGACCTTTGGGCTGAGCACCAGTAGCTTGGTAGGCCATGGCCCTGTATTGCCATGGGGGGTTTGGTTTGATTAGAATTACTATTTTTTTTTATCACTGCTTAACACTAGCTAAGGTTGTCTCTTTAGTACAATTGTATTATATTAACTAACAATCCCCGTACCCATTGTGGGTGGGGGACGCAGATGAAGAATAGACACACCGTATCCCCTGCCTGTCGTAAGAGGCGGCTAAAAGGGGGCGACCAAGGGATGATTGAATTAGAACCATGAAACTACTTGTGATTAGTGCCAACACGCCGGCGTTAAGGATAGTGGAACCCTTTACATTCCACCCCTCCAAGGGCCTTCATGTTCTGTACGGAGATGACTTTGCTTTCTTTTGTGATTAGTTCAACTATATGCGGAACAACACGGGCTTACGTTGCCTGTGATTAGTACCGTTATGTAAGAAACACTACAGGTTTGAGCGTTGCCTGTGATTAGTACCCACTATGTGAAGAACACCACGGGAATACCGGCGCCCGTGAGGTGAGGAACACCATGGGTTTGCGTTGCTTATGAATGGCTCCATTATGTGAGAAACACCACAGGTTTGAGCGTTGGCTGTGATTAGTACCCACTATGTGAGGAACACCACGGGAATACCGTCGCCGGTAATTAGTACACCTAGGTGAGGAACACCTTGGGTTTGCGTTGCTTATGAATGGCGCCATTATGTGAAAAACACCATAGATCTGCCTTACCTGTGCGACGTACAATACTGGTGAGTAGTACCATAATGTGTGGAACACCGTCAGTCCACGCTATTTTTGATTAGTACCGCAACATGAGAAATACCATGGTTCCACTTTACTAGCGATAAGTACCATTATGAGGAGCCCTTGACTTGGATTTTGGACCCCTTTAGACAACAAGCTTCATCGTTTCCGGACTGTGTTTTCGAAGCAGTCCCTTGGTCAGTAATACTGTTGTTTTAAGAGTTTCTGGGAAGGTGGGGCATTGCGGGTCGCATTCACAGATTGTTTTACGTTCATAATCATTGTCGTCTTTTTGAATTCTAGTCATTGGATCGATTTTTGAATTATTTTTAACTTTCAGTATCGTGAGTTGAATCCGCTGATTATTTTAAATTCATATTCATCCATGCATTTTTCATCATCACATCTTGAATTCTGGTCAGTGGATAAATTTTGGACTTTTAAATTATCATTACATTTCGTCTCATTTCGCACAATTAGGGCCGATGACATAGATGTTAAGCCCTTTAAATAACAAACATCATCATCATCATAATCCCCGCACAAGTTCTGGTTGATTGACAATCCATACAATTTAATTAGTTTCAAACAGAGAATCATATATTCTGGTCAAATTACAGTCGTTTTATAGTATGTAACTCCAGGACACTATGAGATCAGGCTTGGTTGTAGAGTGATCTTGTTATAAAACAAAACGAACTCACATTACACTTAAGTCTAGGTGACGGTTCTATTTGATATCAGCGAAGTCCATTTTGCGATAGCCGACCTCACGAACAAAATACATTCTGACACACGGTCAAGATAATGATTATTGTAAATTGAATTCTATTCTATATCTTTACAAGACAAAAATGTCACTGAATGGAAACACTGCTGGTGCGAAAATGAATGTTATTAGAATGAGAGTTTAGCTTGCGTAGGTTGATGAGAAGTTGCTTCACTGGATAGTTCACGATGATGCATGTTTGGAGTGTTGACATGGCAGGTCAATTGGAACCCCACACTCGAGTTACGCCGTGAATATCGTGATTATTGTTTCCAGTGATATTACGTATTATCAAACGAGATTTGAGTTTATTTTTACTAAGCGAACTTCAGCGCATGTGTTTAAATTGTAATGAGGAATGGATTAAACTATTCGAACCTGTTGTTTAATTTCGATTTCACGCTTTATCGCAGGAAACAGCCACACTAATATTTCCAGATTAGAGATGATTTGTGTAGCGAATTTCACTTCATGTGTTAAGAGTTTCAACGAGGATCAGACTTAAATATCCGGACACTGTGTTAAATTTTCGATTTCGCCTGGGAGTATGAGTGATGAGTAGATACCATAACATTGGCTCAACGATAGAGTTAGGATGCCACGAGTATTATAATTATCGTAGGATGAGTAGACACTGTAACGTCAACTCAACGACGATGCCGTCTGTACAAAGACAAGTTATAGGTTAGACATTTTTGCGAATCGACTTGAACGATGTTGTGTTTGCAGTAGTGGATATGAGTGTGGACAGGTAGTATTTAGGCCGGAAGGTGCTCCCATAATATCGTTGCATCAGTGAAATGAAATGGCGTATAGCTTTTAGTGCCGGGAGTGCCCGAGGACATGTTCGGCTTGCCATGTGCAGGCAACTCCCGTAGGCGACCTGCGCGTCGTGATGAGGATGAAATGATGATGAAGACGACACATACACACATCCCCCGTGCCAGCGAAATTAACCAATGATGGTTAAAATTTCCGACCCTGCCGGGAATCGAACCCGAGATCCCTGTGGCCAAAGGCCAGCACTCTAACCATTTAGCCATGGAGCCAGACGTTGCATCAGTAGCGTCATGAATATCAGGGTACGTTTATGCTGCAGCTTCGCTGCTGGCACATCGCCAAGCCTCGATGCTCGACGTTAGGCGATGATGAAACAAATCAATGGATCTCAATCGGTGCTTTTACCCTGGAGCCCGGCTTATAGATGCGCTTCTGGCTGCTATCCTCGCCGCATCCATGGTCTCAAACAAGTTTGATTTTCGAGCCTGGCACATCGCCGGCTAATCCTGTAACTTGGACTGTGATTGGTTCTTTCAAATTCACCCGCTCTCCCACTCTTCCTCTCTTCGCACACTATACACATGTTCAGTGATCACTTGCTCACTTGTTATCGAAACCTGTTTTCGAACGCAATGCGATTTGGAACCAGCGGCAGCGGATCATCATAAGAGGTTCATATGGGATAAAAGGAGTGACAAGATGACGAGCGGCCAGTATACCTCATTCTCCGTTTTTTGAGGGAGAGTGGCCTGTTTTATCGGGATTAAAAGTGAAGTTTCTAATTGTTTTTAATTTTTCTTTTATTGTTAACTACTATTTTATTCTACTGACTATGTGTCTATCTATCTTTGTGTATATTTAATTTGAATTAAATATATTATTTTACTTGTATGTCAGTGCCTTATTCGATTTGATTACATTTTACTCTTTTTAATTTTAGAGGAAAATAAGGCAAAAACGTACCCTTACAGACGTCAAGGGAGAGAGAGAGAGAGAGATAGAGAGAGAGAGTGTGCGTAAACGTGAGTCAAAACGGACGTCATTCTTGGAATCAACCATGATTCCCAAGCTCCCATACCTGCCCCCTTTTTCACTAATTCATCGGTACATCATTCATACAGAGAGAGCTGCATGTCCTCGGGAGTTAGTTACGGCTGTAGTTTCCCGTTGCTTTCAGCCATGCAGCAGTATCAACAGAGCTAAGCCATGTTGAGTATTGTTACAAGACCATATCAGTCAATCATCTAGACTACCACCCTTGTAACTTCCGAAAGGCAGATAGCCCCGTTTCGATTAACCATTCGTTAGTCTGCTCTCTCAACAGATACCCATCCGATATGGTTTCACCTGCGGCTACCGGGCAAGATGGCCGTGCGGTTAGGAGCGCGCAGCTGTGAGCTCGCATCCGGGAGATAGTGGGTTCGAACACCACTGTCGGCAGCCCAGAAAATGGTTTTCCGTGGTTTCCCATTTTCACACCAGGCAAATGCTAGGGCTGTACCTTAGTTAAGGCCACGGCCACTTTTTTCCCATTCCTAGGCCTTTCCTGTCCCATTGTCGCCATAAGACCTATCCAAGTCGGTGCGACGTAAAACAAGTAGCAAAATAAAAAGGCACCTGCGGCTCGGCTATCTGCTTCACTGGGATTAGCAAGCCTCCCCATGGCGGCAAGGTCACATTGATCGCAGAGGTGGAATAATAATAATAATAATAATAATAATAATAATAATAATAATAATAATAATAATAATAATATTAATAATAATAATAACATACATTATCATTATAGACTGTTATGCCTTTCAGCATTCAGTCTGCAAGCCTCTGTGAATTTACGAAACGTCGCCACAATCCTCGATTTGCAACTAGTGTTGTGGCCTCATTTAGTTCCATACCTCTTATCTGTAAATCGTTAGAAACTGAGTCTAACTATCGTCGTCTCGGTCTACCTCTACTTCTCTTACCCTCCATGGCAGAGTCCATTATTCTCCTAGGTAACCTATCCTCCCCCATTCGCCTCACATGACCCCACCACCGAAGCCGGTTTATGCGAACAGCTTCATCTATCGCTATCATTCCTAAATTAGCCTTTATCTCCTCATTCCGAGTAACCTCCTGTCATTGTTCCCACCTGTTTGTACCAGAAATCATTCTTGCTACTTTCGTATCTGTTACTTTCAATTTATGAATAAGATATCCTGAGTCCACCCAGCTTTCGCCCCCGTAAAGCAAAGTTGGTCTGAAAACAGACCGATGTAAAGATAGTTTCGTCTGGGAGCTGACTTCCGTCTTACAGAATACTGCTGATCGCAACTGCGAGCTCACTGCATTAGCCTTACTACACCTTGATTCAATCTCATTTACTATATTGCCATCCGAGGAGAACACACAACCTAAA
Organism: Anabrus simplex; assembly: GCF_040414725.1. Lineage (NCBI taxonomy): Eukaryota > Metazoa > Arthropoda > Insecta > Orthoptera > Tettigoniidae > Anabrus > Anabrus simplex. Next base: position 1,168,671,259 of record NC_090266.1, read on the forward strand.
TACATGAAATTATCGACCTGTTCTAGCTTTGATCACCAATCTGACATTCAATCCTGTTGACATCAATTTAGTCTTCGAGAGGCTAATTTTCATACCATACTCATTGCACCTATTTTCAAGTTCCAAGATATTAGACTGTAGGCTTTCGGCACAATCTGCCATTAAGACCAAGTCGTCAGCATAGGCCAGACTGCTTACCACATTTCCACCTAACTGAATCCCTCCCTGCCACTTTATACCTTTATACCTTTCAGCAGATGATCCATGTAAACTACGAACAGCAAGGGTGAAAGATTACAGCCTTGTCTAACCCCTGTAATTACCCTGAACCAAGAACTCATTCTACCATCAATTCTCACTGAAGCCCAATTGTCAACATAAATGCCTTTGATTGCTTTTAATAATCTGCCTTCAATTCCATAGTCCCCCAGTAAAGCGAACATCTTTTCTCTCGGTACCCTGTTATATGCTTTCTCTAGATCTGCCTATTCCTCTCGTAGATTTTTTCAGTTACTTGGCGCATACTGAAAATCTGATCCTGACAGCCTCTCTGTGGTCTGAAACCACACTGGTTTTCATCCAACTTCCTCTCAACGACTGATCGCACCCTCCCTTCCAAGATGCCAGTGAATTCTTTGACTGGTATACTAATCAACGAGATACCTCGATAGTTGTTGCAATCCTTCCTGTTCCCTTGCTTATAGATAGGTGCAATTACTGCTTTTGTCCAATCTGAAGGTACCTTACCAACACTCCATGCTAATCTTACTATTCTATGAAGCCATTTCATCTCTGCCTTCCCACTATACTTAACCATTTCAGGTCTAACTTCATCTGTTCCTGTCGCTTTATGATAATGGAGTTTATTTACCACCCTTTCCACTTCCTCAAGCGTAATTTCACCATCGTCATTTTCCTCCTCCCCATGAGCTTGGCTGTTCGCAACACCACCAGGATGATTTCCTTTTACATTGAGAAGATGTTCAAAATATTCCCTCCACCTCTCCAGTGATTCCCTGGGATCTATTATGAGTTCACCTGAATTACTCAGAACACTGTTCATTTCCTTTTACCCTCCCTTCCTAAGATTCTTTATTACAGTCCAGAAAGGTTTCCCTCCTGCTTGACCTAGCCTTTCCAGGTTATTACCAAAATCTTCCCACGACTTTTTGGATTCAACAACTATTTGTTTCGCTCTGTTTCTTTCATTTACGTACAAATCCCTGTCTCCCTCGGCCCTTGTTTGGAGCCATTTCTGATAAGCCTTCTTTTTACGTTTACAAGCTGCTCTCACTTCATCATTCCACAAAGATGTTCGCCTTTTCCCACCTTTACACACAGTTGTTCCTAGGCATTCCCTTGCTGTTTCTACTACAGCATCCCTGTATGCCACCCATTCACTATCTATATCCTGAACTTGCTTACTGTCTACTGTTCGAAACTTCTCACTAATCATATCCATGTACTTCTGTCTAATTTCCTCGTCCTGGAGATTTTCTACCCTTATTCGTTTGCAGACAGATTTCACTTTCTCTACCCTAGGCCTAGAGATACTTAGTTCACTACAGATCAGATAGTGGTCTATATCTTCGAAAAATCCCCGGAAAACTCGTACATTCCTAACAGATTTCCTGAATTCGAAGTCTGTTAAGATATATTCTATTATGGATCTGGTACCCCTAGCCTCCCATGTGTAGCGATGAATAGCCTTATACTTGAAGAATGTATTCGTAACTGCTGAACCCATACTAGCACAGAAGTCCAGCAAACTCTTCCCATTCCCATTAACTTCCATATCTTCCCCACATTTACCAATTACCCTTTCGTATCCTTCAGTTCTATTTCCAACTCTCGCATTGAAATCGCCCATTAGCACTATTCTATCCTTGCTGTTGACCCTGACCACGATGTCACTCAATGCTTCATAAAACTTGTCAACTTCATCCTCATCTGCACCCTCACATGGTGAATACACGGACATAATTCTTGTCCTAATTCCTCCAACTGACAAATCTACTCACATCATTCGCTCATTTACGTGCCTAACAGAAACTATGTTGCGTGCACTGGTATTCCTGATAAAGAGCCCTGCCCTAGACTCTGCCCTTCCCTTTCTAACACCCGTCAAGTAAACTTTATAATCTATCTCTTCCTCATTATCTCCCCTTACCCGAATATCACTTACTTCTAGCACATCCAGATGCATCCTCTTTGCTGACTCAGCCAATTCTACTTTCTTTCTTTCTTCCATAAGCCCAATTAATATTGATAGCTCCCCATCGAAATCCATTTCGTTCGCCAAGTTGTTTCCAAGGAGTCCCTCGCCTGTCAGATGGGAGTGGGACTCCGTTACTCCCGTAGGTCCGAGGCTTACTTAAAATGTTCTGATCTCGGTATATTCATGAAGCAGGATGCTACCCTACTTGCACATAGTCCAAGTGAGGATCTCTCCTCTAACGGGTTATGGACCACCGGTGAATTGTATAGTCCTAGCCACCTGAGCACACGGAGGGCCACGACTCAGAATATGTCCGAGATGCCCACTCCCATTCCATAGCAACTGGTATCCCGACTCGCAGGACCACTTACTAGGCCACTCAGTCGTTGCCCATGGTTCACGAACTATGACGTGACTACAGCAACCCACACCATGAACCATAATAATAATAATAATAATAATAATAATAATAATAATAATAATAATAATAATAATAATAATAATAATAATGTCCGTCTTTGTGGTGTAGTGGTTAGTGTGATTAGCTGGCAGCCCCGGAGGTCCGGGTTCGATTCCCGGCTCTACCACGAAATTTGAAAAGTGGTATGAAGTCTGGAACTATATCCACTCAGCTTCGGGAGGTCAACTGAGTGGAGAGGGGTTCGATTCCCACCTCAGCCATCCTCGAAGTGGTTTTGTTTGGTTTCCCACTTCTCCTCCAGGCAGATGGCAGGATGGTACCTACCTTAAGGCCAAAGCCGCTTCCTTCCCTCTTCCTTGTCTATCCCTTCCAATATTCCCATTGCCCCCACCTCACAAGACCCGTTTTCAGCATAGGAGGTGTGGCAGCTGGGCGAGGTACTGGTCCTCCTTCCCAGTTTTATCCCCCAACCCAAAGTCTCACGCTCCAGAACACTGCCTGTGAGGGGGTAGAGGTGGGATCCCTCGCCGAGTCAGAGGGTAAAACCAACCCTGGAGCGAAAACGGATTAAGAAAGAAAGAAAGGAAGGAAGGAAGGAAGGAAGGAAGGAAGGAAGGAAGGAAGGTTACATTGCGCATTCCTATCTACGAAATGTCACTGTAAAATTTGTCACAATTGGAACATAATTGCTTTTACTTAAATGAAGTGAAAAATCTGCGGTAAATCAAGAAATACCGTCGTTGTTAGAGAAAAATGAAATGTCGTATGGCTTTTAGTACCGGGATATCCCAGGATGGGTTCGGCTCGCCAAGGTGCAGGTCTTTCTATTTGAGGACCGTGGGTGACCTGCGCGTCGTGATGAGGATAAAATGATGATGAAGACAGCGCATACACCCAGCCCCTGTGCCGTGGGAATTAACCAATTAAGGTTAAAATCCCCGAACCTGCCGGGAATCGAACCCGGGACCCTCTGAACCGAAGGCCAGTACGCTGACCGTTCAGCCAACGAATCGTTAGAGTTGTTAGAGAAATATGAATACATACTTAAGGCCTGTATACAGGACTCCTTTATGTCGTATTTCGCTGCTGGTGCCGTCTTTTGTTAATTTGTTGAGGTCCAGGGCTAGCACCGAGAAATGGGTGTGCTATGTCTGTGGACCCTCATTATCTTTGTCCATATGACTAGAGCGGCCAGTTGAAACGGCAAAATGGAGGTCAGTAGCATTCACGATAAGAAAAATAGCATGATCCCTGGACCAATAAATCACTAGTCCACAGAATTCTTCTCATGTACTTTGGCCATAGCTTTTTGTCGCCTATTAAATCTTGCATATCGCGATACACGTCAGGAAATCATGTCATTGACACCTGAAGCAGTAAAACGAAAGCAAAGAACTTCAGTGAACACAGACATCACACACGAAATTGTTTAAAGTGTAAGACAAACAAAAGACATACGTGTGTTACTGTGAGCGTAGTACCAAAAGTACTAGTAAAGTAGTAAAGTAGGTATACATAATATTCACCAAAAATAATATATTTCTTAATTTACCGCAGTATTTAGACTTCAATTGTGTAAAAGCAATGATTATGTTCCATTTGTGACAAATTTTACAGTGGCATTTCGTAGATAGTTATGCGCGACGTAACCAGAAAGAAAGAAAATAATAATGTTGCTGGCATTACATCCCACTAACTCGGTTTTCGGAGACGCCGATGTGCCGGAATTGTGTTCCGCAGGAGTTCTTTTAGGTGCCAGTAAATCTACAGACACTAGACTGACGTATATGAGCACCCTCAAATACCACCGGTCTGCGTCAGGATCGAACCTGCCAAGTTGGGGTCAGAAGGCCAGCGCCTCAACCGTCTGGGACACTCAGCCAGGCAAACTAGAAAAAGAAAATGTATACAGGATATATCAAACCTCAACGGTAAAACTTCAGGAATGGATTCCTCATATAGCCTACAGAATGTAACTATATGGTAGATCAAACTTTCAGGACATTTCCGTCGCACGTAGAAGAAAATATATTATATGGACATGGGTCCGGAAATGTTTTATTTTCTACAACTCTGTCGGGCTCCATGGCTAAATGGTTAGCGTGTTGGCCTTTAGTTACAGGGGTCCCAGGTTTGATTCCCTGCATGGCCGGGAAATGTAAACAAAAAATGCTTAATTCCGCTGGCACGGGGGCTGGGTGTATGTGTCTTCTTCATCATTCCATCCTCATCACGGCGCGCAGGTCGCCTACAGGAGTCAGTTCAAAAGACTTGCACCTGGCAAGCCGAACATGTCCTCGGACACTCCCGGCACTTAAAGCCATACACCATTTCATTTCTACAACTCTATATAACAGATAGGGGCTGCCTGGCCGAAGTGGTGAAGGACGCACTCGGAAGGACGTGGGTTCTATTCCCCGTCGGGAAGTCAAATTATTTAGGAAACGAGGTTTCCACCTCCGGAGATCCACATGGCCCTGAGGTTCACTCAGCCTGCATCAAAAATGAGTACCAGGTTAATTCCCGGGGGCAAAGGCAAAGCTTAATCACTCTACCTCTCCAAGTGTCGAGGTTACGGAGAGTGGAACCTTTTACCTTCCACACGTACCAGGCCCTTCATCGCTTGTAAGGAGAAGACTGCTTTGCTACATAGTAGATGTTGTCATGGGAAAACCACAGGAACAGGACGTGCGTACTAGAAGACCACATGGGACTCCTTCGTGTGTGAAATGTGCAAGTCGCCCTCCATTAGCATTGATACATGCATCAAACCGCAATCAACGCGTCCGGGAACATTGCTTGGCGACCACGCTCTCGTGACTTAAGGGGAGGAGGTACACCCTATCTTTACAATGTTAAATTTGCCAAATCCATATTCCTAATTCTCAAAAACTATTGCATATAAATCGATAAAAATTTGCACAATGAAAGAATGAATCCTTGGGCATACACTGACAAGCTTTTACAAATATTCACCTACAACTACATTTCAAAAATATTTTTTCTTAGAAGTCAATTAAAACAAAAAATAAAAAAAAAATATTTTGCATTACCATAACTTTAAAATATCTAAGACAGAAGTATTAAAACTTGTCAGTATATTTGCAAACCCAATAAGATGATCTGGTTCAAGCTTCACGTTATTAACACTTGTGTTTATAGAGAAAAAGGAACACAAAGTTAAAAAAAAAGTACTTTGAGACAAATTGAAACAAAAGTGAAGGATTTCTCAGTGTATTCCTGGCCTGTATTCTGGATCATCTGGATTAATTTCTGCAAATTTATACACAGCAGATGAAAGCAGTTGTAGGCTAATTATGGAACTACCACTCCTTACAAAATTGCCGTCACTTATTTTACTAGGCACAGAAAGATTTTTCCTTGAAATACAAGGATTTACAGCAGGAATTACTGTCACACTGTTACTTGGTGCTGAAACTGCTTAACCTACGCTATCAATCCCTGGTACATCATTATCAATACTATTTTCACTTTCACGACCGTCCTGCCGATTACTGACAATTTCCCATGCACGTCTTTTTCTTCCAAAAGTTTCTTAAATACCGGTACTCTAGTAGACCGAGGCATTCTGAATAAATGTTTTATTCTCTACCAAACCAACGAGAACAAACTTGTGCTTTCGGTAAACAATACCAAACAAGCGACAAGAGTGTGCCACGACGTTGTACTGCTAAAAAGTGAAGTTGCCGGGCTGAGTGGCTCAGACGGTTGAGGCGCTGGTCTTCTGACCCCAACGTGGCAGGTTCGATCCTGGCTCAGTCCGGTGGTATTTGAAGGTGCTTAAATACGTCAGCCTCGTGTCGGTAGATTTACTGGCACGTACAAACTCCCGCGGGACTAAATTCCGGCACCTCGGCATCTCCGAAGACCGAAAAAGTATTTAGTGAGATGTAAAGCAAATAACATTATTATTAAAAAGTGAAATTTGAAATTAGGGAGTCTATTTTTTTTTCAAATTTGCACACGTAGCCAAAAAAGTGGGCATGACCTCAGGTGTCAAATTGACATTTAAATGCGATATGGGCCGTTAGAAACGACTTTCATTTGTATAACAACTAAAATCTTACTAAACACCCTTCAAATAAATATAATTCCTAAAAAAACAAAAAAATGATTGTTGTTTAAAGGGGCCTAACTGCTAGGTCATCGGCGCCTAATGGTACGAAGTGAACGAAATGAAAATGAAAATTGCAAAATGACTGACTAGAATCTAAAACGAATGGTAATGAACAAAGATCGTGAAATAAAAACAATCAGTGGATCCAGTTCACAGAGCCTGAATTACTGGGATAATGCATATTATCTACAGCAGTCCAAAATCCAGGTCACTGGCCCATCATAATCGTACTAATGTCCGACTCGTTGGCTGAACGGTCAGCGTACTGGCCTTCGGTTCAGAGGGTCCCGGGTTCGATTCCCGGCCGGGTCGGGGATTTTAACATTAATTGGTTAATTCCAATGGCACGGGGGCTGGGTGTATGTGTTGTCTTCATAATTTCACCCTCATCAAAACGCGCAGGTCCCTTACGGGCGTCAAATAGGAAGACCTGCACCTGGCGAGCCGAACCCGTCCTGGGATATCCCGGCACTAAAAGCCATACGACATTTCATTTCATCGTACTAATCACTGGTAAAGCAGAACCATGGTGGTGTTCTTATAGTAGTACTAATCACAGGCAATGTAGACCCAGGGTATGTCACACACAATGACACCCATCACAGGTGACACAAACCCAAGGTGTTCGCACATAAGGGCACTACTCACAAGCAACGCAGACCTATGGTGCTCCTCACATAGGGCGCCGGTATTCCCGTGGTGTTCCTCACTTGGCGGAACTAATCACAGGCCATGTACAGTACACTCATGGCGCCGCTCACATAGTGGTACTAATCATAGGCAATCTAGACCCACGGTGTATCACACATTATGGCAACGCCCACAGGCAACACAGACCTATGGTTTTACTCGCATAGTACCGGGCGAGTTGGTCGTGCGGTTAGGGGCGCGCAGCTGTGAGCTTGCATCCGGGAGATAGTGAGTTCGAATCCCACTATCGGCAGCCCTGAAGATGGTTTTCCGTGGTTTCCCATTTTCACACCAGGCAAATGCTGGGGCTGTACCTTAATTAAGGCCACGGCCGCCTCCTAATTCCTAGGCCTTTCCTATCCCATCGTCGCCATAAGACCTATCTCTGTCGGTGCGACGTAAAGCAAATAGCAATTAAAAAAGTACATAGTGGTACTAATCGCGGGCGCCAGCCAAATCCGTGGTGTTTCTCACACAGTGGCACTAATCACGGGCAACGTAGACCAAGGGTGTTTCTCATAAAGTGGTACCGGGTACTACGCATAGGTAACGCAGGCCTATTCTGAACACAGTGGAACTGACCGGTGGAATACACACGATGACGCTTATCACAAGTGTTCCTCGCATAATGGTAATGCTCCTATGTAACTTATACCCATGGTTTTCCTCGCAAGGTGGTACTAGTCGCAAGTAACGTCGACCCATGGTGTTCCGAACTTAATGGCAGTAATCACAAGTAGTCTCATGGTTCTAATGTCATCATCCCATTTAGTCCCTCTTACGACAGGCAGGGGATACCGTGGGTCTACTTTTTGTCTGCGTCCCCCACCTACAGGGGCCACAAAAATGCATTTTTAATCCTTACTGGTGTACCACCTCCCCTTAAACACCCTGGACTTTTATCTTTGGAGCACATAAAGTCTGCCGTGTATTTGACTACTGTTGATGATGAACCAACTCTCCGCGCGTATATTGTGTTAGTCTGTCAGACAGTACGCTCTACACAATGCTTTTTTGATTCTGCTCTCCCTCAGTGTTAAGGCGAGAGCAGGCCTGTAATCAGGAAAGAACATTTCCTCTGATACGTGAACAGAGAGTCCCAGCGGGCGTTACACACGTATTCAGTGTTGGGAATGACTGATTGCACTAGCGTTACTAAAGGTCAGATAGCTCTGTAATCATGTATTTCTGAACTCACATTGTCATACCCTTTTTCTTTCCTTCTCTGCATATGAGTAATCCATTCCTGAATTTGTGCCACTGAGTTTTGATGCACCCTCTATTTTAATTAATTACTGCGGGATTTAGCTGATTCAGCATTGGCAAATTCGAACTTCCCTATATTCCCCTTGAAGTACTACCCTCATGTTAAAAAAAAACAGATCACCTTGAAAGACTAGATATAGGAAGTTCATATTCACAGGACATGTGCACTAGTATGTTCTGAAAAAATGTGTAGCATTTGAACCATGTCGGTCCTCAGGTTCAAGGTCCACATCGACATCTCGGCGCACTACCACCGACTGGTTAAATGTGCCTGTGGCTCTCGTTGTCGCTATAACCCGCGCGTGACTTGAGCAGATGTGCAGGATGCCTCGCAGACGTATGCCAGAAACGTGCCGTTAAATGAGTGAGTTTGAAAGAGGGCGCATTATTGGAATGAGAGAACGTGATGCATTCATCCAGGAAATTGCTGCTCGTGTGGGACGAAGTGTGTCGACAGTGCAACAAGTGTGTACAGAATGGTTCAAAGATGGCCGTAGGACATGACGGGATGGGTGTGGTTGCACCACCAAGACCACCCCCCGAGAAGATCGACACTGCACCCGAATGGCATTGCAGGACAGACCTGCGTCCTCCTCGGCTCTGGCGCAACAGTGGAACAGCGTAACACATCGTACACTATCAGGAGTGACAGTCCGTCGCCGTTTATTGTGGTCTGGGTTACCGGCGCGTCGTCCACTTCTCCGTCTACCTTTGACTAACGTTCATAAACATGCTAGACTACAATAGTGTATCGAACGACGTCACTGGGGACAGAAATGGCCGCAGATAGTGTTTTCGGACGTATCCAGGTTCTGTTTGTTTGAAAATGATGGCCGCATTTTGGTTCGCCTCAGACAGGGGGAGAGGCATCCATTGACTGCATTCGCACAAGACACACAGCGCCAACTCAAGGCCTTATGGTGTGGAGTGCTACTGGGTACAACCACAAATTATAATCGGTGCGTGTCCAGGACACTGTGACCAGTTTGACCTACATGAATGACATCCTGCGACCCGTAGCCATAACCTTTCTGTACGACACCCCAGATGCCATATTTCAGCAGAACAATGCGTGACCACGTGCCTTCTTGTTGTCACAGGATGTCACACTGTTGGCCTGGCCCACCCAATTACCGGACTTGTCGCCAATCGAAAATGTTTGGGATATGGTCAAACGACGGGTGCGGCGCTGTGACCCAATGCCAACCATCAAAGATGAACTGTGGAACCAGGTGAATGCAGCATGGATGGCTACACACCAGGACGCCATTCGCGCCTTATACGCGCCGATGCTACCACGCATGGAACAAGTTATCAGTGCCCATGGAGGACCCAGCGCCTACTAGGCAACAGGACACATGCTGAACCTAGGTGACTGAAATGCTAATCGTTTCTGCGGAACATACTAATGAACATGTCCTGTGAATATGAACTTCCTATCTCTAGTCTTTCAAGGTGTTCTGTTTTTATTAACATGAGTGTATTTAATCTGGACCATAATGCCCATTATTGCGTTCGTATTGACTTCATTACAGTTAATAGACAGCTGGATAATCCGCCTATTCAATACTATGTATTAAAATTTGATTTACTTTTCACACTTTAAAATGTTTCGAGAAATATGTTGATTCTCTTACTCAGCTAAATAGGTTACATAGGATATATAACATTAAGACCTAATGAAACAGCCCCCCCCCCCACTAAGAATGTCATATTGCATATGTCACAGTTTGTTTTCTTAGTGAGGGCCCTAGGCGGATTATCCATATCTCTATTTACTATACTTTTTACAAGGTGAATCCGAACTCCGACAAACTTTCGAAGGTTGTTCGGGGTACCTTCTGAGTATATTGGTATAAGGGACCCGTGGTCTCCACTGGTTCGTTACAGAGTAATAATGCAATTACGATTTATTACCCCAATCATCCTTGTAATATATATATATATAATATATTATTATTATTATTATTATTATTATTGCATTTTTTTTAAAATATTCCTCCCCTATGAACCATGTGACCTTGCCGCGGTGGGGAGGCTTTCGCGTCCCAAGGAATAAGCAGATAGCTGAACCGTAGGTGCAACCATATCGGAGGGGAATCTGTTGAGGGACCAGACTATCGAATGGTTCTTTTTTTTAAATGCTATTTGTTCGGGGCGTCGACCTATAAAGATCTTTTGCCCCTAAAAGGGAATTGACCCAACGGCACGTGGTGTTCTTAAGCGGTCATCCATCCAAGTACTGACCACGCTCAATGTTGCTTAACTGCGGTGATCGGACAAGAACCGGTGTATTCAATATGGTATGGCCGTTGGAAGATGCAAAGGCGGCAGTCAGGATGATCGATATGGCCTTTTAATATTTTAATATGGCTTAGCTATGTTGATACTGCTACACGGCTGAAGGCAACGGGAAACTACATTAACTAAATCCCAAGGACATTCAGCTCTCTCTGAATGAATGAATGAATGAATGAATGAATGAATGAATGAATGAATGAATTATGTACTGATGAAGGTTTCCTCCCGGGTAAAATATTCCGGAGGTAAAATAGTCCCTCATTCGGATCTCCGGGTGGAGACTTTACACGACGGGGCAATCAGGAAGATGAATGCTGACATTCTACGGGTCGGAGCGCGGAATGTTAAGAGTTTGAATCGTTGTGGCAGGTTAGCGAATCTTAAGAGGGAAATGGATAGACTAGAACTGACCGGGCGAGTTGCCCGTGCGCGTAGAGGCGCGCGGCTGTGAGCTTGCATCCGGGAGATAGTAGGTTCGAATCCCACTATCGGCAGCCCTGAAGATGGTTTTCCGTGGTTTCCCATTTTCACACCAGGAAAATGCTGGGGCTGTACCTTAATTAAGGCCACGGCCGCTTCCTTCCAACTCCTAGGCCTTTCCTATCCCATCGTCGCCATAAGACCTATCTGTGTCGGTGCGACGTAAAGCCCCTAGCAAAAAAAGACTAGAACTGACCGAGCCCGTTGGCCGTGCGGTTAGGGGCGCACAGTCCTGGGCTTGCATTCGGCAGCTAGTGGGTTCGAACCTCACTGTCGGCAACCCTGAAGATGGTGTTCCGTGGTTTCCCATTTTCACACCAGGCAAATGCTGGGGCCGTATCTTAATTAAGACCACGGCCGCTTTCTTCCCACTCCTAGCCATTTCTTAGCCCATCGTCTCCATAAGACCTATCTTCTGTGTCGGTACGACGTAAAGCAAATAGTAAAAAAAAAAAAAAAAAAAAAAAAAAACTAAAATTAGATGACGTTCGTATAAGTAAAGTATGTTGGCAGGAAGAGCAGGATTTTTGGTCAGGCAACTACAGAATTCTATACACAAAATCAAACATGGGGAATGCAGGAGTTGGTTTAATAATGAATAAGAAATTAGTGCGGCGGGTAAGCTACTACGACCAGCATAACGAACGAATCATTGTTATCACGGTAGACACCAAGCCAATGCCCTCCACAATAGTGCAGATCTACATACCCACTAGTTCAGCAGATGAAGAAATCGAAATAATATATGAAGAGATAGAAGATTTAACACAATATGTAAAAGGAGACGAGAATTTAATTGTGATGGGAGACTAGAATGCAGTGATAGGCTAAGGAGAGAGAAGGTAATGCCGTAGGACAACTCGGACTGGGACGAAGGAATGAAAGAGGAAGTCTGTTAGTTGAATTCTGCACTGATCATAATTTAGTCCTTGCTAATACTTGGTTCAAACAACACAAATGATGGCTGTACACGTGGACAAGACCCGGACACACAGGAAGGTGTCAAATAGAATTCATTATGATTCGACAACTAACAGTTGAAGAGCCTCCGTGGCTCAGACGGCAGCGCGTCGGCCTCTCACCGCTGGATATTGTGGTTCAGATCCCGGTCACTCCATGTGAGATTTGTGCTGGACAAAGCGGAGGCGCGACAGGTTTTTCTCCGGGTACTCCGGTTTTTCCCTGTCATCATTCATTCCAGCAACACTCTCCATTATCATTTCATAGCATTTATCAGTCATTAATAAATCACTTTGGGAGTGGCGACCCCATCGTACTAATAGCCTATATATGGTTCATTCATTACATCCCTGACCCGGTCAAAGACTGGAAAGCAGGTTGTAGGTTTTCATTTTCAACTAACAGTTTGATTGCAAGACGTTCCCAGGAGCAGACGTATCCAGTATTCGGGAGATAGTAGGTTCGAAACCCACTGTCGGCAGCCCTGAAAATGGTTTTCCGTGGTTTCACATTTTCACACCAGGCAAATGCTGGGGATGTACCTTAATTAAGGCCACGGCCGCTTCCTTCCCACTCCTAGCCCTTTCCTGTCCCATCGTCGCCGTAAGACCTATCTGTGTCGGTGCGACGTAAAACAACTAGCAAAAGGAGCAGACGTGGACTCGGACAACAAGGTAGTGGTCATGAAATGTCATCTGAAGTTGAAGAAAATGAAAAAAGTAAGAAATTCAAGAAGATGGGATCTAGATATGTTGTAAGAAAAGAGTGTGAGGGATTGTTTCAAGGAACATGTTAAACAAGAACTAAATGAAAAGGCTGAAGGAAACTCAATAAATGAAGATTAGACTGTCGTGAAGAATTATGAGATCAGTAGGGCTGCTGAAGAATAGTTAGGAAGAAAGGTAATATCAAGTAAGGATCAGTGGATAACTCTGGAGATTTAGACCTGATTGATGAACGCCGAAAATACAAAAATGCACGAAATGAGGAGGGCAGAAAAGAATACAAGCGATTAAAGAATGAGCTGTTGAGAAAGTGCAGGTCAGCTAAGAAAGAATGGCTGAAAGAGAAGTGCAAGGATATTGACGATTCTATGGTTGTAGGAAAGATAGATGTTGTATACAGAAAATTCAAGGAAACCTGTAGAGAAAGGAAAACTAGGTGTATGAATATTAAGAGCTAAGATGAAAAACCACTTCCAGGGAAAGAAGACAAGGCAGGAACATGACAGGAACTTATTAAACAATTGTATCGAGAGAAAAAAGTAGATGGTAAGGTTCTGGAACTAGACGAAATTGTTCATGCTGATGAAATGGGAGACCCAGTTTTGAGGTCAGAATTCGACAGAGCCTTGAGATACCTACATACACACAAGGCACCTGGAATAGATGACATACCCTCAGAATTACTGACCGCATTAGGACAGACCTGCTTGGCGAGGTTATTCCATTTATTAGTGTGTAAGATGTATGGTACAGGAGAAGTGCCATCCGATTTTGGACAGAATGTTGTTATACCTAAGGTGCTAAGGTGCTAAGAAGTGTGAAAACTACCGCACCATTGGTTTAGTATCTCATGCTTGCAAAATTTTAACACGTAGGCCTATTATTTGCAAAAGAATGGAAAGACAAGTTGAAGCTGAGTTGGAAGAAGACCAGTTTGGCTTGAGAAGAAGTGTAGGAACACTTGAAGCAATCCTATCTTTACGTCTGATCTTAGAGGATCGAATTAAGAAAGACAAGCCTACGTACATGGCATTCATAGATCTTGAAAAGTCATTCGGTAATGTTGATTGGATCAAGGTATTTGAGATTCTGAAGGTGATCGGTATCAGATACCGCGAAAGAAGAATGGTCTACAATGTGTACAAAAATCATTCTGCCGTGATAAGGATTGAAGGCTATGAAAAGGCAGCAGCAATCCAGAAAGAAGTGAGGTAAGGCTACAGTTTGTCCCCTCTCCTTTTCAACGTTTATATAGAACAGGCGATAAAGGAAATCGAAGAGGAATTTGGAAAAGGAATCACAATCCAAGGAGAGGAATGGTATTATTATTCTATCTGAGTCTGCAGAAGATCTGGAGAAATTGCTGAACGGAATGGACACAGTCTTGAAGGAGTAGGCTACAAGATGAAAATAAATTCATAACAAAGGTAACGGAGTGCAGTCGTACGAAGTCAGGTGATGCAGGAAATTTTAGATTAGGAAATGAAGTCTTAAAGGAATAGGATGAATATTGTTATTTGGGTATTAAATTAACAATGATGGCAGAAGTAAGGAGGATATACAGTGCAGGCTAGCCCAATCAAGGAAGGATTTTCTTAAGAAAAGAAATTTGCTCACTTTGAACATTGATATACAGTATGTAGGCCTACCTATTTTATTCGTACGGGCTGTTTGCGTTAGTACCTCAACGCACTGCCAGAAAATAATGAACTGAAAAGGATTTTATTCACTGAGCATATATTCAAAAAAGTCTTCAAAAAACATACATCTTCTATATATATAAAATAGCTTGTCCTGACTGACTGACTGACTGACTGACTGACTGATTCATCATCGCCGAGCCAAAACTACTGGACATAAAGAAATGAAATTTTGGGGATATATTCATATTAAGGTGTAGGTGCTCGCTAAGAGAGGATTTTTGGATATTCCGTCGCTAAAGGGGTGAAAAGGGGGGTGAAATTTTAAAATGAGTGTGTCTATATCTCAAAACTTTAAAAGTTTACAGGTGTGAAAATTGGTATTTAAAATCTTCTTTAAAAATAAGGAAACACGTATTTTTTTGTTTTCAGACAATCCCAGTAGGAGGGGTGAAAAGGGTGAAAAAGGGGTTGAATGCCTTTAATCAGGATACCGCTACTTATATCTCAGAAACTGAAGATATTACAGACCTGAAAATTGGTATTTGGGATCTACCTTAAAAATAAAGAAACAGGTATTTTTTCGTTTTTGGAAAATCCAATTAATGCGAGGGTGAAAGGGGGGGTGAATTCTTAAAATGAGTGCATCTATATCTCAAAAGTTTTAAAGTTTAGAGATGTAAAAATTGGTATTTAGAATCTTCATTAAAAATAAAGGAACACGTATTTTTTTGTTTTCGGAAAATCCCAATAGAAGGGGTGAAAAGGGGTGAAAAATGGGTTGAATGCCTGTAAAGAGAATACTTATATCTCAGAAACTGAAGATATTACAGACTTCAAAATTGGTACTTTTGATCGCTTTCAAAAATAAAGAAACACTTATTTTTTTGTTTTTGGAAAATCCAATTAATGCGAGGGTGAAAGAGGGGTGAATTTTTAAAATGAGTGCATCTATATCTCAAAAGTTTTAAAGTTTAGAGATGTAAAAATTGGTATTTAGAATCTTCAGTAAAAATAAAGGAACACGTATTTTTTGTTTTCGGAAAATCCCAATAGAAGGGGTGAAAAGGGGTGAAAAATGGGTTGAATGCCTTTAAAGAGAATACATATATCTCAGAAACTGAAGATATTACAGAACTGAAAATTTGTAAATGGGATCTCCTTTAAAAATAAAGAAACACGTATATTTTTGCTTTTGGAAAATTCAATTAATGGCGGTTAAACAGGAGTGGCAAATTTGGGTGAATTTTTTGAAAGACTATATCTACAGAATATCTGAGAAGCGTAAAATGTTACAGACGTAAAAAGTGGGTATTTGGAATCTCCTGTAAGTGTAAAGAAACATAGGTGATTTGTCTTTGGGAACTCCACTTAAGGGGAACTAAAAAGGGGTGAAATTTGAAAATGAGAATTTCTACAGTATATCTCAAAAAACTTAACATGTTACAGAAGTGAAAAATGGTAATTTTTTAATTCTATTAATAATAAAGAAACGTGTATTTTTAGTTTTCGGAAATACCACTTGGGTAGTGGTGGTGGTGGTGGTGGGGGGGTAAAGGTGACAGAAAATGGTGTTGAATTCTTTTAATTAGGCTACTGATATCTCAAAAATGAAGATGTTACTCACGTGAAATTTGATTTTTGGAATCTGCTTTAAAAGTAAACAAACACGTATTCTCGGAAAATCCAAAGAAGGGGGTTTGGGGGGTTAAAGGATTGAAAAAATGAATTGACTTAATTGTATGAGAATACATACATCTAATAAAAACTAAAGTTGTTACAGACGTGAAAATTGGTATTTTGATCTCCTTTAAAAACAAAGAAAAGCGCGTTTTGGGGGAGAAACAATCTTGGGGGTGGGGCGGGAGTGAAAAGGAGTTGAATTCCTTTCATGAGGAGACACAAATCAAAAACTTAAGAGGTTAGAGTGGTGATAATTGGTATTTAGAAGATCCTTTACTATTAAAGGAACAAGTATTTTTTTGCCTTAATATCACTTTGTGACCGGGGGGTGGGGGGAGTGTGAAAGGAAGTTAAAAAAGTGAATTTTTTTTTGCTAGGGGCTTTACGTCGCACCGACACAGATAGGTCTTATGGCGACGATGGGATAGGAAAGGCCTAGGAGTTGGAAGGAAGCGGCCGTGGCCTTAATTAAGGTACAGCCCCAGCATTTGCCTGGTGTGAAAATGGGAAACCACGGAAAACCATTTTCAGGGCTGCCGATAGTGGGATTCGAACCTACTATCTCCCGGATGCAAGCTCACAGCCGCGCGCCTCTACGCGCACGGCCAACTCGCCCGGTGAATTATTTTTAAGGGGATACTTATATCTCAAAACTGAAGGTAATAAACGTGAACATTGGTATTTGGAATCTCCTTTAAACATAAAGAAACACGCCTTCTTTTAATTTTTTGTGGGGTGGGGTGTAAAAGGAGGTGAGACCAATTAATTTTACTGTTCATAATGTACTTATAAGGAGCCTCCGTTGCTCAGGCGGCAGCGCGCCGGCTTCTCACAGCTGGCTTCCGTGTTTCAAATCCTGGTCACTCCATGTGACATTCGTGCTGGACAAAATGGAGGCGGGACAGGTTTTTCTCCGGATACTCCGGTTTTCCCTGTCATCATTCATTCCAGCAACACTGTCCAATATTTTATTTCATTTGTCACTCATCGATCATTGCCCCAGAGGGGAGATTCGGCAGCCGGCACAATTCCTATTGTCACCGCTAGATGGGGCTTTATTCATTCCATCCCTGATCCTGTCGAATGATAGGAAACAGGCTGTAGACTTTCGATGTACTTATTCTGATCATAAACCGATCATTTTTAATCTTTCCTGGGTTCTTTTTCAACAGCCATCTTTTCCTTCGGAGAACGTTCTTAGATTACAGTAGATTCTCCTGGCATATAAATAAAAATTTAAACACACTTGAAATAAACGATAGGAATGAGATTGGCCGTCAAATTGTTCACCTCTATAATAAGGTCAATAATACACGGAGGTATGTCATTCGTATCGCCAGAAATCCCGCACACTTGCCTACGCGCGACAATGGTGCTGGTCACATTGTCAACAATGACAATGGCAGCAGATGTAATATACCGCCAAGTAGCGGTCTTGCATCTTGCTGTGGGGTCCAGAACATCTAATAATAATAATAATAATAATAATAATAATAATAATAATAATAATAATAATAATAATAATAATAATAATAATAATAATAATGTTCTGGACCGTCGTCAAATGTGCGGACCGCGCTGGAAACGGGTCCTGCACGGGTAATGACTAAAAATACTGTCCGGCCGCGGGTTCAGTACCGTCAAGGCACCCAAGACGACACCACGCCGGATCTTCTGATGAATTTGTTCCATATTAAAAATGCTTATAGGAAAAGATGGCAAAGATTTAGGAACCCAACTAACTGTGTGGAATACCTGGACCTAGCTCTGGAAGTACGAAATCGATTGCTGGAAAGAAAGATTGAAAAATGGGAGGAAATTTGCCGTAATCTATTAGAAAACGAGTCAGATCGCGAATTTTGGCGGCTTCTCGCAGAAACGATTCAGATCGCGAATTTCGGCTGATTATATATCTAAAACAACATTCAATTATAAATTTCAGTATAATACCGTAGCGAAGCACGGGTATCTTGCTAGTCTACTATATCTGATTGCATCCATGTTTGCAAAACATACAGCTTCTAATAAAGAAAAGCGCGCTCATAATCGTGTATCTTTCCTATTCGTACAAGCAAATTGAACACTTGAAGTAAACACAAAATTAAGGGTCCCTGAAACATGTTAGTATCCACTAGATCAGGGATGGCGAACCTTTTCCAACTAGTGTGCCATTTTAAGTCTGGTTTATTACTATCATCTGTTGACTGTGCCACTTGTTATTTTCTATTAGGGGATGTCTACAACCTAGAACCCCCCCCCCCCGGGACTTCCTTTATAAATTCCCGATTATGTTTCATAATATGTCATTTATTTATTCATTTACAGATTCATTTATTTATTTATCTATATATATAAAATAGCTTGTCCTGACTGACTGACTGACTGACTGACTGATTCATCATCGCCGAGCCAAAACTACTGGACATAAAGAAATGAAATTTTGGGGATATATTCATATTAAGATGTAGGTGCTCGCTAAGAGAGGATTTTTGGATATTCCGTCGCTAAGGGGGTGAAAAGGGGGTTGAAATTTTAAAAAGAGTGTATCTATATCTCAAAACTTTAAAGGTTTACAGATGTAAAAATTGGTATTTAGAATCTTCTTTTAAAATACGGATACACGTATTTTTTTGTTTTCTGAAAACCCCAATAGGAGGGGTGAAAAAGGGTGAAAATGGGGAAAAATGGGTACTTACCGGGATACCGGTACTTATATCTCAGAAACTGAAGATATTACAGACATGAAAATTGGTACTTTTGATCTCTTTTAAAAATAAAGAAACACGTATTTTTTTGTTTTTGGAAAATCCAATTAATGGGAGGGTGAAAAGGGGGTGAATTTTTAAAATGAGTGAATCTATATCTCCAAACTTTTAAAGTTTGCAGATGTAAAAACTGGTATTTAGCGTCTTCATTAAAAATAAAGAAACACGTATTTTTTTGGTTTTCGGAAAATCGCAATAGGAAGGGTGGAAAAGGGTGAATAATGGGTTGAATGCCTTTAACGAGGCTACTTATATTTTAGAACCTGAAGATATTACAGACCTGAAAATTGGTATTTGGGATCTACTTTAAAAGTAAAGAAACGCGTATTTTTTGTTTTCGGAAAATCCCAACAGGAAGGGTGGAAAAGGGTGAATAATGGGTTGAATGCCTTTAACGAGGCTACTTATATTTCAGAACCTGAAGATATTACAGACCAGAAAATTGGTATTTGGGATCTACTTTAAAAGTAAAGAAACGCGTATTTTTTCGTTTTTGGAAAATCCAAATATTGGGGGGTGAAAAGGGGGGTGATTTTTTTAAAATAAGTGTGTCTACATCTTAAAACTTTAAAATTTACAGATGTAAAAATTGGTAGTTAGAATCTCCTCTAAAAATAAAGGAACACGTATTTTTTTTGTTTCCTGTAAATCCCAATGTGAGGGGTGTAAAAGGGTGAAAAATGGGTTGCATGCCCTTAATGAGGATACATATATGTCCGAAACGAAAGATATTACAGAATTGAAAATTTCTATATGGGATCTCCTTTAAAAATAAAGAAACACGTATTTTTTAGTTTTTGGAAAATCCAATTAATGGCGGTTAAACAGGAGTGACAAATTGGGGTGAATTTTTTGAAAGACTATCTCTACAGAATATCTCGGAAACGTAAAATGTTACAGACGTAGAAAGTGGGTGTTTAGAATCTCCTGTAAATGTAAAGAAACATAGGTGATTTGTTTTTGGAAACTCCACTTAAGGGGAACTCAAAAGGGGTGAATTTTTAAAATGAGAATTTTTACAGTACATCTAAAAAAACTTAACATGTTACAGAAGTGAAAAATGGTATTTTTTATCTCTATTAAACATAAAGAAACGTGTATTTTTAGTTTTCAGAAATGTCACTTGGGTGGAAGGGGGGGGGGGGGGGTAAAAGTGACTGAAAATGGTGTTGAAGTCTTTTAATTAGGCTACTGATATATCAAAAATGAAGATGTTACAGACGTGAAATTTGATATTTTCAATCTGCTTTAAAAGTAAAGAAACACGTATTCTCTTAAAATCCTATGAAGCGGGGGGGGGGGGAGGGTGAAAGAATTGAAAAATTAATTGGCTTAATTGTATGAGAATACATACATCTAATAAAAACTTAAGTTGTTACAGACGTGAAAATTCGCATTTGGATCTCCTTTAAAAAACAAAGAAAAACGGGGTTTTGGGCGGGAAACCATCTTGGAGGGCGGGAGTGTAAAGGAGTTGAATTCCTTTCATGAGGACACATGAATCAAAAACTGAAGAAGTTAGAGTCGTAATAATTGGTATTTAGAAGATCCTTTACTATTAAAGAAACAAGTATTTTTTGCGGGAAAGTTCACTTAGGGGGGGGGGGGTTAGTGTGAAATGAAGTGAAAAAAGTAAATTACTTTTATGGGGATACTTATATCTCAAAACTGAAGGTAATAGACGTGAACATTGGTGTTTGGAATCTCCCTTAAACATAAAGAAACAAGCCTTCTTTTAATTTTTTTTGGGGGGGGGGGGTGTTGGCGGTAAATAAACTTAACGGCGGTGGGGTGTAGAAGGAGGTGAAACCAATTGATTTTACTGTTATTAATGTACTTATAAGGATCCTCCGTTGCTCAGGCGGCAACGCGCCGGCCTCTCACAGCTGGGTTCCGTGGTTCAAATTCCGGTCACTCCATGTGACATTCGTGCTGGACAAAACGGAGGCGGGACAGGTTTATCTCCGGATACTCCGGTTTTCCCTGTTATCAGCCATTCCAGCAACACATAATAGTAGTAATAGTAATAATAATAATAATAATAATAATAATAATAATAATAATAATGTTCCTGACCGTCGTCAAATGTGCGGACCGCGCTGGTAACGGCTCCCGGACGGGTAATGACTAAGAATGCAGTCCGGCCGCGGGTTCATTGCGGCCAAGGCACCCAATATGACACCACGCCGGATCTCCTGAAGGATTTTATCCATATTAAAAATGATTAAAGGAAAAGATGGCAAAGATTTACAGACCCAACTGACCAGGAGGAATACCTGAGCCTAGCCCGGGAAGTACGAAATCGATTGCTGGAAAGGAATATTGAAAAATGGGAGGAAACGTGCTGTAAAATAATAGAAAACGAGTCAGATCGGGAATTTTGGTGGATTCTCGCAGAAAACGAGTCAGATCGCGAATTTTGGCGGATTATATATCTGAAACAATAAGCATTCAATTATTAATTTCAGTATAATACCGTAGCGAAGCACGGGTATCTTGCTAGTCTATCTATATATATATAAAATAACTTGTCCTGACTGACTGACTGATTCATCATCGCCGAGCCAAAACTACTGGACATAAAGAAATGAAATTTTGGGGATATATTCACATTAAGATGTAGGTGCTCGCTAAGAGAGGATTTTTTGATATTCCGTCGCTAAGGGGGTGAAAAGGGGGTTGAAATTTTAAAAAGAGTGTATCTATATCTCAAAACTTTAAAAGTTTACAGATGTAAAAATTGGTATTTAGAATCTTCTTTCAAAATAAGGATACACGTATTTTTTTTGTTTTCTGAAAATCCCAATAGGAGGGGTGAAAAAGGGTGAAAATGGGGAAAAATGGGTTGAATGCCTTTAATCAGGATACCGGTACCTATATCTCCGAAACTGAAGATATTACAGACCTGAAAATTGGTACTTTTGATCTCTTTTAAAAATAAAGAAACACGTAATTTTTTGTTTTTGGAAAATCCAATTAATGGGAGGGTGAAAAGGGGGTGAATTTTTAAAATGAGTGAATCTATATCTCCAAACTTTTAAAGTTTGCAAATGTAAAAATTGGTATTTAGAACCTTCATTAAAAATAAAGGAACACGTATTTTTTGTTTTCGGAAAATCGCAATAGGAGGAGTGAAAAGGGGCTAAAAAGTGGTTGAATGCCTTTAATGAGGCTACTTATATATCAGAAACTGAAGATATTACAGACCTGAAAATTGGTGTTTGGGATCTCCGTTAAAAATAAAGAAACACGTATTTTTTTGTTTCTGGAAAATCC
This sequence comes from Anabrus simplex, assembly GCF_040414725.1. Lineage (NCBI taxonomy): Eukaryota > Metazoa > Arthropoda > Insecta > Orthoptera > Tettigoniidae > Anabrus > Anabrus simplex. The sequence continues at coordinate 1,168,693,822 of NC_090266.1, forward strand.
AATTTATGGGGGGTTGAAAAGGGAGTAATATTTTAAAATTAGTGTATCTATCTCAAAAGTTTTAAAGGTTATATATGTGAAAATTGGTATTTAGAATCTCCTTTAAAAATAAATAAACACACGTATTTTTTCCTTTTTGGAAAATCCAAATATTGGGGGGTAAAAAGGGGGGAGGGTAATTTTTTAAAATGAGTGTGCATACATCTTAAAACTTTAAAATTTACATATGTAAAAGTTAGAATCTCCTCTAAAAATAAAGGAAAACGTATTTTTTTTCCTGTAAATCCCAATAGGAGGGGTGTAAAAGGGTGAAAAACGGGTTGAATGCCTTTAATGAGGATACATATATCTCAGAAACGAAAGATATTACAGAACTGATAATTTGTATATGGGATCTCCTTTAAAAATAAAGAAACACGTATTTTTTAGTTTTGGAAAATCCAATTAATGGCGGTTAAACAGGAGTGACAAATTGGGTGAATTTTTGAAAGACTATATCTACAGAATATCTTGGAAACGTAAAATGTTACAGACGTAAAAAGTGGGTGTTTGTAATCTCCTGTAAATCTAAAGAAACATAGGTGATTTGTGTTTGGAAACTCCACTTAAGGGGAACTCAAAAGGGGTGAAATTTTAAAATGAGAATTTTTACAGTTTATCTCAAAGAACTTAACATGTTACAGAAGTGAAAAATGGTATTTTTTATCTCTATTAAACATAAAGAAACGTGTATTTTTAGCTTTCGGAAATACCACTTGGGTGGAGGGGGGGGGGGGTAAAAGTGACTGAAAATGGTGTTGAATTATTTTAATTAGGCTACTGATATCTCAAAAATGAAGATGTTACAGACGTGAAATTTGATATTTGCAATCTGCTTTAAAAATAAAGAAACACGTATTCTCGGAAAATCCAATTAAGTGGGGGGGGGAGGTGAAAGAATTAAAAAATTAATTGAATTAATTGAATGAGAATACATACATCTAATAAAAACTAAAGTTGTTACAGACGTGAAAATTCGTATTTGGATCTCCTTTAAAAACAAAGAAAAACGCGTTTTGGGGGGAAACCATCTTGGAGGGCGGGAGTGTAAAGGAGTTGAATTCCTTTCATGAGGACACATAAATCAAAAACTGAAGAAGTTAGAGTCGTGATAATTGGTATTTAGAAGATCCTTTACTATTAAAGAAACAAGTATTTTTTGCGGGAAAATTCACTTAGGGGGGGGGGGGGGGAGTAGTGCGAAATGAAGTGAAAAAAAGTAAATTATTTTTATGGGGATACTTATATCTCAGAACTAAAGGTAATAGACGTGAACATTGGTGTTTGAAATCTTCTTTAAACATAAGAAACAAGCCTTCTTTTAATTTTTTTTGGGGGGGGGGGTGCCGGTAAATAAACTTAACGGCGGTGGGGTGTAGAAGGAGGTGAGACCAATTGATTTTACTGTTCTTAATGTACTTATAAGGATCCTCGACAGCGCGCCGGCCTCTCACAGCTGGGTTCCGTGGTTCAAATCCCGTTCACTCCATGTGACATTCGTGCTGGACAAAACGGAGGCGGGACAGGTTTTTCTCCGGATACTCCGGTTTTCCTGTCATCATCCATTCCAGCAACACATAATAATAATAATAATAATAATAATAATAATAATAATAATAATAATAATAATAATAATAATAATAATAATAATAATGTTCCGGACCGTCGTAAAATGTGCGGACCGCGCTGGAGACGGCTCCTGGACGGGTAATGACTAAGAATGCAGTCCGGCCGCGGGTTCAGTGCCTTCTAGGCACCCAATATGACACCACGCCGGATCTCCTGAAGGATTTTATCCATATTAAAAATGATTATAGGAAAAGATGGCAAAGATCGGGACCGGGAGGAATACCTGAGCCTAGCCCGGGAAGTACGAAATCGATTGCTGGAAAAGAAGATTGAAAAATGGGAGGAAACATGCCGTAATCTAATAGAAAACGAGTCAGATCGGGAATTTTGGTGGGTTCTCGCAGAAAACGAGTCAGACCGCGAATTTCGGCGGATTATATATCTAAAACAATAAGCATTCAATTATAAATTTCAGTATAATACCGTAGCGAAGCACGGGTATCTTGCTAGTTATACATATATCTGGTAAATACATTTGACTGCATGTTCCGTGGGGCTGTGCCTCAATTATGGCCACGGCGGTTTCCTTCCCACTTGTACGCCAATCCCACTTTCGCCACAAGACCTATGTATGTCGGTGCGACGTAAAACAAATTGTAAAAAAATAGTTATTAGATACAAAATTCAAAAGTACTAATATTGCGAATGGACTTAACTTCCTCCATTAGTTTCATTATCATTCCATGTTGTAGTTTGTATGCTCAACAATTAAACTAATTTCTCCCTCATCACATTTCCATAACGAAATCTAAAATTAAAAAACAGGTATCCCTTTTTGTAAGGTCACATTCTGCTTTCATCAAAACATACTGCATACATGTGGGAGTTATCCAAATTAGCTTTCAACTGCTCCGAAACTTCTTCACTCATTTTTAATATTCTATCCTTGACAGCAGTTCAGCTGGCTGGCATTCCTTTAATGTGTCGGACGTCAATAAGAAACTTTGTTTCAATTAGTTTGTTTTGTGCAAAGTTCGATATTTTGTTAAACGAACTCTCTTCTTTCTTCATTTGAAATGGAACAAATATTCGAATGATCAGTCTGGAAGTCGCGCATTACATTAAATGTGAAGGATACAATTGTTTTCGAACACAGGCAACACATCTTTTTATCAATCCGAATTTCCTTGGCCAGAGTTCTTGAAAAATACGGTCACCACCTTTGTTAAGTTTCTGCTATTTTCGGCACCGAAAACATGTTTGCGATGCCCGTATACAAAACCACCAGAAAACGACACTATCTGGCTTGACTTTCGGACCTATCAGTGTAGCAGTGTTGCCATATTGCACGTCCGAATGGAACTAGTATTTAGATTTTCGATATTTATTTCTTACACGTGAAACTTTATATGTATTGTCTGCAGTGCAAGACGTATATATCAAATATTATTATGTTCATGTGGTGTGCCACCGAAATCGTGTTCGCGTGTCACCTGGTGACACGCGTGGCATAGGTTCGCCATCCCTGCACTAGATACTTGCCTTTATAACTGCCTGGCATCGTCACCATATAGAATAGGCCTACACTAATTTCTTTCCCATGCCCGAGCTGATTTTCTGCCATTCCTGAAGAATCACACTTTTAAGTTCCTCCTTCATACGTACACGTTGCTTACGGATATTCCTCTTCAACGTAGCCCAAAGATGTTCCATGGGATTTAAGTCCGGAGACTGGGGAAGTGTTCTAAGTTGCTTAGGAAAGTTCCAGATCAACCATGTCTTATTAATGTCAGCAGTGTGTTTTGGGTATTTATCATGCTGGAACATATAAACAGGTGGCATTCCCATTTTTCGGCAATCTGCTTCACGTTTGCCCTCAGGATTGCATTATAGCCCTCCCTGTTCATTATTCCGTCAAAGAAAGGTATGTTACCCACACCTCTGGCTGACATACAGCCCCAAAGCATTAGACACACCAGCGTATTTTACAGTTGGGAGTGTAGGCTTATTTGCCACATCACTGTCCATACCAATTTCTCTTAATATTCTGTTGATGCCATCTGACCCGAAAAGATTTATTTTGTCTCATCAGACCAGATAACATCATTCCAGAATTCGTTCTCCTTATTTATATGCTCCATAGCGAATGTCAGTCTAAGCCGTCTGTTTCTTCTTCTTACGTATGGCCTTTTCCGAGGGATTCTTCCATAGTGCCCATGCCGATAAGAGATCCGACGGATGGTGGTGGTGTTGATTTTCTTTCCAGTTCGTTCCTCAATGAGTTGCCTCAATACTGGTGCATTTAATTTGGAATCTTGACTTTATCAGCCGAACAACAAACTGCTCTTCCCTTTCAGCCAAGCACTTTCTCCTGAGTTTCCTTGGTGTTTTCTTAATAGTGCCTTGGTATTTACATTTATCAACCACATATTGCACCGTAGAATGTGTTCTATTGACCTGCTGCCTAATCATTTGTAATGAAAATCCTTTAAGTGTCAGTTTAAGTGTAGTGTTCTTAAGTTTCGTACTTAACTCTGCACTCCTACCCATGTCCACCACAGATACACTAGGAAGACTAATGCACTGGACCAGTCGTATGTCGTCACTGACGTGAGACTTTTCCGTGTATCGCAAACAAACGATGCGCATCATACTGTCCATGTGTACGAATACAACTGGTACACCCATTTGTCGATGTCGGCGCATTCATATGCAATCTTCCTGTCTTTATGTAAATAAGCATGCTTTTGACTAATGAATTATCATTGACAAACCATGTTTTTACCCGTAATATAGGCCTACGTTTTATTTCATTTTTTCAATCGTTAATGTGAATATACGAGACTTGATAAGAAATTGAAGCCTGTACGAATAACAGAGCCACATACTATAGGAATTAGAAAGATTCTATTGAAGACTTTTATCTGGAGCGTGGCATTGTATGGAAGTGAAAAATGGACGATAACTAGCTCACAAAGGAAGAGAATGCAAGCTTTTAAAATATGGTATTACAAAAGAATGTTAAATGTGAGATGGGTAGATCGAATCACAAATGAAGAGATACTGAATCGAAATGGTGAGATGAGAAAGATTTGGCGAAATGTGACCTGAAGAAGAAACAGAATGACAGGGCACATCTTAAGGCACCCAGGTCTTGTTCAGTTAGCTTTTGAGGGAAGTGTTGGCGGTAAAAACGGCAAGGTATATGACAAACGGTTTAGAGTAGAGTAGAGTAGAGTAGAGTAGAGTAGAGTAGATGTAGTAGTTACGGAGAAATGAAAATGTTTGCACAGGATAGGGTAACATGGAAAGCTGCAGCAAACCAGTCTATGTACTGATGATCCAAACGACAGCATTATTATATTAATAGGCCTACACTGCCATTCTTTTTACACACCAACAGTTTTCTCGTGTGACCCACATCAGTCCCGAAATCTTGGCAAACTGTCTTGCTTAATCACCTTACAAACGCAGACCATCCACATTCTGAGAGTTGGATTGGCCTGGATAGCGGGATTTTCTTTATTAGTTTACTGCCTGGGAACATATACGTATCCGCTACTACTTTCACGGGGTACAAAGAGACAAAATCGCTCACATACTCTGTGTTATCAATAAATAGGTAATTATGTCTTTCTCACTGCAAGATTTATAATATATTCTTCTGTGTAGCACATGGGGATTTGGAACTGTTTAAGGCTGGATGCACTTCCTGACCCAACCCTACGTGAGAGGATGTAATCACTTTTGTGTGTTTATGTGGTGGTTGGTAGTGTGGCGCTTTGTCTAAATAAAAAGAGAAGTGTGTTGAGACAAACACGAACACCTAGACCCCGAGCCAGAATATCCAGCCGGAAATCGAATCCGGGACCCTTCGAACCGAAGGCCTCAATGCTGACCATTCAGCCAAGGAGTCGGCAAGATTTAAATTCTTAACAGAGATGTTAGTAATTCGTATTATATCTGCACCTCAGACGAGGGTTATCAAGCCGGGCTGAGTGGCTCAGACGATTTAGGCGCTGGCCTTCTGACTCCAATTTGGCAGGTTCGATCCTGGCTCAGTCTGGTGGTATTTGAAGGTGCTCATAGTCTATACGTCAGCCTCGTGTCGGCAGATTTACTGGCACGTAAAAAAACTCCTGCGGGACTAAATTCCGGCACCTCGGCGACTCCGGAAACCGTAAAAATAGTTAGTGGGATGTAAAAGCATTATTATTATTATTATTATTATTATTATTATTTATTATGAGGTTTGGGAAGATAGTTGCGGCTTCCGAATTCTAAGATCCGTGGGTTATTTTTTAAGTACTGTGGTCAAGCATTTGGGAGTCTTAGAACGAATATGTTCTTTTACTCATAGGATCCTTAACACACTTGTCTCCTTTTCTTTTTTTACCTCACACGGTCTTCCTGGCGTTCCTCCAGTTAGTTCTCAGGTATTGTGCCACGCACCGACCAATCACAAGCGAGCTGGCGGGGACATGCGCATTACAGACTGGAACGCTTCGATCGAGCGATGCATGAAAGAAAGTGTCAGTTGCCGTAGTGCGTGTGGTAGCTCTAGTTGTGTTGTGTTACGAGGTTAGGAGTCGTCGCTGGACAAGATGCCGAAGAGCGTAACAGGCTTCTACAACAGCAACATGTCGCTGGACAAAGCGAAGAACTTAATGAAGGGTTCTCTGAAAGCATTAACCATTGCAGGATCGACAGAGCGGAGAATTACTCTAGAGTGTGAGACACCTATACTTGCTGGAGATTGCGCGGTCAGTGCCTTTGTCCTACCTGCTACAGTATTTTAACTTTGTTTCATTGCAGCAGTTCTTTTCTTTCACTGATAATGTTTCGAAATTCCGAATTTTAATGCATGCAATTTCTATGATTTCTTACATTGTTTCAGTGGTTTTTTCTCTATTAGGTATAGTAGGGAGAAAGGTGGCGGTGGTGATTGTTTTTTGAGGAAGTACAACTAGGCAACCATCCTCTATAGGAGAAAGTTGGAGAATGTTCTCTCTCTCTCTCTCTCTCTCTCTCTCTCTGTGAGAGAGGCACGCACACACACACACACACACACACACACACACACTTGTGTTGTGGAGCACATTGTTTTGATTTGCAGACTTTCAGCTTTCTGCCATCTTGCTTTTCGGAGTATAAACTCATGTGTAGGATTAAATGCTTTCAATTTGAGCATTACAGTTGTAGGAAAATTAATCTCTTAAGGATCCAGAATTTTCTGGTTCATCCAGCTGTGTACGATGCAAGGTAACTTGTTTACAGCTTAGCCTACAGTCTGATCAAATAGTAATGTTACAGGTAATGGTGGTAGGTCTGGATAGTTAAATTGGCTTATTGATGTAGACCTTACTATACGTACTAGTCTTCTAATTACTTAGAGAAAAATAAAATTAAGTTGGAGACGCTCGTTCGTGTTACTGTACTTTCCCATCACCTTCTGGATTTTTTATTTTAGCGTCATATTTAACCAACTTCTGCTTCGCAATATACCGGCACAATAGTGTTTGGTAACCCCGTAGATTTCATCGAAGTTAGTAAATAGTAAGACATTAAACTTCAGTGTCTTGTATTTTACTGCCCATTTCCCTCTCATGGTTTATAGTTTTCCGAAGCAAAGCAGCAGAACATTTATTGCTTCCGGTATGACTCTTCAGATATGTTACAATTTACTGGTTGTACAATGCATTGTTTGAATCATTTTAGCATAGATATTTCTTATTTTGCTATTGGTTTTGCGTCAGACTGACTATAGAATAGGGCAGAGGTAAGGAAGCGACAGTATCCTTAAATTCGGGAGATGGTGGGTTTGAACAACACTGTCGGCAGTCCTGAAGATGGTTTTGTATGGTTTCCCACATTCACATCAGGTAAATGTTGGGGCTGTCGCTTTTTTTCCTAGTCGTAACCCTGCCCTATCCCATCGTGGCCGTAAGACTTGTCTGGGGCGATGAGACTTTAAAGAAATAGCGAGTAAAGGTGGTGGTTTGTCTTTAAACTATAACCTCCAAGGAACATTTAGTATTACATAATTGAAAATCCCCTGAAGCAACAAATGCCATGGACGATACAGGCGAGAATTCACACATCCAAGTTACTGTAATGTAAGAATGTATTTTCTGCACCCAGAACAGATTCATACCTGACATTGTCGCTAATTTTGCAACTTTTGGAGAATCCATAATTTCTACTCAGCAGTCGGTTTTCTCATGAAACTGCGCGGATAACACCATCTTCCATCTTGAAAATATGGCTTACATAGAAGCTTTAAGCGCTGTTATGACCAGAATATGGCAATTAAAATGGTTTGTTTTTCAAAATCGGTCAGAAATGTTCAAATTGCTCTTGTAACTTGTGTGCATTGAAGGCAAAGAAAATATTTCCCTAAAGATCAACCCTTAGTAATAATGCATGCTGACTCAATCAGGGGGCGTCTATACGAGGTGGTAAAGGCGTACTTGGTTCATTCGGAAGGACGGAAGTTAAACAATAATTGGGAAAAGTGATTTTCCCTTCTAGAGAGGCACTGGGCTTGAGGTTCACTGTCTACCTCAAATGAGTACGCTGTCCCATTTACCGTATTGCTGAGGTTACAGATAGTTGAAGCATTTACCTCTCACTCCTCCCAAGGGCGAGGGGGCAGTTCCTCCCACTTTGTGGAGAAAAAATACTTTTATTCTATTTTAGCCGCCTGAAACTAAGAATTATTTTTAAAAATGTGCAAACCCTGTTGTTTTTTTTTTCTTTAATTTACTTATTAGGAAAAATACTTAGCGGAAATACGCACAAAATGTCGCGCTACAGCAAGGAGTGGGAGACCCGCCGAACAATGTGTAGCATGTTCTGCGATGAAGGGTACCAGGGGTAAATATTTTCAAGGTCATCTGCTAGCCGTGCGCATTGGTTCTTCTCGCAGTCCCATTCAATCATTGTCTGTTTTGTTCTGTGTACTGTGTAGTCAAACACTATTTGACTGTTTAATTGTATAATCATGCCGTACTTCTACTTAATTGCAATACACACGTAATTATTGTTGGTTTCTTGTATAGTACTATTATTACTGCACATAAGTTGGTAGGCTGTCAAACTTTGTTGCAATTCCCTCAGAGCATCAAAACTCATTTATGGCTTGTTTTTATCAATTTTGCTGTCAGCCCCCCCCCCCCTCTCTCTCTCTTCGCTGTATCCTGCTGACCTGGGTACTTTTTGTGGTCTATACGTTTTTGTGCCCCCTACTTATTCCCAGTCGCTGCTACTACCTGTAAGGCGATGCCTGTGGCTGTTTTGCCAGACTTTGTGGTTGAATAGTTCGCGTCTCGACGATGATGCGCAGTTTCCTTCCCCTAGCAGACGCCATCCACTCCCATCGAACGGTCCGTGTTACGAGGGCTGCACCAGGCGTTCTATTTACCAAATGAAATTGTTACATATTGAGCTGCTCACACTCAAAATAGACCAGGCTGATGGCCTGGTATGTTTCTAGCCTCAGAAATTGATGAAAAACGCGTCAAAAGTAAAGGCGCACACCTACATTACATTATCGCCATAAATAGCAGTACCAGAACTGGCCCAGGTATAACAGTACTACCTGTTTATTTACACTTCCTTTGTTTCTGGCAAATCATAGTTCCTTTAAAATCTGTCGGCAGCCTTGAAAATGGTTTTCCGTGGTTTCCCATGGTTTCCGATTTTCACCAGGCAAATGCTGGGGCTGTACCTCAATTAAGGCCACGGCCGCTTTCTTCCCACTCCTAGCCCTTCCCTGTCCCATCGTCGAAGACCTATCTGTGTCCGTGTGACGTAAAGCAACTCGCAAAGAAAAGTTTCTTTAAAACCCCCACTCCCTGTGGGTGGGGGATACAGACGAATACACCCACGGTATCCCCTGCCTGTCGTAAGAGGCGACTAAAAGGGGTGACCAAGGGTATTAGAACCATGAAACTACTTGTAATTAGTATCACCACGCGGGGTGTCGCTTTCATTAGCGCGTAGTGCCTGTTACGCACTGTTAGGTACCAAATAGGTTTCTGATCAGTAGCACGCAGGAGCAACCGTGCGGTCAGCCCCCCACTTAGTGCACTGTCGGCTTTTACAGTACCTGTGATTAGTACCACTATATGAGCGACACCATGGTTCTGGCTTTCCTATTAGTACCCTCTATATGAGGAACACCACGGGATAGTAAGAGTCCCTGTGGTTAGTACACTTACGTGATGGTTTGCGTTGCCTGTAAATAGCGCTGCAGTGTGCGAAACACCATAGGTCTGTATTACATGTGTGAATCTCATTACCTGTGAGTAGTACCATAATGTGTGGAATACCGCGAGTCTACGCTACTTTTGATTAGTACTGCATCATGACAAATACCATGGTTCTACTTTACTAGCGATGAGTACCATTATGAGGGGCCGTTGACCTGGAGTTTCGATCCCTTTAGACAACGAGCATCCTCGATTCAGGATTGTGCTTTCGAAGCGGTACCTTGGTCAGTAATACTATTGTTTGATAGTTTCTGGGTCGGATCCACGGATTGTTTTAAATTCATCTATCCATTCGTTCTTCACATTTTTTTATTCTGGTCAGTGGCTGATTTTGAACTATTAAATTGCCATTAAATTTCGTACCAATAGAGGCCGATGACCTAGATGTTCGGCCTTTTAAACAAGCATCTTCATAAAATTCTTTAAATTAACACTTCAGATTAGCATGAGGCACGCTTGTAGAAGTCGCCTGTTGTTCCTCGGTTGAATAACCGTAACATTCAGTGGCGGCTACTCGCCATCGGACTCGGATGGCTTAAGTATGGGCAATAGAGAATAGTACTGAAACTGGTGGCGTCTTCGGTGTCGTAGGTTACTAACACCCGCCCGCCACGAGCCCCGACCCCATTTGAACCGGTCGCCGCTGATATTACACATCCAAGTGACGTACATCTTCATTATAGCTCGTTATGCCTTTTAGCGTTCAGTCTGCCAGCCTCTGTGAATTTTTGAACGCCGCCACCGTTCTCTATTTGGAACTAGTTCTGTGGCCTAGTTTAGTTCTATACCTCTTATCTTTAAATGAATGAAAATGAAAACCTACAACCTGTCTTCCAGTCATTGACCGGGTCAGGGATATAATGAAACATATATATAGGCTGTTATTACAATGGGGTCGCCACTCCCCAGGTGATTGAGTGATAAATGGTATGAAATGATAATAGAGAGTGTTGCTGGAATGGAATATGACAGGGAAAACCGGAGTACCCGGAGAAAAACCTGTCCCGCCTCCGCTTTGTCCAGCACAAATCTCACATGGAGTCACCGGGATTTGAACCACGGTATCCAGCGGTGAGAGGCCGACGCGCTGCCGTCTGAGCCACGGAGGCTCTTCTTATCTTTAAATGTAAATTTAAAATAGTCTTACATATATGTAAATATTCAGTAGAGTTTTACACATACGGTCTGTGGCTCTGGTATTCGTACAGGCTTCAATTTCTTATCAAGTCCCGTAGATTCACATTAATGATTGAAAAACTGAAATAAAACGTACATTACGGATAAAAACATGATTTGTCAATAATTCGTTAGTCAAAACCATACTTATCTGCATACAGGCAGGAAGATTTTATTTGAATGTGCCGGTATCCACAAACGGGTGTACTACTTGTATTCGTACACATGGACAGGATGATGCGCGCCGTGTATTTGCTATGCACGGAAATGTCTCACTGACGGGATAGGACTAGTAAAGTGTTAAGTCTCCTTCCTAGTGTATCTGTGGTGGACATGGGTAGGAGTGAAGAGTAAAGTACGGAGATTAAGAACACTATACATCAACTGCCACTTCAAGGATTTTCATTACGAAAAATTTGACAGCTAGTCAATAGAACACATTCTACGGTGCAATATGTGGTTGATAAATTTAAATAGAAAGGCACTATTAAGAACACTCCAAGAAAACCTAGGAGAAAGTGTTTAGGCCTAACTGAAACGAAATAACAGTTTTTGTTCGGCTGCTAAAGTCAGATTCCAAATTAAGTGCACCATTATTGATGCAACTCGCGGAGGAGCGATCTGGAAAGATCAGAAACTCCACCATCCGTCAGATCCTGTGTCGGCATGGGTACTGTGGAAAAATCCCTCGGAAAAGGTCATACATAACTAAACAGACGGCTTAGACTGACATTCGCTAAGGAGCATATAAATAAGAACGAATTCTGGAATGACGCTATCTGGTCTGATGAGACAAAAATAAACCTTTTCTGGTCAGATGGCATCCGCAGAATATGGAGGAAAAAAAATGGTACGAACAATGATTTGACAAACTGTAAAATACGGAGGTGGGTAACATATTTCATTGACGGAATAATGAACAAGGTCTATAATGCAATTCTGAGTGCAAACGTGAAACAGTGCCGAAAAAATGGGTAATGTCACCTGTTAATATGTTCCTGCATGATAATGACCCAAAACACTTTGCTGACATAAGACATGGTTGATCTGGAACATTCCTGAACACCTCCCCGGTCTCGGGATTTAAATCCCACCGTAAATCGTTGGGCTACTTTAAAGAGGAATATCCGTAGGCAACGTGTGCGTAAGGAGGAACTTAAGTGTGAGTCTTCAGGAATGGCAGAAAATAAACTGACATGTGCAAGAAATCAGTGTATTCTATGCGGTGACGACGTCAGGCAGTTATAAAGCCTAGGGGACATTCCACTAGATTCTAACGTGTTCCAGGAACCCTTTATTTTGTTTTTGTTTATTTGAAGAGTTCAGTTTGCTTGTACGAATAGGAAAGATACAAGATTATGGGTGCGTTTTTCTTTTACAAGCTGTATGTTTTGTTAACATCGTTCCCAACATATAGTGGGTAAGTTTTCTGAAGGCTTTGTTGAATATATGTTCAGCAAATAAAATCAGTTTATTATTTCCTGGCAGTGCGTTGAGGTACTAAAGCAAACGGCCCGTACGAATATAATAGGTATACATGCTGTAGGCCTGCATGTGGGGATAGAGGCACCTCCTGTATGTGAGGCTTGCCCGTACTCCATCACCATCCCTAAATTGTAAATGTACAATTTAAGGATTATTATTATTATTATTATTATTATTATTATTATTATTATTATTATTATTATTATTATTATTATTATTATTATCCTTGTGCAGACGGATGACAATCTATATTTATAGTATGGACTCCAAATCAAGATCGATAGCAACAGTAAGTCCCCCGCGTAATTATCTTTAAAAGCATACGAGGGGCACTGGCACTGTCTAGTTAGAGTTCACAACGCAACAGTTTAATATAAGACAGGGTTATGTGAACGAATCGTATCCATGAAATTTAATTACAACTTTTGTTCTAAATAGAAGATAATTGCTTTCACGCAAATCAACAGTAAGATCAGCATTAAATTAATAAATAGCATTATTACTAGAGAAATATACATATGTACCTACAGCGACTATTTCGCTGTAGGCACGACTCTCTTCTGTGGCATTCCGCGTCATTGTGGCGTATTTTGTTTCCTTCTTGAGGCCCAGGGCAACATCGACGATGGGAGTGCTATTCAGAATTAGCGAGGGCATTGAGCGTATTTTACGAAAATTGCAGGACCTAATACTTAATCATGTACTTTGCAAAAAATGCATGAACCAGGAATATCACGAAAATTGAAAGACCTAAGACTAAATTATTTCACCTCTGGATCCAATAATAATAATAATAATAATAATAATAATAATAATAATAATAATAATAATAATAATCATCTGTTTACCCTCCAGGTTCGGTTTTTCCCTCGGACTGAGCGAGGGATCCCACCTCTACCGCCTCAAGGGCAGTGTCCTGGAGGTTCAGACTCTTGGTCGGGGGATACAACTGGGGAGTATGACCAGTACCTCGCCCAGGCGGCCTCACCTGCTATGCTGAACAGGGGCCTTGTGGAGGGATGGGAAGATTGGAAGGGATAGGCAAGGAAGAGGGAAGGAAGCGGCCGTGGCCTTAAGTTAGGTACCATCCCGGCATTCGCCTGGAGGAGAAGTGGGAAACCACGGAAAACCACTTCCAGGATGGCTGAGGTGGGAATCGAACCCACCTCTACTCAGTTGACTTCCCGAGGCTGAGTGGACCCCGTTCCAGCCCTCGTACCACTTTTCAAATTTCGTGGCAGAGCCGGGAATCGAACCCGGGCCTCCGGGGGTGGCAGCTAATCACGCTAACCACTACACCACAGAGGCGGACAATAATAATAATAATAATAATAATAATAATAATAATAATAATAATTCCATAGAACAGTCCTCGCGTTTTTTTCGGAAATGTAGATTGAACGTTTTCCAACATTTTCAGGCGTTAATTTTCGTGCAGAAATATATAGAAAGGAAAAGAGGTAATAATTACGCCTTCAAGTAACTGGAAATTTCCCACCCATCTATCCATTCCCCATTACCTGTAGGGCCTCTGTTAGCTAGTGCAGCACATAGAATCACACCAGTAGTTAATCACGGATTTGTCGGGATCGAAGTTCATTTTAGTCGGAATGTTCTGGAGAAGTGATCTGAGGGTTTCCATCCCAGTCCGCAACCTGTCAACTGTCATGCGCGATACGGATGTCACGTCCGCTCTGAATTAGTGTTCATTGCAGCGCCGATCGATCCATTAGCTAGAATTCCATGGAATGGTCAAGAATAGGGCGGAGTTTCATAGAAATTCATGAAGTTGCTATGGCGAGACACAGTGTGGGTGCACGTCTATAGCCACGAGGTTGACACTATAATTGACCCTAGTATCCAGTACATCGACCTTAGATTTTTGTACCTCTTGAAAATTACCCTTGGGGACCGAGACGGCTTGCTTAGATTCTCCGTCAGGAATCGAAAAATTTAGTAAGCGTGACTCCCACTCCTTGAGAGGTGCATGGTTACGGGGTTCAAAGAGCAGACATCAGAAAAGGGTGCCAGGTTAATTCCTGGGGGAACGGGCAGACGGCCAGCCGTGGTAACATGTTTGCCTCTTACGTGGAGGCGCGTGGTTCAATTCCCGGCCCATCATAGGATTTTAATCCAGGACTGAGGGCTGGAACGGACATCAGTCTCATGAGACCAGCTGATGAGGTGATGTGAGAGGCAGCGAACCCGGTGATGAATGCCGAACAGTATGGCTGAGGATGCCTTCACCAACTGGCACTTAAATGCCTGCGCATAACTATATGGACTGGTGTACCACGGGTTTTTCTTTAAAGGCGGCCGGGCTAACCCCTACTTAGTGTCGAGGTAGAGGCTACTATACGGGGATAGCTCACGGCGGGAACAAGCTTATCAGCCCTTTACTTTAAACTGTGCTCATAGTATCTTATTCTGTCGTCATAACTTCATAATTGCCTTCCATTCTTGTTCATACTCAGTGCACTCACTAATATGTACGGTTTCGGACGGGAAGTCTCCTTCATGACGCCAAATGAGTACGCCTTGCGCGGGTACTCACTAGGAGGCTGCAAGATGCAACGCAACGGTTGCTGCAACCTTGTATAATGTGTACGTTCTTCAAACCTCAGTGCGAACACCAGTAGCTCCGCAGCGTTCGTTGTGACACATGCAACCATGTCGTCCAGTATACTCGTCATAAGTGCTGTGTATATTCTGCTGCATTACGTAATCGAGGTCCGGCTCCATGGCTAAATGGTTAGCGTGCTGGCCAGGGGGGTGAAACTCTAATAGGGCTTTTGGTTCCAATCTGTAGCTAGCTTCAGGTAGTTTCAGTCTCTTTTTCTAGATGGCGCTGGAGGTCATTCATAACGTGTAAA